>NC_092806.1:31451218-31771590 GCF_040954645.1 Diabrotica undecimpunctata | reverse complement strand
CAGTCTTCTTTAGAAAGTCAGTCAACGCGGAACTTATTTCTACCACACCTCTTTCTGCTTTATGCTCAAGACATGGTAAAAAAGCATTGCAAGCAAAATAGTGCTATTTGTTTGTCTCTCGCTACTGGACAAAATTTGTTTTGTTTGTCTAGGTGATTGTTGAAGCCAAAAATATACGTGAAATATTACGTTTAGAATATCTAGGAGTATGTAAATTAATAAATGACGTTTTGACGAATCTAACGCCACCTCGAAGTTAGAATGTGAAAATATGGACAAAGTGCGATTTGAAAGTCTGCTTCTCAAATATCCTTCTACCACTGACGTGCACTTTCTAGAACATAACTACTGATGTGGTGCCATGTAGACGCCATAAAGTACACCATGTATATTTTTTATATGTTTATTTAAGTTAGACTGATATGAGAAAATTTTACAACATTCAAAACAATTCACTGACATATTTACTAAATAAGTAAATAGGAAATTATACAATTTTTATTCGACAAGGCAAGATGGATAACATTTTCATTTGAAGGTTCGAAATATTTTGAACACAGTCGTCTCGCACATGCGCAGTTAACGGATCGGGTCCCTGTAATTAATCGCTCCTCTTTTCTAAGCATTATCTTTTTATATTTGAAGCATACAGCATCTTTTTCTTCTTCTTCTGGTTCCTATCCGTTTCGGATGTTGGAAATCATATTGGCAATCATGACCTTGCTCGCTGCGGCTCGAAACAGCTCCGTTAAGGTTTTCTTAAACCATGTTCTTAAATTCCGCAGCCGTGATATTCTCCTTCTACTGGGTCCTCGCTTACCTTTGACTTTACCTTGCAATATAGACTGCAGCAGGGAGTAACGGTGCTGATTTCTCATAACGTGTCCCAGATATTGCAATTTTATGCGTTTGATCGTAAACATAATCTCTGGTTCCTTCTTCATTTTTTCTAGAACTTTCTTGTTCGTGATCCTTGCTGTCCATGATATTCTCAGCATTCTTTTATAAAGCCACATCTCAAATGCTTCAAGTTTTTTAATAGTGGTGTCTGTAAGCGTCCATGCCTCCGCCCCGTACAACAACACAGAGAAAACATAGCATCTCAAATGTCTCATTTTTGTATCTAGGGATATGTTGTTACTTTTGAAGATGGTGCTCATTTTGTTAAAGACCGTTCTTGCCTTTCCTATGCGGCACTTTATTTCCTGTACATTGCTCCATTGTTCTTTTATAATAGTTCCCAGGTAGCAATACTGTTTTACTCGCTCTATCTGCGTGCCATTAATGTAAAGATGAGCCCCATTTATATCCTCCTTGCTGATAATCATTTGTTTCGTTTTGTGGGTATTAATGTTTAGTCCGTACTGTTGACTGTACTCGTTTATTCTGTCCATTAGCCTCTGAAGTCCCTCTAAACTATCTGCTATCACCATGGTGTCGTCGGCATATCTAACATTGTTTACTCTTTCACCATTTATAAGGATGCCTTCGTATATTCCGTAAAGAGCCTCGTTAAAAATTTTCTCTGAGTACATATTAAATATCAACGGCGATAGAATACATCCCTATCTAACTCCGCGTAGTATTTTTATGTGATCTGTTTCTTCTCCGTTAATTTTCATGTATGCGGTCTGATTCCAGTATAGTTCTGAAATTATTCTGAGGTCTTTGTCATCCAGGTCTGCTTCTTTTAAAATGTTTATCATCTTTTGATGTTAAACTCTGTCAAATACCTTTTCATAGTCGATCAAGCACGCGTATACGTCGCAGTTAACGTCCCTGCATCTTTGAATCAGTACCTGTACTCCGAAAAGTGCCTCTCTGGTACCCACTGCGTTAATGAAGCCGAACTGTCTGTCCGATATTTGTTCCTCGCACTTCTTACAAATTCTTCCATGGATGACTCTAAGAAACAGTTTCAACATGTGGCTCATTAGGCTGATTGTTCGATATTCTTCGCACTTTTTAGCCCCCTGTTTTGTAGGTATCGCTATGAATTCTGATTCTAGCCATTTATCAGGCATCTATTATATATATATATATATATATATATATATATATATATATATATATATATATATATATATATATATCAACATCTAGCCATTTATACAGCATCTAGATTATAAAAACATGCCAAAACTGCTATACTGAAATTATTTGTTCCATGTTTGACATTTGCGGCTATAATCAGCTTGTACTTTCGGTAAACTCAACTGAATCTTAAAGAATTATTTTCTTCTGACCTAACAGTATCTGTAAAAAAATCATCATTTTGAGTCAAAGAACTGTCTGATTCATCCTTCATTACTCGAGATGACTGAACACGGATGGTCCTGCAGAAGTTTTGGGTTTTACGTCTCCTGCAAAAAAATATTGATATATTAGTCCAGTTTCAGATAATTCTTACTCTATCTATGCGCAAATCAAGGTTTTGTATTAATTTAAATGATTATTTATAATACGTAAAACAAACGTAAATTCGTTTGTGTGAAACCAACCTAATAGTAAAAAAAATCCGATTATACAAACTAAAATTTCATTTAAGATTTTAGTGAACAAACCTTTTCTCAAAATTTTCTTTTTGTTTCGCTAGAGGTTCATTGTCGGATTTAATCGTCAACGCTGCATCTATATTATATGTAGGATTTAAATCCGAATCCGAATAATCAGAAAAATCATCACTCACGTTCATTTTCCTAAACTGCTCTAACTCACCGGCAGCCTTTTCTGCTTCTAATGCCAACTCTAAATAACGGAGTTCTTTGTTATTGTGCGCCATATTAACGTTTTTTCAATCGTAAAGTCGACGATACGCTCCCATCGGAAGTAAATAACAAACTGAAACATCTTACTCATGCCACTCTCTTAGTGGAAAGATAACAGACCAGTAGTGTGTATTAGTATGAGCAAAATGAGGAGGGGGTCAATGAACCGAGGCCGGTCTAGACAACATTTAATAGGGTTACTTAAAATAGGGTGGAGCGAATTAACCAATTAAGATTGTACACAATTTCGTGGTCAAAATGACTAATTATAACAATAATTAATTATAAATTACCCTAGAGTAATCTAAAATAGGGTGGGGAAATATATGATATTATTGCACGCAAAATGAGGAGAAGCTATATAGAGTAGGGTACGGTAGGAAAAATGTGTATAAGAAGCCAAAACTTGCACACATCAATCAGAATTTCAAAATGAGTGCTATATTTCGAAACGTATTTTTGGGTGAACGTCGGTTTTACCTGAATCCATCGAACTCAAAATTTGTTTCTGTTTGTCTAGCACATGAATTGAATTTTGAACCGGTAGTGTTCATCAGTGGTAATAAACAAGATCGTGTTTTATTTAGTGAAACTGAGTGGTTAAACTTTCTATCATATAAAACTGTAATTGACAGTTTCATGGGAGGAAATTCTCAACAATCAATTAATGATGGTAAAATACAACTAGAGTTCATGCAGCTACCACAAATGTCAGTTGTAAAAGTTACCAATGGTGAATCACAGATAATTTTGGGTGCCAATTCCATTGCGTCGTTATGGATACTACTTCCAATAATTAATTACCATTTGGAAACTTTGAAAAAGGATAAATTCACCAGTTCCCTAGAAATACTAAAGTTGGGGGTTGATTCAAATGATCCTATTAAAACCGGGCTACAAATAATGGAGCCAATAAAGAATATAAATACAACAACTTACGGTATGGCGTTGGAGTTAATTCACAGATTTCCAGAGCTACTCAATGATAAAATTTAGTGAAAATGTTCGTATTCACTACATTGAAGCAACTTGTTCATGTAGAACGAAGTATTGGGAGTTTGTGGCTGCTGACAGAGTAAGATTTCAACATAGAATAAAAGAACTTGCTAAAATTATTAATCCTGTATTGGATGTTAGGCATAGAAATAAATACATTTTGTAAAAAATTTAATATATTAAATTACCCCTTCCACTGTAAATTATTTAAGTTATATGTAGGAACAGATCCTTCACAAATTAATAGTCACCATGTGTCTGGAAGATAAGTCAGACAAACTGAATAATTTTTATAGCAGGTTATCCACATTTAAAAACTGGAGGGGGTTGGTTCCCTCGATTGAGTTAGCAGTATATGGATTTTACTATCTACAAAAAGAAGATATTGTAAGGTGCTTTTGGTGTCATGTAGAAATTTATCATTGGTTATCTACGGATGATGTTTATAAAGAACACATTAAATTCAGTCCAAACTGTAGTTTTGCACAAATAATTCACACCGAATTTTCTAACCACCAGAAAAATTATAGATCAATACCAGACATGAAAATCGAAAACAAATTTTCTAAATACCAGATGAATAAAGACATAAAAACCAAAAACACTCAACTAAATAGAAATACAAATTTATATCTAAATGTGCTTCTTATTTTTGTGCATTGTATATTTTTCTTATTGAGTATCTGTATAAGTAGAAAAGAATGTAAAATATAATGCAATGTTGAAGATGTAAACAAAACTGTGTATGTTGGATTATTTATCCTATAAGTAAAAAAAAAATAAAAGATTTTTTTGTAAAAAACAGTTTTTATTTTAATATTATAATACATTATTTTTATTAATCCATGAATTATGTGTAACATCCATCCCTAACCATTTCACAAACACCTTGTTACCCTTTCTTTTCAATACCTTCTCTACTAAGTAGATATCAGGGTACCGGGTTTTCTTTAATTCTTCGCTGTAAAACGCTCCTTGAATTTCTTCTTTGCGTGAATCTTCTAGTAGGTAAGTGACTGGATTTGTCTGCTTAACTTTTCTTATTTTAAAAATCTCATTTGTCCAATTGGGTAAATAACCCTTTGTAAACAAATTTCTAAATCTCGAAATCCGAACGTGATCACCAACTTTGAATTTATGTTTCTTGGGGTCAATGATTTTAAGGTAATTATACGCAATTATTTTCTTGGCATTCTTTTCATTAACTTTGCTAGGAATAGCACCTGTGGTTGAATGTATAGTGTTATTGTATTTTTTTACTATATCAGGAAGAATATTCAACCACTTGTAAGTACCTTGCAAGCTGAACTGCTTCCACAACATTGATTTTATTGTTCTTATTACTCTCTCTGCAATGGAGGCTTTTAAATTCGAGAATGTACTGTAATGGTTAATATCACGTGACATCATAAGCTCACGAAACTGTGAATTGTAAAACTCCTTACCCAAATCTGTTTGAAGGTTTTTTGGTGGCTTCTTCATTTGATTCAAAATTTTTTCCATAGCTTTAGTAATTTCATTCCCTGTTTTTCGTTTAACCGGTTCCGCCCACACAAATTTACTAAACGCATTAATAACAACGAGAATATACTGGTGTCCATTATTTACTTTGACATAAGGAGTCATTATAGCTAAATCTGCTTGAATCAGATCGTTTAATCCTTTGATGATTACATGTCTCCGTCTAAAATTTTTTCTTGCCGGTTTATGGAGTTCGTGTATGACTTGTGATTTAATGTTTGACATCTTGTTCTAAAGGACAACGAAGGGTCATATATACTACAAAAGACGAATCTTTTTCTAGTTTAAATGAAATTATATCACCTTTAAAAATCTTTACTCCTGGTAAGTCATCATATTTATACTCTGTGTTAACCGATTTCGAGTTTATTATAACTTTTCCACCTGAAACATTAATTTGTACAAAATCAATAGTACCACTTAGTGAAAATTCATGTGAAAACAAACCACTATCCAACATATAATATTCTTTGTTTAAGTTTGTTTTTTTTGTTCCTTTGAAAGTTAATACACATTTACTATAGAAAGAAGAAGGATCACACACAAAATATAATGGCGAGAAAGATAGATCAGGAGTTTGACAATTTTTTAAAAAATTACTTCCAAATCTATTTATAGGCATTATTGTATTATATTACCTTCTCGAAGTTCTTCAATTATAGATATAATTTCATTTACGTGTCCGTCGTTACCCGCAGCTTTTGATGCTACAAGCAGTCGTAATCTATCTATAAGTTCATTAAAATCATCGAAGTATTTATACTCTAATGGGTTGCCACTATATTTTCTAAAAAGTGCACCACCCTTTTTTTTAAATTTTTAGCTAAATTTCGGGTAACAGGCCCTTGTGCTAAATTTCCGGGGAGTGAACTTAAACGAGTTCTAAATGATTGGGGTCTCGTTTCCAAAGCTGGTTTAATAATAAAATTATATTTATCTTTTATTTTTGATGGAATACTTTTTATAGGCAATTCAGGATTATTGTTTCTATATATTGCATTTGTTCTACGTAAAATATCAACATACTCATTAACATCTGTTTTTTTAAACGATTGGGGGTTTACTTTGAAAAGCAACTCATAAAGACCCGGTGTTCCCTTGTATCTTATATTATTAATAATCAAATCTGCTCCATCAAAATCAATTATGGAATCTCCGATAGAAAATTTTTCTGTTTCCAAGTCATGATAAATTCCTAAATCGTGGTCGAAATCACCTTTTGTGTCTTCGATGTTAGCTTTAATATATTTCTTTGGTAAGGGTGAAGTATAATTTTCGTAAAATTGATTCATTATATCTGGATTAGTAATCATCTGATTAAATTCTCTAAGCGTATCCTCAAAATATCGATTAATACTCTCATCCGTGGTATTCGCTCGTCCTTCTGACTGAAAAGTTTCTTCTGGTTGTTGTGTGAATACTTCTTCTTTTGGAATAATAGATTCATCTCCAAAATTAGTAGGTGTTTTTGACCCCCCAGGGAGTATACTTGTATTTGGAGAAGAGTAAGCTAAACGATAATTAGATTTTCGCATTTTATACCTTTTTGGTGTGCTTAATCTCAATGGTTCTTGAAAAGAATACTTTGGTTCTTGTTTAATAGATGGAACGGTTTCTAGTTTATGCAAAAGTTCATTAAGTGGTTGAGTAATTGGTTTATAATTTTTTTCTAAAGCAGATTGAGACTGAACGATGTCATGTTTTAAACTGCGATACTTTTTCTTTAACGCTTGTCGCGATAAAAGCAGTTTTCGTGTAACTTTGGGATCCATTGTGTATTCTAACCCCCTTTTACAGCCTTATATACTTATCGAACCCACAGCGATATCGACCCGTTGATTTGGAAGAGTCTTTATCAATGACTATAAATCCATATCTATCTTTCCAGCAAAATGAACACAAATCTTTAAACTGTAAGAAAGTCATATCAATATTTACGTGATCATCAAAGATATGTTTTAAATTTGTAAAGTCCTGTTGAAAAACTACAAGTAAATTAGAATTATCTCTAATTAATTGTTTTGAAATTGCACTATATGTTTGACATAAATAAAAGCAATCTAAGTGTTTATGTCTTCCGTAACAATAATAATTTTGTATAATTTTTTGGTCACAGGATGGAATATCATCAAAAATAACTACCGAATTCTCTTTAATATCATCTGGAGGTGGTACATTAGATGAATCATTATATTCTTCATAACCAATTTCCTTTATAGGCTCAATCAAGTTTCGCAAGTACATATACTTTGGTTGATACAACGATTTGGAATATAAATAAATATTTTCAAATCTAAAACCATTTGGATGTTCAATTAAAGACAATAATACGTTAGTCTTGCCACACCCACTTGGTCCAACAATTAAAACCCTTTTGACACCATTAAAGAGATAACCATGTTTTACCTGAAGTTCTTTGGTAATATCATCGTGGTTTGTAATGGGAAGAGAGAGGTTTTGTGGTTCAATCTTCATCGCGAAAATGAGTTTAAAATATTTGGGTATATATAGCCCAACACCTATATATATATATAAGAGGCACACCATGAAAAAAAAACAAACTACAAAAAGAAAAGGACGTGGGTTATTAAACTCACTCATTAACAAGCTCCCTCTAGAGCTACATCTTCCAGGATATTCATATTGTGGACCAGGAACTCGTTTACAACAAAGATTAAAGCGAGGGGATAAGGGAATCAATAAACTAGACAAGGCTTGTAAACAGCACGATATTGAATACTCTAAAAATACTGATTTATCAACCAGACACGAGGCGGATAAGATTTTAGAAAACAAAGCTTGGGATATTGTAAAATCGAAAAGGACCCCGTTTGGACAAAAAGCAGCTGCTTGGTTTGTAACAACAGCTATGAAAGGAAAACGAAAGTTAGGAATGGGCCTTAAACGCAAAAAAGGTGGTTCCCTTCGTAAAAGAACATATAAAAAAAAACGAGTAATTAAAACACCGAAAAAGGGTGGATTTTTGCCCATACTTCTACCTTTATTGAGCGCACTCGGAGCCGTCGGAGGAATGGGTGCAGGAATTTACAAGGCCGTTGGAGATGCGAAGGCTAATCGAATGAGTCTTGAAGAACAAAAACGCCATAATATTGCCATGGAACAGAAAGGCAAAGGATTGTATTTAAGACCGTATAAAGGGTATGGATTATACTTAAAACCTTATTCAAAAAACTAAACCTCCCTCATCACGCTTTAACAAATACAGATATAATAAAGTATGGTAAAACATTACCATATTTTAGAGGTGTATTCATGAGAGATATGTTACCCAAAAATATTTATAAAAACGAGTGTGGTGTTATAAATTTAGATTCAACAAGTGGTGAGGGGACACACTGGGTAGCCTATGCAAAATCTAAATCTCAAGTAATTTACTTTGATTCATATGGAGACTTACCCCCGCCACAAAATGTAATCAAATATTTTTTAAGTAATGGTGATGTACAGATATATTACAACTACGATAAAATCCAAAACGATTCATACAAGTGCGGTCATTACTCACTAGATTTTCTATTCAGCTACTATAAATAGCAAAGAATGTAATATGTTTACGTAAAATGTCTTTAAACTTTACGCTTACTGGAAGCTCTTCAAATCTGAGCTATAATTTTAATCCTCCGATTTACCTTGAAGATGAATTCGAATATGAAATTGGTCTAACCAGTTTTTATAGTTTTAATACTATTCCAAATGTTGATGAAAGCAATAACGTTTTTCTTTGGCAATTCAAAAATTTAACCCATACCTACAAAATACCTAAGGGCTCTTATGAATTAGATGATATTACAAACCTTATTCAAAAAAATATGAAAAAAATTGATAATGATGCGACTTTAGAAATTACTCCACAATTATCAACTTCTAAAGTTGTTATTAAGAGTAACCGAGAAATATCATTTCTCCCAATGAATTCTATCGGGGTATTATTTGGTTTTAAATCACGACTACTAGCTCCAAACCAAACACATGTTTCAGATAAACCGGTGGAAATATGGGGAGCAAACACCCTGTGTGTTGATTGTAACATCGCTTCAGGATGCTATTTAAATGGAAACCCTGTCCATTTCATTCATAATTTTTTTCCATTGGTACCGATTGGGTATAAAATAGTGGACGCTCCTCAAAATATTTTGTATTATCCAGTTGGCATCAAGACAATTACCAACATTACAATAAAAATTATTAACCAAGCAGGTAAACTTATTGACTTTGGAGGAGAAGAAGTAACTGTAAATCTACATCTTCGAAAACGTATATAATGGTTCTAGTTTTTTCTCACCTACCAAAAACATATATAAGGAGATCTCCTTCTAAAATAATAACATCATCTAATCGTCGCTTCCTACAATCGCTAGGATTTAAAGTTTTGGTATAATGGAAATTCTTCATGTTACTGGTCAACCTTTTAATGACAACACCATTGAAGAATATCAGTTTCACACATATCAACCATACATTCCTGGGAAATTGGGTTATAATGATGAAATACGTATTCCTATTCAAGATTTAGATGCATTTACATATCCAGCCAATAGTTATCTTTATATCGAAGGACGCTTACTCACACATGATAATCACACACCAACAAAACTAAAATTTATTAATAACAGTATAGCTTACATGTTTCGCGAACTACGTTATGAATTAAATGGAGTAGTAATTGACTCAGTACGTGATGTAGGATTGGTATCAAGTATTAAAAACTACCTGAGTCTCAACGAAAATCAAAGCCTGCAATTGGAAAACGCGGGTTGGTTTCCAAAAATGAATAGAATGGAAACCAATAATGAAGTCCCCAAAAACAGCGTGTTGGTGGATTCAAATGGACACTTTAACGTATGCATACCTCTAAGACTCCTATCAGGGTTCTTTGAAGATTTTAAGAAAATTATTATGAACATGAAACAGGAATTAATACTTATTAGATCAAATGATGATATTGATGCTGTAGTAAGCATAGATGAAACCGAACGACCAAAAATTGATATTAGTAAATTATATTGGGAGGTACCACATGTAACACCAAGTATACGAGAACAGATACGACTTAACAAGATTTCACATACAAATCAAGAATTACCTATTAAATTTCGTTCTTGGCAAATGATTGAATATCCTGCTCTAAACAATTCTACTCGCCATACATGGTCAGTGAGGACTAGTACAAAAATAGAAACACCTCGTCACATTATTGTTGCTTTCCAAAATAACAGAAAATCCAAATTGACAAAAGATATGAGTAAATTTGATCATTGCACTTTAAAAAATATTAAAGTATTTTTAAATTCTGAAAGATATCCCTATAATGATTTACAATTAGATTTTAAAACAAATAGATTTGCGAAACTTTATGAAATGTTTGGCAATTTCCAAGAAAGTTATTATCACATGGTGCTGAATCAACCCATATTTAATCCTCATGACTTTAAAATGATTGCTCCACTCATACATATTGACTGCTCTCGCCAAAAAGAAATAATTCAATCGGGATCAGTCGTGTTACGTATAGAGTTTGAGACAGATGAGCCAACAACCTCTGATATCTCGGCTTATTGTCTAATATTACACGAGAAAGAATTTACATATAATGCCTTAACTAAAATAGTAAAACAATTATAAATCGATATTATTATGCTTGACAGGTTTGCTTTTTTATTATATTTTTATACCGGGGCATGTGTTGAGATTGAGGGGAGATGTGCATAATGTATGAGGAGAAATGGTATCTATAGTATTATATGTGAGTCTCATGCGCATGACTAAAAATTGTTTTATAAATACAAGTTAGATACCGCATTAACACACTCTTTAAAATGTGTCTAATAGTAGATGTGCAAGGTTTTAATACCGAAAAAAATAAATTTATCGCAAAAGAGCTGGCATTCTATGATGGCAAAAAAATTAGTCATTATTTTTTCAAACCACCATATCCAATGAGGTTGTTGAATCCAGAGTTCCATAAACAAGCTGTATGGTTAATGAATAATTATCATGGTCTTAACTGGAATAATGGATTTACCCCACTACATCAAGTTCGTGATATTATCCAATACTTGACAAGTAATGTTAATATCGTTTATGTTAAAGGAAAAGAAAAAGCTCAGTATATAAAAAAGTATAGTTTGGCACCAGTAATGGAATTTGATGAACATCCAGCTTTGGAGAAAATGGAACCTACATGTCCTTACCATTTAAATAATATTGGTGTATGTGCACTATCTAATGTATTTAACTTATACAAAAATTTTATTATGCAATAAATATTTTTTCTTACCTAATGTTTTATTTAAGTAATAAAAATACCTTATTAAAAAATAATACTTTATTAAATAATTACTATATTCAAACGATATAAGTGTTAGTTAAATTTTCCAGCGCAAACCTGCATAAACGACAACTGGATTGAGCAGGGGCAAATCCTTCTAGCTCTGTTCTCCATTCGGGACGATTGAAGTGTACAAAACATGGAAGTCGAGCTCGAATTTCGAAATCCTGTACAAATTTCTTGGGTAGTAGATACCAAGCCTTCAATAGTTCCAATGGGTCAATACATTTTCTAATGTACGGTATCGTAAAGCTTTCCAATTCTGTTTTTGTAAACATGTACAACGGTTTTTGTGGATGCTGATTCATCACAATTCTTTTCGGACAACATTCCATTATTGTTAAAACGGTTAATGTTTTTAAACACCAAGTCTATCCACTTTTGCTCCTCGACTGTAGAAATGAAAAATAGTCTATTTTCTTCTTCCGGTGAATAAACTTTTCCACTACGCAAGCGCATCACTTATACTAAGTCTTGAAAAGTTTTTAAACATACAAAGTTTATTTTGATATTCCCTTTTTAACTGGTTAATAATTTTATGTAACTTTTTAACATTTCTTGTTTTTTCGTAAAATAAAATATCGCGTTTTATTCTTTTAATATCTGCACGAAACTGATCGACTCGTTCACGAAACTTTTTTGAACGCATACTGTTCACATTAACGAGCTTTTAAAACTCTTATATCCCTCTACTCTGAGTGACTTGCAGACCCCCACTCCTAATGATATAGTAACACTAGATTGTACCACATCCCCCACGCATCGCAAGTCCCCCACTCAAACTAATTAGCATACTTATAGTATAGTTTTGTGTTCAAAATATAAGAAACAAGAGGAACATGTCGTATAAATATTGTGATAATTTGGATAATCAACCTAGTGGTGACGAGTGGGATATATTTCCGACACTCTCTTTTTATATTGTACGACAAAAGCTGTGCCTTATTTGTCGTAAAATGTCTGGAACTAGACTTATTCCAAGAAATTTAATATTTAAAGGGTGGAAATTGGTATTTGAATTTTGCACATTTTGTAGTGAAACTAGACCCATGGGATTATCTCATCGAAACGTAGGATATCGTGATGGGTTATTGGAATCTCCACCACATAAATGGGACTCCCCACGGCCTGTGTTAGATTTACTATAAATAGATGTTAAAACCTTGGTAGAGATTATTAAAATGGTATCATTTGACTTTATTGTTTTACAAGCAATTCTGGGAAATCTGCTTTTAATCCAGCAACCAATCAATGTTAGGGAAGTTTTTGTGTGCTTTGACAGTAATGGTACACTAAATGAAACATGGCCTGAGACATGGTCAAGAATGGAATCATATCCGGGAAACCATTTTTTACCAACTTTACAAGCTGAAATACCACTAAACAGCACTAAATATAAATTGCGTTTTAGACATATAAGTGGTAGAAGCAGTGACTCCAAATGGTTAGAACTTTATAATGAAAGATTTAAAAAGGATAAAGTTATATCTCCAATATTTTATTATATAGCTATTTGTTCTACTTTTTCTATACTTGCGGTATTAATAGAATTTTTTAAGATTTTAAATAAAAAGATTTGTTTATATACATGTGTTTTATTGATACATATAAATATACAATTATTATACAAAATTTACAAATATGAATCATATTGAAAGGAATTGACTTTAAAAAGTTCATCCAAAGGAATATTTTCTAAATCGGATAATGCCGGAGCGTCTAGCAGCTTATTCCCAAATGTTATAAGGTCATCTATATTACCATTATGTGAAGTGATTAAAAAATGCCCCCACGCAAGTGTTTTTACGTCACCGTTTATAACATAGCGTTTGTCATCCTTAGCAGATAGTGCAATTTTATTTCTAAGTTCTGTATATATGGTGTGTAAATTAGACACAAATACATACATTTTTCTAAATATTACACCACCTTTTTTAACTAACAGAACGTAATCACTCATTTGCAGTTGTGTTTTGGTTATGTGTTTTGAAATGCCTTTTGCTTTTTTTATTAGTTCATTTGCTTCTATACAATAAGCTTTAGCACCTGTACCATAAAAACATTTAATGGGTATAGATGCAAATTCATCTTTCATTTTTCCTAATATTGAAGGGGTTTTCGGTATCCCGTGAATATTATAAGTCGGATAGTTGGAGGTGTCGAAATGTTCTAAATTTCTTTTCATATCCGCATAGAAATTGGGGGTATATATCTCCATAATCAAGGAGTCTGTGTCTGTGTATAACAAGTTTGCAGCTTCTCCATACTTCTTTTTGATGTATCCATAATAAAAATCATATATCACAATTTTCGATAAATCTAAAATTGTAAATCCAACATAGAGAGGCTTATCGTAAACTATTTTGGTTTTACCCAAATGAACCGCAACCAAATTTTCATTAAACACAGAACAAGACTTGAATTCTGGTTTCGAGATAAGTGCCCTGGCTCCCAACGAATTTGTTTTGGTTTCCCAGCGAGTACAAAGGCGGATATCCTTTCTTTTTTCAAGATTCTCTAAAGTCTTTCCGAATATCGCATTATTTAGCAATTTAAAGAGATCCCGCTCAAACTCGTTTTTGGCTTTGTTTCTAAGTGATGTGTTTAGGTCAATATATTTTTTTAGCCATGGTGATTGCGAAAACTCTAGTATACGATGAATCCTTTTTAGTACCAGACCATACTTAAGACACTGTTTAAGATTGCGATAATGAATGACGTATTTAGTTTTATTGTTGAGATTTGGTATAAGTTTAGGATATTTGCTTCCTGGTGGTACCATGCTTTCGGGGCAGAATGGCATATCATTATGTGCAGAATGTAAATGAGCTGGATATTCCAAATCTACTTCCAACACATACCCTTTATCCGCATCATCTTTCACCGAAAAACAGTTAAAGTTTTCAACATCCGTTACCCATTTGAAATGTCCATATGGAAGATATTGACACATGGCAGCACCATATAAATTTGTGGCATCTAGATACATGATGTAAGACTCGGGTTGTTGAGGATCAAAGTTGGGTACATAATGATTATTTGCCACTGCTTCTCTTTTACAACATTGTGCCACACCTCCTCGTACCCCTTTCTTTAAAAAGTGTACCATGTCAATGTCGGTAAGAAGCTCCAGTTCAATTTTGGTGTATCTTAACATGGCATCCCAACTTAGTGCAGGAGCTGTTAGGTAGTGACAAGGATCTAAATTGTATTCTTTGTGACATATGTTTCTAAAGTTCTCAAACACGTCAGCTAATAATAAGACATCTGAGATTAGGTACAACATAGCATAGTCACTAATAGATTTACAATCAAATGTGTTCCATACATCAATTGCTCTTGCATAATCGTCATCAGAAATGTCTTGGTTAGTTAGATTATTGTAGAAATTTTCTTTGGGCGGTAGTGTTTTTTCTTTGAGTTTGTCAAATCCATCCATATATGAATAAGGAAAAACACCCTTGCGTCTCACAAGTTCAAATTGTTTAGTATCTGGGAAATACTTTCTAATTTCTATACATTGCTCTGAGTTTAAAGTTGCGCTCAGAGTATCCAAAGGTTTCGCCAAAAATCTGTATGAATCAACAAATTTCAAATAAATATATTTATGTGGGTCCTTTTCTACCAATATTGATTTAGAAATTGTTATATATTTTTCTTTGGTCTGGGCAACTACTGAAACTTTTTCACCAGCTGTTGAAAGCTCTTTAACAAATAGATGACAGTCATAATTGCTCATATTGTGTAAAAATACAGGTATTGAATTTGAGAGTTTGTAATTTATATTACAGGAATTATGAGCTGGCCCAAGATATTTTGAAGTTAAATGATGATGATCTCTTACTTTATGATTAAAAGGATTAAAGGGTTTTTTACACAAGTAACATTCAGTAGCGCTCACATGTTTTTCAAATTCTTCTTTTGTTAACGGTAACATTGGTTTAATATGTTTAAGGTGATTCGTGTATAGTTCATTTACTAAACACTCTAGTTTCTGTATAAATACTTTGGGAGCATCCTCTCCTTCATATTTTATTAGTTTTGAAAGTGAATCATCATAGTTGCATTTAAGGTAAAATGCAAACGAATATGCTTGGTGTTCAGCTGTTTTGATTGAATATGAGTTTCCATTAAAAGGTTCAGCATAATCTATGGGCTTAAGCAAACTTTCAAAGTCCGCATACACAACAAATGGTACAGGCAACATTTTTTGAATGTTGATAAATTTTAGTATATTTTCTGGCACCATTTCGCCAAACTTATTTATTTTAGGACTTGATGTGGGAAGTTCTGTGTAAATATGTAAACAGTCGCTCTTTTGGTGATTATTGAGCTTTTCTTCTTTGGTAAAGAATTGTAGACATCCATCACATAAATATTCTTTGCGAGTGTTTTTTGTTTTTTGACTTTTTACAAGTCTGACCAAGTCTAGAATCAGACAATAATGACTTTGTTTATCATTTGTTATAAGCAAAAGGTTTACATGAGTGGCATGACGATTACTTGTAAAGTAAAGTGGGCCAATTATTTCATATTGCCTTTTATTATTTACGAAATTGGATTCTAGCCCATAAACATTTACTGAAATATTATTAAGGGTCTCAAACTGTTTAATATCTTTCAGTTTCATCGGAAAGTCAATCCCTTCAAAATTTAACAAAGTATCATACGGTGGATATGATTCTGGTTTGCTTGGGTTGCCAACGGGAGGAAAAATAGCTGCGTTAACACTCCACGCAAAACACTTATTATCTCTGTTTTCGATATTTAAAATAGCATGTTTTCTTACTATGGGTATTGGGAGACGAATATATGTTGATGCAGAAATAGAGTTAAATTTGTTTATGTTAACATCTAAAAACATTATTTCCTGTAATGCCCAATTTGAATCTTTTTCTTGAAATTCTGAGGCTTGCGTCATCAGTGCTTTCTTAAAATCATCAAATGTTTCATCCATCTTAGTGCTAATAGATATAATTGTATTGCATGTGTTCATGGACTTGATATCTGATAGGCCACTATCAGGTTTTAGATAAAGACTAAATATTTCAAAATTTACCTTTATGATATTGTGCAGATGTAGATATTCCCTCAAGATGTTCAAAACTTTGGGTTTAACATCATTTAAAAATCCATGATAATCCATTTTCTTATTACTATAAAAACGATAAGATGCGATTCTGTTTTTAAACGCATGTGTTAATTTGGAAACACTGGCATCTATCACTTCCAATCCAAGTGGTCTTAATCTTTTTTTGGGAATATAATAATCCCCATTATGCTCACTATCACTATTCACATTTCTGTATTTACATGTTTTTCTGTGTCGGGAGAGGTTATCTGAGCGCGAAAACGATTTATTACACATAGTACACGTATTCATGATTCTCGATAAACTACTGAGGAGTTCCGCTTATTTGCCTTAAATAGTATAATGATATTATGAGAATGTTACCCCCACCATGCTATTTTCAGACATTGGTCATTGATCTTGAGTAGAACTGATGTTGTCTAGACTATTGCGTGTCGTTCACCCCAATTTTTAGAAATTAATCATTAATCTTAAATAGACCAGATGTTTTCTAGACACCCACATGTTCAGGGGCTTATTTAATTGACCCTTGTTTAGAAATTAATTAATCATAATTATTTCATAGTTCTAATTATTCACTGTTGACCAAATGTTGTCTCTAGAGACCAAAATGTTGATATAGTTCACCCTTTAGCTCTATTTTAGATGTGAGAAGCAGATAATTATAACACCCCCCTCCAATACATACCGAACCCGCCTATCTCTACTACTTGAAAACATATAAAATGATACACTTGTATTTTTTGTGAATTAAAATGGTGTTAGAAAACGAATACCAAGCAATGGATGAAGAAGTTATAAACCCTTTGGATGCCATACTTGAATTAGAAGATAGTGACAATGTCTCCACGGATGAAAGTTTTGTTTTTTCGGTATCTACGGAAAACCTATCAGATTTGGAAGAAAATGAAGTGATAGAGACTGATTCCGCCGAAGTGGACAACAAAATTATGCAAGTGGATGAGGTCAATAATGTACGCTTTTTGGCATACGAATGTAGAGGAACAGTTTGTTTAAGCCAACATTATTATATTATAGACAATGAAAGTCTGTGTCCATCGTGTTTTTTCGACACTCTTAGGGGAGTACCAACGTATATTCACACGAATCATGTAACGGAACATTCTAGTGGAACTGCGGATAATCTGAGTGCACGTATTTGTGCGACTTGTAATAAAAATTTATACATTTACTGCTTATCAAAATACTGCATTGTTTGCAAATCTATAACAATAAATACACCATTTTAAAAACTTTGTGTCTTTTTTTTAGGCTCTTTTATATATAATATTTATCTTTTATTAGTTTTCATAAATACAGCGGTGGGAATATGTTATTTACCTGCTAGTAAAAAAATTAGCACTTTTGTATTGAATTTTAAAAAAATAAATTATATATTTTTGAATTGGTTATTTTTTTTTTCAAATTAGTAATATATGAGAAAATAATGTTTTGACAAAATTTCTGTAGATGGGGTTTACTACCCTTATTTAAAATGATTAGGTAAACATTTTTTTTCAAGTTTTGACTACACCTGTATTTGCGAAATAAGAATCCAAAATATTTTTTCTTAGTTTTAATAAATAAAGCGGCAAATAATTTTTTAAATTTATTTAATTTATTTTTTGGTATAATAAACTTAACTCCGTCAATGGTTAAAAGTGAACTTGAAACGAAAATACCAAACAGGTACCTAGCGCTGCCTTTTCGGCATGCAGTTAACTAAGTTAAAAAAAATTAGCACCTTTGTATTGAATTTTAAAAAAATGAATTATATATTTTTGAATTGGTTATTTTTTTTTTCAAATTAGTAATATATGAGAATATATTGTTTTGACAAAATTTCTGTAGATGGGGTTTACTACCCTTATTTAAAATGATTATTTAAACATTTTTTTTCAAGTTTTGACTACACCTGTATTTGCGAAATAAGAATCCAAAATATTTTTTCTTAGTTTTAATAAATAAAGCGGCAAATAATTTTTTAAATTTATTTAATTTATTTTTTGGTATAATAAACTTAACTCCGTCAATGGTTAAAAGTAAATTTGAAACGAAAATACCAAAGAGGCACCTGGCGCTTTTCGGCGTGCAGTTAACTAAGGTATGTGGGTCAAACGCGGTCAGTTTGTGTGTGTATACTAGCTTAGTGAAATGTTTAATGCGGCCGCGATCCGACAAAGATTATATTTTGAATATAATAGTTAAGAATATAGACGCTTAAAGTGTTTATGTTATTTGATATTAGCTTGGTGCAATGTTTCTGTTTAAGGTGTGTGATTTATTTTGGATTACATATTTTTAAAAAGGTATGTTTTTTTTTCTTATCTATTAAACATCGCAAAAAAGAAAGTATAATATTTTGCTTTTAGAGGAAATAGTCATTACTTTTAAATAAATAAACGAATATGAAATTATATATAATATGTTAGGTGTGTGATTATTTATTTTGGAATACATATTTTTAAGAAAGTATGTTTTTTTTTCTTATCTATTATACATCGCAAAAAGAAAGTATAATATTTTGCTTTTAGAGGTAATAGTCATTATTTTAAATAAATAAACCAACATGAAATTATATATAATATGTTAGGTGTGTGATTATTTATTTTGGAATACATATTTTTAAGAAAGTATGTTTTTTTTTCTTATCTATTATACATCGCAAAAAGAAAGTATAATATTTTGCTTTTAGAGGTAATAGTCATTATTTTAAATAAATAAACCAACATGAAATTATATATATATGTATATATATATATATATATATATATATATATATATATATATATATATATATATAGGTACCTATATATAAAATTTTGTACTGATTTTTACTTACGTATTTTGGAAATGAAATAAAAAACCAAAAAATGTTATAAAATTTTTTATTTTAGTACAATAATCCTTAGAAACTGTCAGTATTAATATTTTAAAAATAAAAGTAAAACTTTGTATTTTTAGAATATTTTGTTTGACTATATAAAATTAATAGTATTAATTTATTAATTTTATATAATTTAACATTCGACAAACACTTTAGAACAAGATATAACAATTAAAAATGAAATTATATTCCAATAGCACAAGTTTGAATGTTTTTTAAACTATTTTATAGTGAACTTCATGGCTATCCAAAAATGATTGTTTTTCACTAACAAAGTTTTTAATAAGCACATTATATTCTTCATCCTAGCTTTGCACACTAGATTGCTTGCATTGAACACAATTTGTCACCCCGAAACAGATTATATTATGATTTTATGGAATTTTTACACATTTAAACATTTAGGCACTTTTATTTTTTAGAATATGTTTATGTAATATTAAAGTGATATACAAAATATTATTCCACTGGTTTGCATGTGTAAATAGACGTTAGAATTTGATTACAGATTGCAATGTTCTTGTTGACACTAGTTAAGCTCTGTAGAGCTCTATCGCGTTTCCTTTCATACGCACTGATTTTTTTAATTAATACTTGTCTGTGAACTTCATGGCTTTCCAAGAAACGCTTATTTTCACTAACAAAGTTTTTAAGAAGCACATTATATTCCTCATCCTGGCTTTGCACGTTTTTGTCGATTGTATCAAAATTAGTCGTCGTGTTAAGGTCTATTTTATCTGCATTATTTTGACCAGGCAATACACATTCTTCCATGCTTTCATCAAAGTCCCCTTCTTGAATGATATTTTCTATTTTTTTTTCTTCTAAACAGGTATCACCTTCATCTTCGCTTTCCGATGAAATGTTTTCATATTTGCTCTCGTTTGGAGTCGAAGATAGTGTGACATGCTCTTCGAATTCTTTATATTTCATAGGTTGGTGATGACGGATGTCCCCCTCAATTAACTCCAGAGAAGAGTTTAAGACTTCTGCAAACATCTTTCCTTTTGGTGACTTTTTAAAGTGCGAAATAATCTTCGCGCTGGATTTTGAACTTTCTGGAACCGGCAACTTTACTTTCATTTTTATAATATTAATACCGACACTTTCTAAGGATTATTTTACTAAATTAATCTGCAGTACTCGGCTTTTTATAACTTTTTGAAAAAGTGGAAAGGGCAGACCAATCTAAAAGTATTAAAATTCCTCCCTTTTAGCACATTTTTTAGCGAAAACTCGAGATTTAATCCTTTATAGCATATGACCACACCATATATTGTTACAACCCTAATGTGCTAGTTACCCTATATGGATTTCAATTAAATTTTAATGGCCTTTTAATTATAATTAAGAGTTTTCTCGTATTCTATAACACTTGTTATTTAGCAATTCACATATGTGTTGGCAACTTATCGTGGATCTAAATTTGCAAAATATTTACCATAATTAGAATAGGGGATCGCTTATACGGGCACCCTGTATTATACATATCTTGTATAGATAAAACTCCAAAACCTCACCCGCAAATATGTGGGTTCTACAATTGCGCTCGAAAAATGTTAATTATATTCACCCCATGTAATTTTTTTTAATACTACATGTACCATCTGTTTGGTTTAAAAACCAGACAATATTTCCGTTTTAGAATTAAGCGTTTTATAACGATGGAATAGCAGATAACACGCTGAATTCATTTCTATTTAATAAATATAATGTGTTATGTATATTTATAAAAAGCAAAATGTTATAAAATGAAGTTGTTTGTATTTTAAACAATTTTATATAATCAACCTATAACGTTCTACGTCTTTTGATGCCATCTCTCCATGCTTCTCTGTCTCTCCACAACTCGTCTCCAGGGTGTTCTTCCATATCCTTGTCTATTCCTTCCTATCAGCTTTTTCTGAGTCTTCTTCTTCTTGTTGTGGAATTCGGGTCTCACGCATTCTTTGAACGTTGAACAGACAAGTTGTTTGGTTTTAATCTCATCAACTATTGTGTGTGTGACTTGCATTATTTCTCTTATTCTTTCATTTGTCACTCATTCCAGTTTTGATCTTCCCACAGATCTTTACCAGAAATCCATTTCAGTAGCTTCCAGCATTCGTTTTGTTTTTTCTTTCAATTGCCACACTTCACACCCATATGTAATTATACTTTTAACTACGGTGTTCTATATTCGCTTTTTACCGTTGTTTGTTAAATTGTTAAACAATTTTAAAGGATATTATAAAATTAACATTTTTTGCCTTAACAATCCTTATAAATATTGAAATTACGTCCATAACTGAATATAAATCCAACTGATAACTACATAATGTAATCAACAAACGCCAAAATATCAGTATTGTTTATAGACTACTCTAAATATTTTATTTGTCACAACCCGTAAAATAAAAAAGTAAAAACGTCTCCATTTTAGTTTTTATAGACTTTTAAGGTTTCCTTCCCTGAATATTTTGTTTTATTGGCTCCGTCCAGTGTTTCATCATTTATGATTTTTTATACCCGGCTATTTATATTCCGTATATTTACTGATCGTTTCTCCTCCATCTAAGATCAAGTTCTGACGATATTCATATTTGGTTTTTTTATTCTTTTCCATTTCTTCTTATACATATCATATATTTATTGATTCAAAATTAATATAATTTCTTTTTTGTTATTTGAGTTAATGGCCTTTTAATGTTACCTAAACGTTTACCCCAATTTAAATAATGTCAAATGAGGGTGCCAGAAATAATTCGTTGTCGTTAATTAAACTATTATCCTTTTCAATTTACTCAATTGGTTAGTCTAATTTGAATATTGTTGGGTGGGATTGTCTGCAATAATTAATGATGTAAAGTATTATAATTTATTTTTTGCTTATTTGGCGCAACTGGCTTTTTATATTTAATGGAGTTAATTAAACTAATCATAATATTCTGCGGGGTGGGTAGATTGACCAGTGGGTAGATTCGCTTCACCCTATTTAAAATCACCCACCCTCATTTTGCATGCAGTAATATCTTATATCACCCCACCCTATTTTAGATTACTCTAGGGTAATTTATAATTAATTATTGTTATAATTAGTCATTTTGACCACGAAATTGTGTACAATCTTAATTGGTTAATTCGCTCCACCCTATTTTAAGTAACCCTATTAAATGTTGTCTAGACCGGCCTCGGTTCATTGACCCCCTCCTCATTTTGCTCATACTAATACACACTACTGGCATGCTTGCAAGTTTTCTCCATAAAAAGGCGCCTAATAATATTCGCTGTATTGAACTAATATTCCCAGTTGTAGGACACATTTTTATGCCACCAGATAGTTTTTGGTATTTCTGAAGGCAAAATTAAAATAACAGCAAAAATAACGAATCCAGAGAACTACCTAGCTATAATAGAGCAAAACGCCACAATCTATAAATTGGTTGAAGACTGGGACGCGTTTGATTGGAAAACCTCGTATTAGAAGTTATTAAACCACCAGGAGCTTGGCACTTTCAATTTCAAAAACGCTTTAGGATTTTGAAGCAAAATGATTATACAATTGAAGTTCAGGGCGAAGTCAACTATAATACTTTCATCGGTGTTCCAAAGCGCCTTTGTAAGAAAAGAAAACATATTCGTTCTATTAATCCTGACAAATTTGAAGCTGGCAGAGTAAGTGACAAAAAGAAGGCCCAGAGTGTTGCCAAACTATTAGAAACGCATTATGGAACTGATTTGCAAGAAAATTCCGATTTGAAGTTCTATAAAGATCCCATACATTTTTCTCTAAATAATGACGAGAGTGATCCACAACTATTGACAAATGAGTTATGTGAAGAATTTTCTCTAGAAGAAACAACTGGGATGTAAAATTTGTTTTGTTAAAAAAAGTTCATTTTTATGAGTTTACGTTATTTTCAATTTATAACAATAATTATATAAATATAAACAAAATAAATATGTTTTAAGTAATAAGAATCTAATGTTTATAATAAGTTATTAAGTGAAGTTTAAAAAAACACGTTTTTCCGAAGTTTTCTGAAATTTCCAATCCAAAGTTGCTAAATTTTGTTGCAAATCCCGCCATGTCCATAAATAAAACCAATTTTATACCGTAACTGCATCTCAAATATTTTTTATTTAGTATTCTTCTAATAAAACATTATACATATAAAAATACAATACAATACAAGTAAATCAAACAGAAAACTAAAACTATCACAGGAGTCCTTTGTAATAGTTTTTTACGTTTTCTGAAAATTTTGATAGATGTAACTTGGCGGATTTTGCTTGTATACCGCTCAGACTAATTAATTGTGTTAATTATTGTGTAACGTTAAGTCGTACATATGTACATTAGAACTAATTTATTATGGTACATCTAACTACGATTAATCACGGTGTCGCTCCTAGTTCGTGATTAACATTGATTTTACTACATAACTAAGTTTAATTGATTTTACTACATATACAGAGTGTCCCAGAAACGTCAACCAACAGCTATATTTTGACAACTACAATAGAGAACTAATGAGAAAATCCCAGTGGTTCGGTATATACCATAGCTTAAAAAAACTTATTTAAAAAAATGTATAATGGTATATTATCCAAAATTTTTATAAAATTAAAATTATCCAAAATAATTGAAAGTTGCAGAAAGTTTTCGATCTTATCAGACCATAATCAGTGAAAACATAAACATATTTCCACGTTAATATCGTTAATAGATATTAATAGATACTAATTTAATGGGAATAAGCTACAATAAACAATTTCCACTTTGGAAATCATTCTAAAAATACAAACATTAATGAATCAAACAAATTTTGTTTTTTATTACTTAGTAAAAAATTCTTCTACTAATTTAATTTTATCTGACTCATTTATATTGATAATTCAGTCATATTTATATTATACATTTTAAAGTAGACGACTTTAAATATTTTTAACTAAATAATGACTTCTATAAACAATATTTTGGTCTAGCGATGGCCTCATGGAACAGAGTTGTTGGACACATTCCTGAATGATATAAACAATAAAGAAGAGAAAATAATATTTACCATGGAAAAGGAATATAATAACACACCTTCTTTCCTGGATGTGTTAATCTCTAAGAACGATATTGGATATGAGACTTAGGTGTATAGAAAACTAACGCACACCCATAGATATTTAAATTACAAATCAAATGACAATATTGATATTAAAAAGGGAATCATTAAATCCTTATACGACAGAGCCAAAATTGCTTGTTCTAACGAAAATAGGTTTTTGGAGGAAAAACATTTGTTAACATCTGTTTTATTAAAAAATGATTATCCTTTTTTGTTTATAAATAAGGAATTTTCAACAATCGACCAAATAGAACAAAACAACTTAGAACGAGATCCTACAGCATACAGAAAAAATAATACGGGGAAAATAACAATACCATGCATAAAAGGATTATTAGAAAAACTTAACAGGATAGGAGATAAATTCAAATTCAAATAAATTCAAAGGAACATTAGTTTCCGGATTTATTATCAGATGTCGCTATTGTGTCCATATCGAAGCCATTATAATGCCGCCAAAGGAGGAGTTAATATATATATATATATATATATATATATATATATATATATATATATATATATATATATATATATATATATATATATATATATATATATAATAACGGATTTATTACGGCTGTCGCCGCTTCTCCGCCCCCAATTTCCATCTTTTTCTGTCATATGCAGTTGCCTCTTGTAAGTCTCTTGCCGCCATTGCTTCATCAATATCGTTGCGCCAACTTCTCCGTGGTCGTCCTCTCTTTCTTCTTTCAGGAGGGATCCATTCCAGTACTCTCCTAGGCCATCTGTACTCTGGCATTCTTTTAACATGTCCGAACCAGATTAATTGTTTTCTTTCTATGTCATCATTGATATTTCTCTCCATTTTCATTTCGTTTCTTATTTGTTCGTTTCTAACTCTCTCCAGTTTCGATCTACCGCAGTTTCGTCTCAGATAATCCATTTCTGTCGTCAAAAGTTTGTTTCTATTAGCTTTGGTGACGTCCCATACTTCCGAACCGTAAAGTGTAATACTTTGGACTATACTACCGTAAATGTGTTTTTTGGTTTCTCGTCGAATTGTTTTTTGCCAGAGAAGAGAGTTTAAGGCACGGGTCGCTGCTCTGCCCTTGTTTATTCTTTTCCTGATTTCATCTGCGCTATTTCCCTTCTTGTTGAAAATGACCCCCAAATATTTGCAGGATTGCACGCCTTTGATTTTGTCGTCTTCCAAGACTAGGTCACATATTTCATCTGTTCCCACTGAGAGATATTCACATTTTGTCATATTCATGTTTAGACCTGCCATCTCATATTCTTCTTGCAGTTTTCTTACCATATAGCTAAGATCGTAGCTGTCTTCGGCAATTACTACCTGGTCATCCGCAAAGAAAAGTGTATATAGCTTGTTTTCTTCCACCGTTATTCCCATGTTTCTACATTTTTTTACCCATTTCACTAAGGATCTGTCCAAATAGATTTTAAATAAGGTGGGTGACAGACAGCAGCCTTGTCTTAGTCCTTTTGTTGTTTGAAAAGGAGAGGTGATTTCTTGTCCCATTTTAATTCTTGCAAAGTTTTGTTCGTAATATTTTTGAGTGGCATTAATAAGAATTGGGTTTATTTTTAAGTTACCCATTTCTATCCATAGTTGGGAGATCGGTACACTGTCATATGCTTTTTCCAAATCTATTAAAGCTATATGAGTTTCTCTATTTCTCTGCACTCGTTTTTCCATTGCAATTTTTAATGTGAAGATATTATCCATAGTAGGAGGAGTTAATACTGTTGATAAAATGATACTCAGTATCAAGAAGAACAAGACGATGGCCCTTGGTTATATTTTTGCAACGCATAAACATCGCGGGAATGAATGGACAACTTCTTTATAATGCAACTTATGTAAATGCAGCTTATAAGCATAGACGAGAATTTTTCAAAGTGCTTTGCTTAAGTTTGATAAAGCGATACCTCTCTGAACGCGCTAACATTCAGTCACTGCCAAGTGATATAAAAGGGTTTTTGACGTAATATAAAAAACCAAACGAAGACAAAAGGAGCCGCCTGCAAGATCAGAGGTGTTTCATTTGCGGTCGACAAAAAAATCGGGTCACAACAACCATCTGCGGAAGTTGTAATAGGTCAGTTTCCAAACAACATATGGCAATGGTTGTTACATGCGATTTTTGCAAAAATGAAGAAGCAAGTAGTGAATAATATAAACTAACAGTGACAGATTTAAAGTGAAGTTTCATTTCAATGATTTCTTTTTACTTTTTTCTTGAGTTATTTTTTTTATTTTTTTTTTAATTTATACATCATTACAAATGCATAAAAAATCAAGGCATCATGTTTTTTATCTTTATACATTAATATAAATAATTCCTGTGTATTCAATCTGATATTAATAGATGTGATGTATATAATACACTAAGCGGGTAGCTGCCCGAGATTCCGTAGTGCGGATAGTTGAAGATTAAATAGTGCCCACTTCACTTTTCGTATTTTTAAAATAGTTATCCACGTTTAATATTATTCGACGATCCTGCTCTTTAATAACACGACCTTTTTTTCCGTCCATTGTCAGCAAAATTCTTTGAAAATAAAATTAATTAAGAAACACACACAACTTAGAGATGACCTTGAACCATAAGCTATGACAGTAATATGTTCATAAATCTAAAAAACTTAGCCTTTCAACCACGTTGTCTTCTGACCGTTGCTCAGCCATTATGCATTCAAAGTCAAATCGTTCTCTGCACCATTCAAGACTATTACGTCGATGTTTAGGGGTAAGAGATAGCACACAGTTTGTCCGAAATGAAACAATACCAAAACTGCGAATTAGACGATCAGTTGTTCACATCCCGTTGTTCCGTTGTTCATTTTTAAGTAATCACTAGTGTTAGTGTAAGAAGTGGTATTGTTGTATAGCTTCTCCTCTCGTTTATTTTAAAATAATTATATTTACTTATAGCCTTCAACAGCAGGTTGTAAATTTACAACTAAATAATTAAAAAAAGGAACAAGGAATTAATTTTTTTTTAAATCCACCTCTTCTATTAATACACATACTTTTTAACAGTTGGCAATGGAAGATCTAGCAGCCGCTGAACAGCAACTAGAAGAACGTGAGCAATCGTTAAGAGAAGTGAAAGAGCAATACGATGCTGCCGTGATGGAAAAACAAAGATTGACGGAAGCCGCCAATTCTTGTTTGCGTAAAATGAATACCGCTACAGCTCTCATAAATGGTCTTGGGGGTGAGAAAGTTAGATGGACTCAGCAGAGCAAAGAGTTTAAAGAACAGCTTGGTAAGTTTGAGTTAAAGACATTATTATTTGTCATTCATTTAAAACTACTGACAGATTTTTATTTAGTTAATCCTTTTTTGGTTATTTAATTTACATAGCTTTAAAAATGCGAGATGTGTTCTCGCACGTTCTCTCGTGAAAAAAATATTCAATTTTTTTTCTTCTTTCCTCAGCTTCCCTATATAATTGCTTTCGTATTCTGTCAAGTAGATTTTTAGAATTTACATAATTAATTATATATTTCTTCTTCTAAACGTCCTTATTAAGTCCCTATGACGTTGGCGATTGACATTGCAAGACTCTCTCTGTCTTGAGCAATTATGAACAGGTGTTTAGCAAGTTCACATGCTCTTAGTATCTCGGTTCATTCTCTAATATTCTTCAACTACGAGGCTTGTTTTCGACCAATTCCCATGTGTCCTTCGAGTTTATCCATCATAATCAGTTTAAGAATTTTATACTCTTTTCCCCGCCTTATTTGTCAAAAATATGTTATTTTTTGAATTTGACGCTATAAATCAACTAAGCTGTAGACCTGCAGATGCTACTAAACACAATTTGTAATACTGGAGAACAGTTTGGCTTAACAATAAAAATAACGAAAAAAAATAACGGTTATCAGTAAGAGGGGTAAAGTCATAACAAGAATCCAGATAAAAATAAAGATATTGAACAAGTGACAAAGTAAAATACTTAGGAGTCTGGATTACCGAAGATATAAATTCGATCCAGAATAGAGTAATCAAGAGCAGCCTTTTTGAGGAAATTTCTGAGTAACCAAAGACTTAATATGCAAATCCGATATCAGATGGCAAAGTTGCAGTTTTCATAACTAGTTTTTTTTTTTCGAGGATAGGTAGTTAACCCTCCGCTCAACCCTCCTCTTTTATTCGGGCTTGGAACGCTGCAGTAAGGTGATTTCCGAGCTACTCAATCCACCCGTTCCTCACCCTACTTCACCATGACATCACCACAAACCAGTATAAGATCAGAACCAATATCGAATTAAAAGCACTCTACAATGACGCCGATATTGTCCAAGAAATTAAATCACAGCGACTAAGACACGTGCACAGACTGCATAACGAGAGACTTGTAAAACTGGTATGGGAGGAGATTCCCACAGGCAAAAGACCACTCGGACATCTCAGAATGCGATGGAGAGATAACATCCAAGCAAATCTCTGGAAAATAAACATTCCATTTGACCCTAGGTTGATGGAAGACCGAACAAATTGGAAAAAAGTTGTACAGTTAGCCAAGACCCACCCAGGGTTGTAGCGCTACGTGATGATGATGATATCAGATGGTAAAATTTTATATTAACTCGATTCTTCTTTGTGGCGCCGAAGCCTGGACTGTTAATGTGGGGTAGTTGAGAAAGAAAGAAACTTAGGATGTGGCTTTTTAGGAAAATTTTAAAAATACCACGGACCGATCATATTACGAACGAAATGGTGTTGTACAGAATGGGAAGAGACACGGAGCCTTTGACCATTATTAAAAGGAAAAAGGCATCATATACATATATCTTTAATTTTGAGTTTTTTTAGTGTCATAAGAATGCATTTTTTGCTTCTTAATGCTTTTATGCTTCATAATTAATTGCTATCTAATTATTTTTATTTTAGGTCGTCTCGTAGGAGACGTACTATTAGCTACCGGGTTTCTCTCGTATTGTGGTCCGTACAACCAAGAATTTCGAGCGAATTTAGTGAAGACCTGGATGGATATCCTACAAAAGCATACAATTCCATATACTGTTAATCTCAATATCACAAATATGCTTGTAGAAAATTCAGTTATCTCGGAATGGACTCTTCAAGGCCTACCAAATGATGAACTTTCAGTGCAAAACGCGTTGATAGTCACCAAATCAAGATCTTATCCTTTACTAATTGATCCGCAAACACAAGGAAAGCTTTGGATTAAAAATAAGGAAGCAAATAATAATTTGCAGATTACATCTTTAAATCATAAGTATTTTAGAACGCATCTAGAAGATTGTTTATCTTTAGGTAAGTCTGTACTGTGTACACTTTTCTTTTTTTTTTTTTAGAAAACCGATTGAAAATTATTCTAATCCAAAAATGTATACTTCGTAGGTACTTTTAAAAACTAAGTTTGTATAACAGTACTTGCAAACGGGAAACTATAACTTAATATTTCTAAAATATTTAACATTTATATACATCTTCTTTTAAAAAGATTTGCTCTAAAGGTTATTACCATTTTTGTATATTTAAGGTAAACCTTTGTTGATTGAAGATATAGATGTTGATTTAGACCCTGTTCTCGACAACGTATTGGAGAAAAACTTTATCAAGTCTGGGTCTATAGAAAAAGTCATAGTTGGTGACAAAGAATGTGATGTTCTGAAAGGATTTATGCTGTATATTACTACAAAACTTCCAAATCCACCATATTCTCCAGAAATCAGCGCAAAAACATCTATTATTGATTTTACTGTAACGATGTTGGGTAAGTTTGTCAAACGATACCAGTTTATTTAATAATACAATAAGTATTATTCGTTAAAAGTTTACTGTATAGCTGCAGCCATTGAATAGTTTACACCCTTACATATCTAGTAGCAGATTTGTTGAACTTTTACCTCGTTTTACAAAATTTAACAAAATGGAAATTATAGAAAGAAGTTTTTTTTTAATAAAATGGATTATGTTCTTTATAACGAAAATAAGAAATTCTGAGTTAAAAATATCCACTATATATTAAATATAATTTATTGTAAATAATGACACAATTGAAAACAGTAACAATTAATATTTTGAGTACATCCCACTATTGTCAATACAACTTTGAAATCTTCTGTTTATAGATAGCAGTAATCTCCCCATGCCTTCATGGCTCTCGTGAATCTCTACTTCAAAAAGCTTCTCTTATGCTTGCTCAATTGCTTTCCATAGTTCAATTCTATTTCGTAGTGTAAGGTTTCTTTCGTTTAATTTCTTTGTTAAATCTGCTCACACATTTTCGATGACCTCCAAGAAGGCCACGGAAGAACATTAACATGAGTTTCTTCCAAACATTCTCGAACAATTCTACTCTTATGTTAAAAGTTAATAAGTTGTTTTTGGGGAATCTCTGGATCACTAATGGGAACATTATGTTCCCAATAATATGTTTGTAATATAATAATTTTTCTTCTATATGAGAACAAACGCCTGTGCCTTCAGTAGTTATCCATCCCCATACGTTGACTAAAAATCCTCCTTTCTTTCGTAAATGATGTCTATACTGTTTATCAAACCTATGATTTCTCGGCCTATAAACTTTTATTCGATCATTACTATATGATTAAAACACTTCTTTATCGGAAAATGCAACATTAGACCAAAAGTTGTCTTCACGGTTTATGAATTCATTACAAAATGCAATTGGTCTACTCTTGTGATCCTCAGTCAAAAGAGGTTTCCTTGCAGCTGCACAATTTATTAATTCACTTGTTTTAATTCTTCTTCGTACAGTGCGAATGCTGCTCGGAAACACTGCTTCTGTATTAGCTTTTCGAGCTATGTCAACAGAAGCTTATCTCAGATAATCTACTAACATCTCATCTTGTTGCTTGGTGGAGTTTTGCCCTTTTGAACCACATAACTGTGCTGTAGAGTAAAAATGATTCCCTCTTTGTTTCATTTTCCATATGCACATATGACTCATGTCTAAATCCATAGCAACTTGCCTTGGTGACCAACCTTCTACGAGTTTATCAATTGGTCTTGTTTTTTGCATGTAACTGAAAGACATTTTGGATGCGTTTAATAGCTTTTATTTTATTTTTCAATACGCGAGAAAATTTCGACAAGCACTTTGGCATTTAGCAAATCCATACGATACTGTGATTCTACAGTATTATAATGTAAAAATGAAGGTGGAACCTATTCAGTCGCCGCAGCTGTACATGTTTTTTGAATTTCATTTAGCTAGTCAGAATAAACGTAATTCCTCATTCGGTCTTTAAAGCTTTAGTAGAACAAAATCACGTTGATATTGAAAAAACGGTAACTGTAGCATCTTTAGTCGATGCAATCCTTTGCTCATTTTAATTGTAAGTCACTAATTCCCTTTAATTCTGTGGACTATTGTTTACATTTTTGTGTAAATTAATGGATACTTACACATTTTATCCATGGTTACTAATTGTCCCAGAAAATTTGTTTTTAAAGTACACAAAGATTTCCGAGAAACTAGAGATTTCCCATTTGTTTATGATTATTAGTTAACATTTACCAAGTGACACACTCTTCTATTTTATTTATATTATTTTGATAGGCTTGTTTTGATAATGCCGATTTTAACTACCATGTATACTACTCTGTACGTGCATATTATTGGATTTCTCATTGTCCTCTAGTTTGCTTATTGTTGTCTTACTTTTCTAACGGATCCGTGTTCTGGAATATTTTCTGTTTGTTAATTTAATTTAATTTTCCTATTGCTGTCCACTGGTTCATATATGCTATCCCATACCTTGTTCTAACTTCCTCGTTTATTATCATATTTCTCACACTTTTGTTTGTTACTTTTCGTATGATTTCCATTGCTGCTATTTTTAATAATCTTCATGTTTTAAGAAAATATTACTTGTCACTTAATCTTTTCTCAGAAACTGTTACTATCTTTCTTATGCTCGTTTTGTATATTTTTTTTTTCTTTTCTGGTGATGGAAATTTCTAATAACCGTACTAGGTTAACCCATTCCTATGGATGGCTACCGTGTGTTGGTTTCAGGGTAGGGGAGTAAATCCAAACCCATTTCCCCCTAGAAGGAGGTCCTGCAAATCGATGCCTTCCTATTAACCTACCTACCGAGTAAAACCACCCTCTCCTTTCTGTGCGCAGTTGACTGTCAGACGTACCGTACTCCGTAAGTGGTATGGCCGCTGTAAGGCTGACAACACTTTCGGAGCACTCCCTTTGTTTTGTATTGTATTATTCTAGTTTTTAATTATATTCTGAGGTAATTGTTTCTTAATACAGTATAATAAACATTACACTGCTTTGTCCTTCTTATTTACTAGCTGTTCTTTTTTCACTTTTCCTTTGTAACAGAAATTAACATGAGTAGTTTCGAACTGAAGAGGAACAATAAACGCACATATAGCATCACGTCAGATATAAGCAGTAAGATAGAGTCTTGGCTAGCGTGAGAATTCCGAGAGGAACTGTCGAAACATAAAAGGGTCATATTGGTATGGGTTCCAGATTACTGGGAAGTATATGACAATGAACGAGCTGATAAACTTGCCAGGACAGCATCAGGCAAAATAGCCTTGGATGAACATGTGCTAATAAATTTGAAGTAGTACGGAAAATAAGCAGAGAATTAGCTTAGAGTAGTAACATGCTTTCTTATTGGACATGTACCAGTCAAAAAACACCTGTCTCTAATGGGACTGTTTCATGGGACTTAAGCTGAAGACTTTGTAGCAAAGAACCGAAATATTCAACCATATACTTGTTTGGTTTAAATGGTAGTAAATATATAAATGATATATTTATTAAAAAATACGAAACAATTATCTAGTCTTTTAAAGACTTTGTCTGCTCATCCTCATCAAATTATTATTATGTTATCTTCAGCTACAATGTTCCTATTTTTCACAGTTTAATCACACATTTTATATGAATTTTACATTATGAATTTATTTTTAAGAAATAGGATATTATAATTAAATATTATAGTAAATTTTTTATATGTTTTAAAAAATCTTGTTAATTGAACTATACATTAAAGGTAATTCATTTCTTAGGTTTGGAAGATCAGCTACTTGGTCGAGTAATCCTCATGGAAAAATCTGATCTAGAAGCTGAGCGAGTCGCACTTTTCGAATCAGTGATGCAAAATCAACGACGTATGAAAGAACTAGAAACAAACTTGTTGAGCAGGCTTAATTCAACCCAAGGATCTTTGGTTGATGATGAAGAGTTGATCAACGTATTACAAGTAACGAAAACTACCGCCGAAGAAGTTACACAGAAATTGACCGTTTCAGTGACTACGGAGAAGAAAATCAACATCGCTAGGGAAGAATTTAGAGCAGTCGCAGCCAGAGGATCCATTTTATATTTTCTTATTGGTATGCATTACTCCATTAAAAAATTCTAGTTTGTCTTATTCGTTTTAATATGAGTATTTTTTTTTTCAGTGGAAATGAGCAATGTAAATGTAATGTATCAAAATTCTTTAAAACAATTTTTGATACTGTTTGACAATTCTATTACAAAGTCTGAAAAAAGTAATATTACTTCAGACAGGATTAATATTATTTTAAAATATTTGACTCACGAGGTAAGCCATTTAAACTAATAATCGTTTAAAGCTTTTAACTGTCATGTTTTAATGATTGAGAAACTTATTGACTGATAAATCTATGGTTTTATTCGTCTAATCATGTTTGGCTTTGATTCTTAAGACAAATTAAAATAAAATCTATCAATATTTAAAATTTACATTATTAATATTTTAAAAACAATATAACTACATTTGGTTGCATTGGAATGACAAAGACTCTTAGGGGCATACCAACACAGCAGTTATGGCAGTTCTACTGGACCTCCCTTCTCTCTACAGCATTGTGAAAGGAAGGCGAGAATGGGATATTATAGACTGCAAAAACTAAACATGGAAATCAGGCATACCACTTGGATGATAATTTTGGACCATATGGTACTCAGATACCTACAGGTACCTCTTCATTTATTTATTTACCTTATGGCTACATCGTATATATAAAATAAGAAAAACATTGTATGTTGGCCACATACTTCGAAACGATAAATACTCTCATCTGCACGTCATCATGCAAGGAAGAGTAGAGGGAAGAAAAGGCTTGGGAAGAAAGAAGAAATCTTGGCTAAGGAATATCAGAGATTGGACTAACTTCAGTGTTGAACAAATATTTCACATCACAAAAAATAGGGAAGCATTTAAAGAAGTGATCGCAAACCTTCGTTAGAACACGGCACAATAAGAAGAAGAAGAAGATGGCTACATCACATCAGTTGACTTTTGTGTATACACCAAAAGGAAACTAACTATATTACAAACAGTAAATAACAATAATTAATTTTTACAAATAAACATTTATGTATTTAACAAAAATATTTAATTGACTCTTTGGCCGCAACTAAGAAATCGGAAGGATCGCCACTGTAAGATCTGACCTTGAATTCCTCCACCAGATGTTTAACCGTCTGTCTTGCAGCAATAGCAATTTGGACACATTTGTGACAGCGGTCATTCTTCTCCCATTCTTTTTGACAACGGACGGTTATCCTAAAGTTCCTTTCAATTAGAATTTTTGCAGAATCTAGAGGACTGTTTCCTGAGCGAAGTCTACTTATATTTCTGGCGGTGTTACCATCGTGGAAGCAGAGCACAGGATTGGCGCTAATTGTTCTATACTCTCTGACAAGGGTATGTTCTCGGCGGACGTGTAAGGGGCTATGTCACCCAGGGCTGTTATGACCCAGCTTGCTTGTGCCTGATATAATTCGCAAAGCGTAATTTAGTTGGGCGTCAACACGTTTGGTATGCTGGCTGTTGAGTTACATCGAAATACACGAATTCCAGTGCTGTCAATCTAAGTATGGTTGCTGAGGAACCCCATGTGATACCGCATAACTTTTGCAGAATATTATTTCGTGTTTTAAATTTTGCAGTCGTCGCAGTCGTCTGCATATCCGAACTTCTTTGGTGCGGTTTCAGGCATGTCTACTTCATAAAGGTTAAAGGGTAAGGGGACCAGCCCCATCTTTGCAGAAGGCCATTGTTTAGTTTCATTTGGGTACTAACTAGTCTTATTGCCCTTGTTGTCTTGCATCATCATATGCTATGCAACATCTGTTGCATAGCATAACATTAATGACATCACTGATCTTTCTGCATAGTATCGCTCGAATTAGTTTACATATTACTATTACTAGAACTTGGTCTATGCAGCTCCGGTTTGGTCGAACTTCTGCTTGTTGCACATGTGTATTAATTGGAATATTGTTTGGATAATTATATCATATAGTATTCCTTTCCAAAAACTTTATAGTCCACACTTAAAAGTGCAATTAACAGGTAATTTTTTGGTATGTCGTTAGCTTTCCCTGGTTTTAAAATGGTTACGATTTTTGCTCTTTTTAGTGAATGGGAAACATTTCCCTGATGAATATTTGGCAATAATATTGATATTTCTTACTTACATCATAATCATAATACTAAATTTGTCTTTATCCAGCTATTTTATTTTTAAGGTTTGGATTTTTACTCAACGAAGTTTATACGAACGACACAAAGCTCTGTTTACACTCATGATGGCAATGAAAATAGATTTGCACGAAGGTACGATAAAGCATGAGGAATTTATGGCTTTTATTAAGGGTGGAGCTTCTCTTGATCTAAATGCAGTTACTCCTAAGCCTTTTAAATGGGTTCTGGATATAACATGGCTCAATCTTGTTGAAATAAACAAGTTGCCGACTTTTTCGGAAATATTGGTGAAGGTAATGTAAAATGCTAAGAGTATTATAATAAATATGTTTCAATCTCAGTAAAGTGGATTTTCTCAGTAATTAAATGGTAATAGTAATTATAAAACTAAAAACTACTTCTTTACAGTTTTACTTAGTCAAAATATTTTTTACGAAATCAGATATTTAATAGTTTAACTGACCAATTTTATTTTAAAAACAGTTTTTGATCTGGGAATCGAAATTTCAAATAAAATATTTATTTTATAGCTTTTATTTTATTTTCAACTATATTATTAATATTATTCTTTTATTTTTTACCTTTTTTTCAAAAATATTTCCGTATACATGGATAGAGTGAGTTTTGTGGATTGCCGCAATTATCTCGGAAATGGCTTGCAAGATTTATACATATAAATTTTGGTTTGTGGGAATTTTCTATTATGGTCAATCTTATGATTGGTTACATTGATGTCAGATTTCTTGTTATTCTGGAAATAAAATAAAAGTTTTTATTTCAAGTATATTACTTTCTATATTATTTACCATACCTATAAACATTAGTTCTTGTAATTTTTACTTACCTAAAAGACAAATATAAAGATGAAGGAGATGTTACGAAAAAAGCAGCCTGCTGTCGTGTAAAATGGATGTGCTGGAACTGCTATATATCTTAATTGAGATTTATGTGTGTTATGTTTATGTAATAATGAATTTAGTTGATGATAATGAAATGCATTTACATATTCGATTGATCTGATAAAGTTTAGACAGGAAATAATTTAATCGAAGAATCTACAATGAAAAATAAAATATTTTAATTAAGAAATATGAATCCTTTAGACTATTTTCTATGATTTACCTATACAAACCATTTATAAATAGAATTAGCGTAGAAACTAGAAGAATTGTGTAGTCAAGCACATTGCAAAATGTATTGCGAAGATCACATGACTTATTATGTTGACTAAATGGACAAGATTTTGAGCATTTGCAGTAAACGCCTTTATTTTTTGTTTTCTAAAGTTTCCTATCTGGTTAACACGTAACTATAAACTTCCATTTAACATGAAAAAAATATCTAAAGATACATCTTTAGTTGTTGCAGCTTTTCTGTGCCATGATTTAGATAAACCTTTTATCGCACCAGTTCTGCTTTTTTTTGCTAATGATTAAACTTTTGTACTAATATATAAAAGTAAAGCTTGTTGTTTGATTTACGTTGGATCATAAATTTTAAAGATTATTAAAATTAAACGAATTTACTCGATCATAAACTTTTTAATGTATTATTTTTTTAACTTAATATGAATTTAGGTATAGCTCCGAAATTATGGCATTTAGGTATAGAAAATAATACATGACAAATATTTAGTATACTTATTTTAAAAATGTTGAAAAGAAAAAATATACGGGGTAATATTAGAAATAACAGAGTTCATTATATTTCGAGAAAAATGGAAAATCTGACAACAACGTAAATACTACCAAGAAGTATGTAAATCATTTAGCTGTAAGCTTCATATTTCAAGCACTCTGTGTATTTGCTTTTTATTGCTATTATGCTTTTTAGATTGAAACAAATGAAAAAGAATGGCGCATGTGGTATGAAAAAGAAAAACCGGAAGAAGAAGATATTCCTTGTGGATATCAAAAAAGTCTTGACGTTTTCAGAAAGCTACTACTGATAAGATCGTGGAGTCCAGATAGAACTTTATCTCAAGCCAGGAAGTATATTATGGGTATAAAAATTATGAATATTTTATTAGGATAAAATAGTCAAAGGAATTTTAAGGAAACAATTTGAATTTATTCTTTTTATTTATTTTTTAAACATTTTTTAATATTCTTTTAGATTATTACGTCTTACTTGATATTTCCTGTTCTCTACTTCTTTTCGATTTTGTTCGATTTACATTTTTTTGAACCTTCAATCGTTAATTTTACATCAACTATTGGGTCAAATTTAATTTATCACAGCTCAAATTTAGCTCAAAATCAAGAAAAGATACCTTTTTTGCATCTTAAAAGTGTCATAATAGTTATTTATTGTACAAGACAATAAAATTGTACTTTATTTTCGAGAGCGGTTTTTAGCGTCGAGACGTCAGTCGAGACGCTAATTATGCTCGAGAAGATAATGCGATTTTATCGTCGTGTGCAATACAACATTTTTTTCTATAGCAAGACTTCAAGTTCAGGTGAAAAATAGAATTTCAAAGAAAATTGTAATTTTTAGCACAAAAATCGCAATTGTGTTGCTCCGTTGCTAGGGATATGAATTACTTTGTCAACAAATGTCAAACAAATGTTACGTTTTGGTTTTTGTTGGAGAGTATTGTTGAGTTTTGTGTACAAAGTGAATAAATACAAAATGGACGGAAAAGAATTGACACAAGAAAAGGAAAACCTGCCATCGGATGTAGCAAATGCAGCCTTGGAAGCAGAAAGTTTATTGTTGCTACAAAAATCTAGGATGATGTATGAGAAAGAATACCAGCCTTTTAAAAAGTGGAAAAGCATTAAGAATATCAATGGCGTGAGTAAAAAAATACTTCTGGCGTATTTTTCTGAAAAGTCGAAGAAAGCGATGCCATCGTCATTATGGTCGTATTATTCGATGCTGAAGCTAACGTTGTTGGTGAATGAAAATTGTGACATTTCTAAATTCAGCAAGTTAACCTTACTAAAAAACCTAAGTGGAGGATACAAATCAATCCAGTACCTCGAATCAAGTGTTTAAGCAAACGAGTACAAGTTATGATGCTCCAAAAATAGATATTTCTAATAATGTTAATTATAAAATTTCATTTGTTTTTAATCCTTAATGTGTTTGAATTTGTAAATTTTATTGAATAAAAAAAAGTTAAAACATTTTATCTACTCTTTCTGTTAAAGTGTTACTTTATCTACCCTTGCGGTTAAAGTGATACTTTATCTACTCAAAACAGTTGTTATAGCAACACTTTAACATTAGCTATGGAAAAAAAATTTAACCAACAAATTGGAGTTGCACGCATTTGTAGATTACGCCAAGAATTGTCCTTTATAACGATGTACTGGTTTAAAAAAATCACTAATTATTGCTTAAAATCACTTTGTCCCTATAGCTTGGACTATTATCCGTTTTACATAGGGTACCATTGGAGTAGGTATTGAGAACTACCAAAGCACGTGACGTCACAATAATAATGGGTGACCTGAACGCCAAAATTGGAAAGGGTAGAAACAAGCAATGTAGTGGGAAATTTTGGATTAGGTAATAGAAATCAAAGAAGAGATAGGTTGATACAATTCTGCCAAGATAATAATATGACTGTTATAAACACGTTCTTTGAATTACCTAATAGACGTTTGTACATGAGGAAATCACCAAGAGATAATAAACATCAGATAATGAAAAATCAAATAGATTACATAATGATCAAAGAAAGATATCGGAATAGTATTACTGCAGTCACAACACAACTTGGAGCAGATATAGCATCTACTACTAATCTTTTAGCAGCAAATATGAAAATTAAAATGAAAAGAATAGAGAAGAGAGCAAAAGAAGAAAGAACTGATATAAATGCACCAAGAGATCCAGAAATTAAAGAAAATATCAAAGAAAAAATAAATGAACGTCTAAACACCGTACAGATTGAAGGAAAATGCAATGAATAAAACATCAACAAACACTGGGAAAAAATAAAGGATGACTTAATAGAACCTTCAAAAAAGTATCTACGCAAAACCAACGAAAAGAAAAAAGATTGGATGACGGACGAAATACTAAATTTTATGAACAAAAAAAAATATATGAGGACAAAAATAAATCATTGTACCAGCAAACACAAAACGACATATGGCGACAAATTCAAATAGCAAAAGAAAATTGGTTAGCAGAAAAATGTCATGAAATTCTACAAAATAAACAAGACAGATTTAATTTACACAGGAAAATAAAAGAATTAACTAGAAGGCCAGAATACAAACAAAATATACTAGTTAATGAAAAGGAAGACAGACACAGTGATGGATACAGAAAACAAATTGATGGTATGGGCAAACTATATAGAACAGCTGTTTAATGACAAATGAGACAAAATAGATAATGAATATTTAGTTGAGTAGACTTGGCCAGAAATAATACCTGTACCAGACCAGGTACCAGGAACCAGAGAAGCATTATCTGCAGTAAATGTGCTAATACAGAGATGTTTAGATGTTAACTAGGACATCTATGTCTGCATTCTAGATTAGAACAAGGCATTCGATACAGTGACATAATCCGTTAATAAAACTACTGAGAACAAAGAACATCGACACACGGGATATAAGAACAATAAATAATCTATACTATAAACAAGAAGCTGTTATGAGAATAAATAATTTAAAAACTAATAAAATAAAAATCAAAAGAGGTGTTAGACATGGCTGTGTCTTGTCGACATCACTGTTTAATGCGTACTTAGAGGAAATATTTAAAAAATCATTAGAAGATGAAGTAGCAGGCATAAAAACAAATGGCCTACTCCTACATGAAATTAGATATGCTGATTTTACAATACTAATAGCAGACAATATCACAGATCTACAAAGAATTTTAGAAAAGGTTGTTGCAGCAAGTGAAGAATTTGGTCTGTCACTAAACATAAAGAAAACAAAATTCATGGTTAAACAAAAAAAAATTAGATACATCAATCTACACGTAAATAATAAGACTATAGAACGAGTTCAGAATTATGACCATTTAGAGGCAAACACTAATGAAACAAGCGATTATACCAAAGAAATTAGAGTTAGCATAGAAAAGACTAGAAGTTCATTCAATAATATGAAACAAATGTTATGTTGTAGAGACCTCAGCCTAAATCTTAGAAAACGAGTACAAAGTGTTATGTATTTTCTGTTCTTTTTGTATGGTGTAGAGACATGGACTCTAAATAAACAATGTCTCAATAAATTGGAAGAATTTGAATAGAGAACAGCAGGGAGATACTGGATTCCATCAAAATAAGAAAACTACAAAATTTGGGTCATATAACACGTGGTGCCAGATATGAATTCCTAAAACTAACTATGCAGAGAAAGATTCAAGGAAAGCGCAGCATAGGTAGAAAAAGAATGTCCTGGCTGAGAAATCTCAGAATGGTTTGAATGCAGCTTAACTGAACTCTTTCGGGCTGTAGTGTCAAAGTTGGAATAGCAGTGATGATTGCCAACCTTCGTCGCGGAGATGACACGTAAAGAAGAAAAAGATAATCTACCACACGGTGAGGTAATATAGAGGAGAATATTGTATAGGTACGTTACATTTAGGAGGGAAACTCCACTGTGACTAGAGCAATAAAATGTATCTCTTTTTTGCCTATGATGCAAAGACATCAACTGCGACGTATTGTTTTGTCGACTACAGGAATGGATTTATTAAAGTAAAACATGATAAGCTCTTAAATATCAAAAAGAAGCGAACTTCGATAATAAAGAACTAAACTCTCTATATTATCTACTTTAACCAAACTGCCAACAATAAAGTAGATGACTGGTTGACAAATATTCTGAATAATATTTCCCACAAGCTCTGAAATAACAGTAGAAAACCATAATATTTAACGGAGTGCATCTAAATATTCAAATTACATTAGATATGCTGACAATGCAGTAGCTTTTACAGATAGTTGAGCAGTTTACAGAGAGAGAGAGAGTATTTAAAAAAAATAATGCCACGCATATTAAATATTAGTAAAGAATATGGACTGGATCTTACTACAATAAAAAAAAAACAAAATAGATTGTAGTCAGCACCAAATACTAAATTTTGGTTAACCAACGACTTATTGTCAAGGTCGATAGCTACACATATTTGGTACCAACATGACTACCAACTATTTAGAGCAACAATAAGACCACTTCATCAAAATTAAAGTATTCATGGAGAAGGCCGAATCAGCATTCATAAATATGAAGTCTATCTTTAGAAGTTATTATTTACCACTCACAACCAAAGTCTGTATCAACAGATGTCACGTTTTTTCTACATTATTGTTAAGTAAAGGCTTGGATGGATTCCAAGCTCTGTATCGTCAAGATATGGTGTTACAGACTTAGTATAATCATGGGTGGACAGAGACTGACTAATGATAAAATTGTACGTAGAATGGAAAAGAGATGCAGGCTTATTCATACATAGCCCATATATTCATAGAATATTTGCCGGTTTTATGAGAAATGACTGAAGATTTCGCTTGTTGCAACTTGTTTTTCAGGATAAAGTGTATGGAAAAAAAGAATCAGGGAGATGAAGAATTTCTTTGCTTCAAAACCTAATGAAATGGAATCCACAAGTAAAATCAATTTTATGTAGTCGGCTGCATACCATAATTCACAGAAATTTTATTAAAAAATCCTTTATAGTCCAGTTAGTTGTCAGAGATATGACCTCTAAAAATCAGAAGAACAAGCTGAATTTTGTCGAGAATGACAATTTTGGGACCTCAAAAGAGATGCAAAAGTTTACCACTCCTACCCCCAGCTTATCCTCAAAACCACTCCTTATAAGGAGTTTTGAAAAGTAGCAGAATTTAAACTTTTACAGTACACACAATCGTAAATCATAAGAATTACCTTTATAAAGGCAGTTTTGGGTAGAATTTATAGCTGAAATTTTGTTGTTTTGAAAAACATAAATGTGCCACCAAAAAGAAAATGTTTTAGATCATTTGCAATCTAAAAGTTTAAATTCAGCATTTAGTAGGTATTTTTATCGTCAAGTTGATACAAATTTTGTTTAAAATTATTTTCGTGAGCGTAACTGACATTCAAAATCGCCGGTAACTTTAAAGTTTGTTTCTGAGAAAACGGTTCATTCTACAAAAAAAGTTCTAATTGTCTAATTATCTTAGCTTCATTTTTTTATTTATAATCTTATAAGTTTACCTTTATTATTTATCAGAAATATGTACGATATGTTTATTTCTGATAAATTTCGTTTTTTCCCTTTCCCGGGAAGGGAGGGGGGAGTTTAGATATCTTTTTTGGAGTCCCAAAATTGACATTATCAGCAAAATTCAGATGTCCATATGATTTTTAGAGGTTCAGTGGCATTTTCTCTCTGACGACTGGAGTTGTAACGATAAGACTACCAAAGAGAATTGAAGTACTATTATAAAAATAATACCTCAATCAACCATGGGAGCTAATCGTCTATGCTCCGTTTAGCTCAGTATCTCAAGTATGAGTTCGTCTTGTCTTAAACTAGGAATTAAACCTGAACCCTTAGCTGATAGCAAATAACACAATTTTTAACTAATCATATTTATTAAAAAAAAAAAAAATAAAAAACAATCAACCCTGCCAATGTTTAACAATGAATTAGTGGGGATGATACTTATGGCATCGATGACATCAATGGACTGTTTGTGTGGCCTCCCAATTAGACGTTAGGTCCTCCGGAGAACTGCAGTTATACCATGTGAGTGTAGCCTTTCAATTAAGTGGTTAGGTCCTCCAATGGTCAATAAATTTTCATAATACGGCCCATAAACCGTGAATATAGTTAATTAATTCTTGAATATGGTTAATAGAATCGTCAATAAACTTAAATATAAGGAACAGCTTGTATTAGTGACACATCAAAAAGGGTTTAATTTCCTTGCCGTTTTACAAAATTACAATTAAACGAATACCGGATGGCAAGAGTAAAATGAAATATAATTATTATTACTTAGTGCAATTCTGTTCAGATCTCTACATGCATATAATCAAAAAATGTGCTTTCGAAAGAAGTGAGGCTACGAATATTGAAATTGCTGTCAAAATTATAGAATAAAGATTACAATGAAAGTACTCACCTCAAAAGAATGTTGCAGACCATAAAAGCTTATTACAATTCTTACCTTGTGTTATAAATTTTAAAAACAGCCAGAAAATTATATTCTCACTACGTTAGAAAAGTTTATTGCCAGAATGTAAGTGGGAGACTGAAATAAAATTAGCACAGATGACATAAGATGTTCCTATATGATGGAATTAGCTTTTCTGTCAATATAGAACAGAATATGTAGTCTACCGGACAGAAAGAGGGAGGGTGAATATTTATTCTACGGGACAGAACGAGAGAGAAAAGAAAGACAGAAGGCGCCAACTACTTTTTGAAGAAAAAATAGTAAAAACGAATCTGAAGGCAGGAATTAATAAATTAATAATGAAATTAAAATAAAATAATTATTTAAATATAAATTAATAAAGATGTGACGTTTATAACGTTACAGAGTATTATAAAAAGGTTTAAATAAATATACCTTTTTATAAAGGATTAAAATTTTCAAAGTAAGTATATCGAACATTTAAAATGGTAAAAGAAGAAGCAGCGTGTTTTATTTATGGTAAATTTTTTCCCAAATTATAAATAAAAAAATACACTAAGGACCGTTTACCTTTAAAAACATATGTATTTTTTATTCGAATGATATTGTTTGTTTGGTAAATTATTGTATACATTGTTTTGGTTTATCGTGTACTTTGTTTTGGTATAGGTTAGTTAGGTTTGTACAACATATTTGCATATTAAACAACGTTATCATAGATTCAAATATTTGTTTATGTGCATTTTTTTACAAATGATGATAACCTTGTTTATTTTTTAAATTGAGGATCCCTCTATGTATGGAATTACTGTAATAAAGTATCTACTAGCGTTTTTTAATGGTAATTTTTAATAGTAATGTGTATTGCACCATGAAATAATATTTATCATAAAGTATATTAGAGATCATTTAGATATTAGGATTTTTTAACATTTTGGAACTCTTTTCTGGGAAGAAAAGTGAGTATATTAAATAATAAATAAACAAATTTCCTAATTATATGGGTGTGATAAATAAAGTAAAAAATTCTACAAAACTAATTAAATCGGTAAACAAAATTTAAATTTAGTTGTTGAAATTAACCGAAACAGCCGGACCCAAGCCCAGATAAATTGTGTAGGATGATTGGCAAGGTTAGCAACCTACCAATCATAAAATCAAATACTGTTCAAAGAAACAATTGAAAGCCTCGGAACCGGATTTATAATGTCAAGACGACCACGGCAGGAAATAAGGGTTGCCCAGAAAATTCAGATAAGAGTTACCACATAAAAAATTTGATCATTCAACATAAGAGATCAAGAAAAAACTATAGGAAACAAAAGGAAAGGAAAATGACAATCAAAATTAGGCGAATATATACTAATCTACACTGGAGTAACAAAAGAAACAGGGGCAAATAAGATGTATCAGCAAGGATTGTAACAATAAAGATAAAAATTAAGAAGAAAGACCTGAACATCGTTGTAATATACAATCGAGAAAACAAAAAGTCTCAAATAATAAGTAAAACATTTTATGACGAATTACAACAAGTAGTACACCAAGTCAGAAATATGATGATAGTACGCTCGAAACGCAGGCAAAAACATAAACCACATTTCTGCCCTGATATACGTTACGGGACTAAGTTTCTGCTTTTCCTGTATACACTTCTGCACAATACACATACGCAGTTTTGACATCAGATAAAAGCCATAATTTAATTCCATATTTCCCACGTGGTTTGAAGGGACAATTACTTCTAAATGGTACAAGTTGTTCGTCGACAGTGTGGCTTTCATATGGAACAAACAAACATTTTGGGAAGTTCTGCTACATATAAATCAAAAAAACTTCTAATTGGAGCTAACTTGTCGTGCCTCCGTCGAATCGGTCTATACTCTTTATTATCAAATCGCAAATCACAAAAAGCGGCTGATGTTACAAAATCGTTTCAGAGACATAGTAGCTCTAAAAATGGGCCTACCATCAGAATTGCTCCAAAGTTCCTGCAGAGATTCTTCGGCACCTTTATGAACACCGGCCAGAAGAAGTAAACCTTAAATAAAAATGCAAAATTTCAAGTTAATTTATTTTATAACTGTAATGAAAGTATTTACCTATAAAAGCTTTTAACTCTTCCAGTGATATTTCTTTTACAGATAACATTTTTTCATTACATATGCGACCACGTTCTCTGTTATTTTCCACTAAGAGTAAATTGAGCATTTCATCATTGAAAAACAATCTCATTGAAGATATAGGTTCACCGGTAATTCGTTGAGTGGCATATCTGGTGGGAACTGGCACAGGATTTATTATATTAATAGATCTAAACAATATACAACGCAATTAGTAAAACCCACAAATTTAGTAAGAAAATATGTGTAGCACTTGAGCCACCACTTACCTTACACGTGACAGAGGTGGTGGATATTTGTTCCAAACTGTCCCATCGCGAGCAGTATATTGTAAATCTTCTTGTTCAGGAACTTCTATTCCTATTCCGAATTTTCACTTTCATCTTTGTTATCATCAACCGTAAATACATGATCTTTTTCAGAAAATTCTTCATCTACTAACTCTTCATCACTAGTGACGGTTTCTTAATTGTTAGATTCATCTTCATTTCTGAGTCTTCTTCAAGGATTTTTCGAAATTCCTTTTCCGTGAGTCCTCTTCTGGAGCTCATTTTTCAGCAAGCGCTTATTATTCTGTTTTTCACAAATGATTGTATGTTCACCACACTCTCAACTCTAAACTTCAAGCGATCAAGTCTGGTACAACACTAAAGATACTCGACAAACGCTTCCGAAAATCATAAAATCTAATCACCCTTCTCAGAAAAATAAACAAAACAAACATCACGTACATTTGGAAACACTTCTGGGTGCAGGTGGACCCATAAGCAACAGATGTATTTCTTTCATTTCAATGAAAACCAAACTGATATTTGAAAACGCACATACGTTAAATTGTATATAAACTTTATCTTAAGGATATCATGAAACATCACGTCTCAAATTTACGATATAATAAATATATAAACATTAAATTTTACTACTGGTCCAGGCGTACCCAGAGATAATACAAAGGTTAAAAGTACTATACAATTATGCATAGTTATTCAGAAGATTTAGACAACCTAAAAAAAGGCAACAATTTTTTAATAAACTATGGTTTTTTCAATCAAAATTAAAAAGGTTGCCATTGGGTAGCTATTAAAAAATAATGCGATTTATACTAAATTCACTCACTACACGAGTATAAAAAATGTAGGAAATACATTTATTAAAACGTAGCAACACAATATGCTCAATGAATAAAAGTGTAGCGTAATAAATGCCACTGTTGGGCTGTGGGGAGAAGTGTGCCTAATGGAAGATGAAAATTGCTCTGATCATTGGCAATACGGCACAAATAAGGGTACTACGGTCTGGGATTCTGTCTAGTAGATATGTGTTGGTCGGGGTCCTACAGAGCTCTACTGCAAGAGATTCGCGAGTTAGGTAAATACACGTAGGAGAAGAAACTTTTGGACACCGCCCTATTTTTGAAGGAATAGGGAAACCTAGTAAATACGAAAATGGATAGAAAATTATATAAGAGCAATAACGGGAAAGATACAAAGTGACGAGAACGGAAAAAATTAAGGCAAAACTAATACGAAAAAGATACAGATGGTTACTAGACGGGAACAAAAAGAGTAGGAAAGAGTAATTATATCCCGCGGTAAACCATAACAATACGACATATATACATAATATATAAAGATAAATTAATACAATCAAAGAACAGGTTGTACCTGAAAGGGTAATATTATAAATAATGTTTTAAGGGGTAACATGAATATACGGTATAAAAGAAATACGTTCGTTTTACAACTTATGTATTTGATAACTTCAAATCAACAGAACGCTGTACAAAATTCGTTACATACTTTACCAAAAATTAGTTCAATTAACAAAGTTAGAAAAGTTATTATTAAAAAAAACCACAATTAATATCCGCCAAATATCATAATCGAAATACTGTATAAAAATAAAAAAAATATGTTACCATATTTAATATTAGAATTTAAGATTTAAGATATTTGTGTACTCTCAAAAATAGCACGAAAAAAATATCTCAGAATTTGATTATGTTAAAGTTTAATTAAAAATGATTTTAGAATTTACCTAAATATGAATAATTATGAAACCTTGGGAACACATAATATAGGAGCAGTGATCACTTCCCTGTTAAATGACAATTCTATACAATTACTTATAAATAAAACAAAAATACATAGATATATAATTATACAGTAAATATTATTAACAATTATTATTTTTGGATTTTTATCACGGTACTTATATTATCAATTGTCCTTCGTCAAAAGAAAGCCTTAATGTATGTTCCGCCAGAAAGAAGGAAAAGGGGAAGACTACCAAATTCCTGGAGAAGAGAAATTACAAAAACAATGCAATCTAGAGGCTTAGAAGAGGGAGATTGGAGAGATAGGAAAAGATGGAGGCTGAAATGCGGGAAACGGCAATCGCCGTAGGACCCCCGTTATATGATGATGATGATGTCCTTCGTTAAAGGCAATTTATTATTATAAGACGATAAATCACTAAACTGGAGTCGGTAGTATCTCTGATCAAGTGATTACCGGACTCAAAAATATTATAAAAAGCTTAGAAATTATTTATTAGTATCTTTATATTTTGTGTATTTATTACTTCTATTTTATTGAAAGTGGAAGTTTTAATTGCTATTTTTCCAACTTTTTGTGGGTCATATTACACGTTGGTATTCCAAGTAACGAAAAAGCCGATCAAGCAGCAAAACAAGTATGTTCTCTAAACGTAACAACAAACATCATCAGATCCAAAAAGAACACTCAAACATAAAATAATGGACCTTTGGAATGATCATTGGAAAAGAAGCAATACCAAGTGAAGCGTTCTACAACCAAACATTATCTACCACCAACTCCCATCAATTAAAAGAAAGGACAAATCTATCATTTGAAGATTGAGAATAGGGCACACACGCCTTACACATGGACACCTAATCAATTCCAGTAATCAGATTTTGTGCCAGTACTGCAACACCACGACTTCCGTAACACATGTACTTCTTGACTGTCAACACTACCTAGCGGCCAGAAGAAAATACAATCCTGGTAAAAACCTAAAAGACATACTTATCTCAAACAGCAGCTACTATGAAAAAGTATTAAACTTTTTAAAAAACACAAAGTTATACAATTTAATTTAAAATAAAATGTATTATAAAAAATGTATTGTAACTAATTTGTACCCAATATAAAGTATTAACATACATTTGTCTACATATTTGTATACTAACCTATAAGACTTTATTCCTGAAGATTTTTTATGGTTAGAAGAATATTGCTTCTGCTACTGCAACTACGTTGAGAACAGGAAACCATTATTATACTCTATCACAATATAATATTACAGTTACCTACTATAAAATATTAAAACTGAAAAATATTCTAAAAACAACGAACGTAAACCATCATACACGATCTGACACAATGATCATAACAATATGGCTTCGGCCATATTGGGTCGTTTTTAATCACGTGACGCCCTCTCCATAGAACTCGATGAAATTTACTTACATTAAAAAAATGCCCGTTGTTTTTGTCGATTGTCCTTTTCTTGGACACTTATCTTTATCAGTCGGGAATTGAGGCACTTCTCTCCTAATGAATACGCTACGCCAAAAATCTCTGGAAATAATATAGTTGATCTTTGACTGGCTTCAGCTGTGAGTTCTCCACTATGTCTCTTCTGGCTGATAACGATTTTCTCCGCTTTCTCTTTATTTTGATGTGTGCTTTTGCTCAACCTGAATTAATATCGTAGTTTGACAGTAATATAATTTATTGTTTTGGATCGAGAAACTCGTACAATAAATAATGATTTATAACAATGTTTTAAGTACATATTATTAAATATTTTTCTTACTGGCCTAAATTGTTTGTTTTCACCCTATACTACACACTTTTAATTTTTTAAATACGAAATTAATTTTAATATAAATAACTTTAATTTTTAGATTCTCTTGGGCCCGAATATGGAGAGCCATGTATACTTGATCTGGAGGTTACCTGGAGTGAATCCGAACCTAGAAGTCCGTTAATATGCATCTTGTCCATAGGGTCAGATCCTTCTCCGCAGATATCAGCATTAGCTAAATCCAAGGATATACGTAAGATAATTCAGTATAACTAAATTTACAGTTAAAACTATAAAATTTATAAAATAATTCGTAAACATTCGACCATTCGATCAAAATATCGACGGAGTAAAGAGTAATCATTTAACTATAAATTTTACAGGACACATAAAAAACTGACTTAGTCGTCATGTGTGAACACGTTTTAACAGATAGGTACATCTGTATAATATTGTTTAGCTGATTTGTGACTTTCAGTAACCTTTTATTAATCTTTGGTTTATTTTTTTTTAAAGTATGTTTATTTACAATCTACATTATTACATAGTATTAAGTAAATATGTTACTGGTTTTGTGCGTAAATAAGAGACTTCCAATGATGTCCCACCTTATTCTATTTTGGTTTAGTTTTGAAATAGGGTCTTAAGGCCAGGCTCTATCTAGTCTCCTTGTAGCTGGACCATTGTTAAATAATTCCCTTACTATAATAGCTCATTTTCATGTTAAATAATACGTTCGTTTTGTGACTCTGTGGCTCAATGGATTTCTTCACTGATGAAAGGATTCCTTAAGTCGTAGTGAAAGGTTTGATTACTCACGTAATATGGTGCATTCACTATCGATCTAAGCACTTTAGACTAAAATCTTTGGATGATATTCAGAGACGTTGGCTTTGCACAGTCCTATATGCGTAGTTCGTAGTACCAGATAGGTTTGAGTATGGCTTTGTATAGAAGAATTCACTATCGATCTAAGCACTTTAGACTGAAACCTTTGGATGATATTCAGTGACGTTGGCTTTGCACAGTCCTATATGCGTAGTTCGTAGTACCAGATAGGTTTGAGTATGGCTTTGTATAGAAGAATTTTGTTTTGGATGTTGAGTTTTAATTTACATCCAAGGAACCAATATATTTGCCAGAATTTTAAGTCAAGCTGTCTTCTTTTGGTCTGGATATGTTTCTTCTAAGTGAGATGTTGATCAAGATGAAGGTCAAGGCAACTAGCGTCTGTTACTATTGATCTTCTTGAATTGTCCATTCGTACAGGTGGGCATGTGTTGTGGCAGTTGGTAAATGTTAGTTGAATTGATTTTGTTTTATTTACTTTTCTTCTTCATTTTATGTGAAAATCACTGAGTATGTCCAGGTTTTGTGTGGCTTGTATGGAATTTTCATTTACAGCTAGTATTGCTACGTCTCGGTCGGTCGTCACCAAAGGAAGCGATTGTAGTATTATTAGTCTCTGGTATATCGCCTGTGTAGAGTGACAAAAGCAGCGGTCCGAGAACACTACCCTGTGGGAGTCTGGAGTTGATAGGACAGAGGTTGGATTATTGGTAATTGAATTTTACAGAGAAATATTTATTTGATATGTAGGATTTAATTAGAAGGAAATAGTTTCTGGATACTGCTATTTTTACTTTGTAAAGTAGAACTCTGTGCCAGACTTTGTCAAACGTTTGTGAGATGTCTAGGAATATAGCGTTGCAGTATTTCTTCTTTTCAAGACTTTTTGATGTTTCATTTATTATTCGATGGACTTGTTGGGTAGTGAAATGATTTTCCCGAAAACCAAACTTAAAAACCTAAAAACTTTTCTTATGATTGGAAGTAGGCTGATGGGTCGATAAGATGTTACTTTGCTGGACTCTTTTCTTGGCTTAAGGAGCATAATGATTTTAGCGAATTGTTATATTTCTGGAAATATGGAAATTTTTAGTACTTGTGCCGAGATTAAATTATAATCTGGGGCCTTTGGTAAATTAAGTTTGTTTATTTCTTTCTTGACTTCTATAGGAATAAAACTTCTAATTGGGAGAGACATTTGATATGCTGCGCTAATTAGTTCTTCCACTTCTTCATCAGGATCTGCTGGCTCTGTTTGAAATACATTTGTAAGATATTCAGCAAAGACGTCCGCTTTTTCTTTGTAAGAACGGGCAAATTCGCCATTTGGTTTACCGATGGAAGCGATAGTTGTGAGTGGTTTCTTGAGCTTCTTAGTCGCCTTTCATAACGTCTTGACATTTGCTGTAAGTTTTGTAATGTAACGTTTAAAAGTTTCGTTGTTTTTGGCTTTGATGGCTACTCCAAGTTGCCTAAGTAGTCTATTGAATGTATGTTGATTTATGTTTTTTCTAAATCTTTACCAGGTTCTCCTTGCACGACGTTTTGCAGCAATGAGTTGGCGAATGTGCAAGAATATTTGTGATATGTGTTGGTTTACTTTTAGTTCGTGGTATAAATTGCCATGCCGCTTTTTGCACAAGTGTGGTAAAGTATTAAGCTCTTGTATCTATGTCATGTGGTGATTTGATATGCAAATTAAGATCCGTTTTCTTCTAGGTAAGATTGAAAATCTGCCCAGTTGGTGTTTTCTGATGTGACTCGAGGAGGGAGTGAGTTGTTTATAGCTGTGGTACTCTTACTCATAATAACCGGTTTTCTGGAGTCACTCGGCCAGTACGTAGGAATTCCATTGGTGTCATAATTTTTGTCGGTCATTGCTTTTAAAAGATTACGACCTTTTGTTGTTGTGAGTCTTGAGATTAGTGTGTGTATGTTTCGCATTCCAGTCTCCCCCTGCTATGAATTTACTGCCAAATAATTGGAAGAAGGCGTTACCTTTATCTGTAAAGATTTCATGACGAGGTGGGCTGTAGATTGCAGATATGTTCAAGTGCCATGGCGTTGCATTCACCTAAACGGTTGCTGCTTCTATTTTTGTTGTTGGATATTTCGGCAATTTATGATGTGATATACAGCTGCGAATGATTACCGCCGAGTCACCATGAGCTGTACCATTGGGGTGAGGTGTACTATATGTGGTATAGAGCGGAAAATTGAACGTACACAGTTAGATTGGCAAAGTCGGTTTCTGGAATGATCAGAATATCGATTTTATTCAGGTTTAAGAAAGTAATTACTTTTTGCTTATGGTTTAGCAGGCCATTAGCGTTTCATGTGGCAATTCTAAGTATGTTTAAGAATTTATTTGTTTCATTGAATTTTAATATTTTTCTCAGTGTTAATTTTCTCAAATTATCTGTAATTTGTTTTATGAACACTCTTCTTTGAAATTACTTGATGTGAAACTATTATTCATCTTTGTATACTCTATTCATCATGTACTCTTTTAAATCATTTTCAAGATTCTTTAACAAATATACTGAAGTGTGATTTATTTTTATTACACACTAATAACCAAATTAAGTTCACATTTAGATTGATCTCTTTTAGCACTGAAAGCAGTTTCAATGGGCCAAGGTCAAGAAATCGTTGCAAGAGATATGATAGAAACATCTATGGCAAACGGAGGCTGGGTCCTTTTACAAAACATCCATCTTTCTCTTCCTTTCGCCACAGAAGTGATGACAATGATCGCTGATACAGAATCCATTCACGATAGCTTCAGAATTTGGTTAACCACAGAAGTACATGAACAGTTTCCCATTGGTCTATTGCAGATGGCCATTAAGTTTACCAATGAACCACCACAAGGAATAAGGGCAAGTATGAAAAGGACGTACCAGAATATTACTCAGGATTTCTTGGATTACTCTGCCCAAAGCCAATGGCCGCCTTTATTGTATGCTGTCGCGTTTTTGCACACTGTTGTTCAAGAAAGAAGAAAGTTTGGACCTCTGGGTAATGTAGCGATTTTGAAGATTACGATTTTTATATCTCAGTTTCAGTTTTTGTTTGTAATATGCTATAATTTTAAAAAGTGGCTGCCATATTTTAGCATAGTCATTATCAGTCAAAAACGATCAAATATACCATCTTTAGGACATGGCAATGTTGACTTTTCTTAACAAAACGAATAATTTCAACAATAGATAAGCTCATCTGTTACATTTAACAATATATCAATTTGTTATAAATACCCGAAGAAAAATGAGCAATATAAAAATACACTACAGAGCATAAAATTAGGGTCACCTGGTAATTTGAATTTATTTTAGAAATTAATATCCTTTTTTGAGTATTTTTGGTTGTAAAGTAGTTTACTTACTGATTTCTTAAAGAAAACAACGTTTTTGTCCCATAAAGTTTATTGAAAGTAATAAAAATGAACAATTTTTTTGATAAACTAATTACTGAAAAGGAACAATTTTAATTTGATGTGCTTTTTGTTGAAACAAAAGAAATTTTAAAAACGTTAAGTAGCGAGTATTCCCTCCTCTGGCAGTTATAACGGCTTGCAAACGAGGAGGCAGGCTTTGGATCAGATTTTGAACACTCTGCGGAAGATTGTTCCATTCCTTCACCAATATGTCGCAAAGCTCTTTTACATTTCTGGGGTCGGCACCTTACTGGGTCTCTTCATCTCATTTAAAACATGTTCTATGGGTTTGACTCCCACCGTGAACACCGGAGTGATTCTCACAGATTGGCTCAAATCCATCTTTGTGGCAATACCTAAAAAACACAATGCGAGAAAATGCTCAGAATATCGATTAATTAGCCTAATGAGCCACACTCTTAAAATTTTCCTAAGAATATTTCACAACAGAATTAGATGCAAATGCGAAGAAGATCTTGAAGATACCCAATTTGGTTTTAGAAATGCTATGGGAACCAGGGAGGCACTTTTTGCGCTTAACATCCTAATACAAAAATTCCGTAACCAAAGAAAAGATGTATTTGCATGTTTCGTGGACTTCGAAAAGGCATTCGATAAAGTACAGGATGTTAAATTAATGCAAATACTGAAAAATATCGGAATAGATGACAAGGATATTTGTGTCATTAAAAATTTGTACTGGAATCAAACTGCTATCGCAAAAATTGGAGATAACTACACCGATAAAATCTCCATACAACGAGGAGTCAGACAAGGTTGCATTTTGTCGCCAACATTGTTCAATGTTTACTCGGACCAGTTGTTTAAAAAGGCACTTGAGGGACAACCATATAGAATAAAAATCAACGGGGAACTACTTAATGTGATTAGATATGCAGACGGTACAGTAATTCTGTCTCAGTAATAATTTTGATTATCTCCAAATTCTGCTTGAGCGTATTCACGAGGTAGGAGAGGAAATCGGCATTAAAATAAACTCAAACAAAACCAAATTTTTAGTGTTTAGTCGTGACCCACATCCCGATGCAAAGTTTCAATTAAAGGGAGTCCAAGTTGAGAATGTTCACCAAATAACATATTTGGGAACTGTGATAACGGACCAACTAGATCCAGACATAGAAATAAAACGCAAAATAGCAATGACTGAAACTACTTTTATGAAAATGAAGTCATTTCTTTGGAATGATCCTCAGTTTAGAACTAAGACAAAGAATGGTTAAGTGCTATGTTTGGTCCGTACTTTTATATAGTGCAGAAGTGTGGACGCTAAAACTATCGATCATGAACAAAATTGAAGCATTGGAAATGTGGGTTCATAGACAAATGCTAAAGATACCTTGGATAGCAAGGAAAACTAATGAAGAAGTACTAAGTAGCGTCAACAAAGATAGAGAACTGCTAAAGACTGTTAAAGATCGAAAAATGTCTTATCTGGGACATATAGTAAGGGGAAGTCGATTTAAAATATTACTACTCATCCTTAAAGTCAAAATAGAGGGCCATAGAGGTGTAGGTAGAAAACAAGTTCCTTGGTTAAAAAACATTCGTAAATGGACACAGATATCAAATGCAGGACAATTATTCCATATTGCACAAGATCGAGAAGCCTTCGCAATGGTGATCGCCAACGTCGGATAATTCTGATATGGCACGCGAAGAAGAAGAATGGGTTTGATATCTGGACTGCGATCAGGCCAAACAAATCATGTGATTTGTGACCTCGTCAAGATACTCAGTAACTATCCAAGCAGTGTGGGGCCGTGTATTATCATGCATACATGTTGCATCGTCTTCAAGAATATTATTAAACGGTAAAACATGGTGTTCTGGAACCTGTGTCAGGTAATTAGCGCAATCAATATCCCCATCCCATTGCTCAATACATGCTTGAGCATATCTCTCGCTTAGACATCACCACACTCTTACACGTTTGTCTGAGTCCATAAGATAGATTTTTGATTCATCGGAAAACAATTTACGACTTAAATCTTGTATTGTCCAAGTCAAGTGTTCTTGTGCAAAATTCAATCTGGCAATTCGGTGTTCACGGGAAAGCAGCAGTCCAGTTACTCTAGTTTGAGAAAATTAACCAGCAGCATAAAGTCCCCTTCTAACTGTCGATTCCCTTACGTTTATATTTCCTACTTCTTGCAAATAATTTCGAAGGGAAACTGCCATGACCGTTAGGTGTCTTAAAGCACTAGAAATGATAAAAATATGTTACAATTCTACCTCGATCTGAACCAGGTCTTCTAGTAAGCAGACTTCTTCGTACCGTCATCATACTTGTTGCACACACCAACGATTCTCGCAGTTTTGCGCTAACTGTAGCCATCTTCTTAACGGCGCCACAGTTCTTGCTGCCACAATAGAACTTATGTTAATTACAATAAAATGACAATAATAACGCTACAAAAACAATTTACAATTGACGTTGAAACCAAAAAACAAAAACTATGCAGATAATGGATTTTAGGAATTAGGGTAAGGGGTCATTTTTATCTCAAATCCATTAGTAATAGTATATTACTTTATGAGGCGGAGAAGCATGACTTTTCTTGACGCGCCCGATATTACGCGCCGAACGAAGTGAGGCGCGTAATAGAGGGCAAGTCAAGAAAAGTCGCTTCTTTGCCGAATAAAGTATACTATTTTTTCTTCAAACGTAGCAATTTTCAACCATAAATAGTACAATTCATACGCTATTTTTACTCGAAATTAACTGTGACAACTATCAAAGTCGTCTAGATGTTAGAAATTAAAATAATTAAGTCGTCGGTGGGATTTGCGTCTCCCTGGTTACAGTTGTTTGACAGTTGTTTGCAATTATTAAAGACAGCTTATTGTTGTTACAACCGCAAGCGCAAATTTAGTGCGAAAATAGAAAACCTAAACGAAATTGAGTCCGCGGCTAATGATGCAGTAGCACGTTTGGGGCCCTCCAAGTCCGGAATAAAGTATCGGTTAGCGTACAAGCACTTCCAAGAGTGGTGCGATACAAGAGGAGTACGGCAAGTTACCGAAGATGTTTTACTGGCATATTTTAATATAATGGAAAATGAAAATAAATGGAAATCTTCTACAATGTGGTCACGATACTCTATGATAAAATCCGAGTTAGTTATTAGAAAAAATGTGGATATAAGCAAATTTTTAAAGTTACGTGCCTTTCTGAAAAAAACAAGCGAAGGATATACTGCAAAGAAGTCTAAAGTTTTCACTAAAGACGAGTTTGATAAATTTTTGTTTGAAGCGCCAGATAAGTTGTATTTAGAATTAAAGGTAAAAAAAATTATACTGCAAAGCATGTAGTATATTCTACTAAATTATAAAAATATTTCAGATTGTTTTGTTAATTTGTTACCGGCGCCTGTCGATGCGACGAAATGGTAAAAATGAAGACTGTGGACATTGAGGATAAAGAAAATGTAATAATTATCAAAATCCCAGACAGTAAAACACGACAAATTAGATCTTTTACGATAATTGGTCAAAACTACATTAAACTGCATAAAAAGTATACATCACTGCGGCCTGAAAATTTCACAGAAAACCGATTTTTTATCAAGTACCAAAATGGAAAGTGTTACCGAAGCGTCATGGGAATACATTCGATCAGAGCAGTAGCCCAAAAAGTAGCTAGTTATTTAAATTTAAACCATGCAAGCGCATACACGGGTCACTCTTTACGACGAACTTTAGCAACACTTTTAATTGATGGAGGCGGAAATCTAGAATGCCTCAAACAACATGGGGGCTGGAAATCAAGCACGGTTGCCGAAGGATATATAGAGGATTCAATAAGAAATAAGAACGATAATGCTCAAAAAATTTTAAACCCTCATGATTCGCCAACATCGGGAATGATTGCTGAAAGTTGTTCTCGACCATCAGTATCATCAACAATTACCAATGCGTATCAAGAGTCGGGAACATTTTTGCACGGTTTCAATTTTGAAAATGCCTCATTAACTAATTGTACTTTTAATATTACTATAAATAAAAATGATGTTTAATTGTTGTTAATGACATTTGTATTGTTGCTTTGTGACATGTTTCATATTGTTGCCATGACAACATTTTTCCCTCCGCCGTAAAGAAATGGGAAAAAAAACTGCTGCCGGCGGAGACATCAAACTTTGACAGGATCAAGTTAGATAAGTAATGTCATCATTATTTGACGTTTGAAGAAAAAATAACTTAAATGAAAGAAATTTATATTATATTACAAAAATTGTTAAAAATTAAAAAAATTTTAATCCAATAAAGTCTAAACGTACACTAGAAAAATAAACAAAACAAAACAGTTCTTTATAATTATTGTTTTGTTGAATTTCATTCATTCATCATTCATCATCATCATTTTTTACTTAATTTTCCCAAAAATTTGTTCAATGTGAAGGCCAAATTAAACTTTATATTAACATGTCAAACCATAAATGTTGCGCCGTTTAGAATAACAACCCGTAAAAATAAGCCATTTCATGGCTGTATATTTCACTTGCATAACATCGGTCACAAAACGATTTAACAACTTTTACGAACAACGAATTTAACAATCGAAAAGTTTTTCGAAATTTGTTATAAATATGTTTAAATACTTCCAAAATTAAATATAACAAGCTTTGTGTTGATCAGAATTGCCTGTCACAACAATATGTTGTTACACATCACAAATACTAAGTAAAATAAACAACAAAAACTATTTTACATCGCTTTTAGATATCGCTAGATCCTATTTCCCTTTATGTAGTTTACAACAGAGTTAAGAGCTTTGAAAGTTGATACTATTGCTCCTTTGTTTGTCATCACATAATTAGTTGACAAAAATTTTAAACCCTCATGATTCGCCAACATCGGGAATGATTGCTGAAAGTTGTTCTCGACCATCAGTATCATCAACAATTACCAATGCGTATCAAGAGTCGGGAACATTTTTGCACGGTTTCAATTTTGAAAATGCCTCATTAACTAATTGTACTTTTAATATTACTATAAATAAAAATGATGTTTAATTGTTGTTAATGACATTTGTATTGTTGCTTTGTGACAAAATTTTTCCCTCCGCCGTAAAGAAATGGGAAAAGAAAACTGCTGCCGGCGGAGACATCAAACTTTGACAGGATCAAGTTAGATAAGTAATGTCATCCTTATTTGACGTTTGAAGAAAAACTATGTTACAACCGAAAATAGTTAAAAAGGAATAATAATTTCTAAAATAAATTCAAATTACAAGGTAACCCTAATTTTATGCTCGGTAGTGTATTATATAAGTAACCGCAACTTTATCGTTACAAAGATATTTTTTAGGATGGAATATTCCATATGAATTCAACCAAGCAGATTTTGCGGCGAGTGTGCAATTCATCCAGAATCACCTGGATGATATGGATCCCAAGAAAGGTGTTTCTTGGCCGACAGTTTGTTATATGCTCGGGGAAGTACAATATGGTGGAAGAGTTACTGATGATTTTGACAAGCGTCTATTAACGACTTTCACACAGGTAAATTTAAAGTTGGTTTACAAACTAAATCATAAGGTACAGTGAATATTGGTTATCTTGAAGGGCAATTGACGTAAAATGCTATCATATCCATTAGCATAAAATTAAATTTAAAATAAATTTATTTTCATTTCTATTTAAAAAGAAATTTTTGTTATCGAGGTTGTTTAAATAATGAATAATTTTCTACAATTTATTAACATAAAAGTTTAAGTTGTTAGCTTTAATAATAATAATCTTTTGACTTTAGAAATATTTAAGCTAACAATTTAAGTAACATGCAAAACAAAATCAAAATTTTGGGAGGACCAGAAGTAGGCAAAAATAGTATATTAAAAAAAATATATTACCCTATATAAAAGAATCTGTTCTCACGGTTGTATATTGATTGTATCTTGTTTGTAAATAATTTTAAATTATGATGTTTGATTTCGATATATGCTTTTAGGTGTGGTTTTGCGATGTGTTACTAAGGCCAGGCTTTGAGTTTTATAAAGCGTATAAAGTTCCACAAACTAGAAATCTTCAGGGCTATATTGACTATATAAATAGTCTACCAACTACAGATAGCCCTGAGGTATTTGGCTTACATGGCAATGCTGATATAACATATCAAATTAATACTGCTAAAGGTGAGTTTTATTTATTAAGCAATTTTTGTATTTCATGATTAACTAGAATGTAGCCCGAAATTATATGAAAAAATAAAAATATTGAACACGACATTTAAGTTAGGATTTGCAAAACAGATATCAGATCAATAATGGAGAGCATATCCGGAGAGAACCAAACAAATGCTAGAAACTGCAAAGATGAAAACTGTTAGAAAAATTGATGGTAAGATACTATAAGACAGAACTAGAAGTACATATATAACGAAGATGCAAAATGAAGAACATCATCGACTGGGTAAGAAATAGAATAATAGAATGGAATGATCACATAAGCCCAATGACAACAAAAGGAGTAGTAAAGACGGCCACAGACGGTTCCCTAATAGAAAGATAATCAGTGGGAAGACTACCAAAACGATGGAATGACAACTTATTGGAGGCATATTAAAAAACAGAGTCATGTCTACACCAAGAGGAGAAGAAGAAAAAAAAGTAGGCAATAATAATTTAAGATAATTTGGGTTTCTGAAAAGACGAAACACGATCATATCGAAACACTTTTGGCACGATATCAAACAGTGGTGATGATTTCTTTGACACACCTTGTCAAAAGCTTGAGAGGCGTCTAAAAAGGCTGCAGTACAGTATTGCTTGTTTTCGAAACTAGTTCTTATTGTTGTGTATAATTGTGAACTTGTTTTATTGTAGCGTGTTAGTTACAAAATCCGAATTGATGGTCAGGTATAAGACCCTTTTTGTCTAATATTGGTTTCATTTTTTTCAACAGAAGTCTTTCAAAAACCTTAGAAATGACTGGAAGTAAACTAATCGGTCGGTATGAGTTGACATCTTTTGGATCTCTACCAGGTTTTTGAATGAGTATAATCTGTGCCACTGTCCATTGCAAGGGGAAGTAGTGCAGACTTAACTTAGCATTGAAGATCATAGTAATTATTCTGTAGCAATCATGGGTTAGTTCTTGAAGGACCTTACCTATAATAAGATCGTATCCCGCCGCATTGTTGTGTTTTATCTCATTTTTTATTATCTGTTTTTCTTCTTTAATATTCTTTAATGTTAAATTGGGAGATTGGTAGTTCCATTTGATATGGAGCGTTAAGAAAAGAATGAAGTGGTTCTTTTTGTTATACAGGCACTTCTCTGGTAAATGGGCTAAATACTTTCAAAAGGTGTTCTGTGAATGTCTCGGATTTCTCTGTATGTGTTCTTGTTTTCGCATTTTTTTAAGGAGGTATGGCTTCTTGTGGCCCTTTTAATTTTCTTGTCGTTTTCCATAAAGGATAGTGTGTATCTTTGAACTGCGTCAGATTTTCTAGATAAGTTTGGATCCCTTTATTTATTTCTTCTTTTAACAGATTTTTAAGTCTTCTGGTAACTCTGTTTAAGTTTTTCTTTGTCAATAGGTTCGTGTGAGTTTTGCCACTTTCTACTTAGTTTTCTTTTCTCTTCAATCAAGCTTTTTGCACTCAAAACAATTTATGCTTTCCTTCCATATTATCTGTTCAGGAGTAGCACTCCATCCCGCCTTTTGTATGGAAGTAGTAAGATATTGTACAACGTTTTCAATTTGTATTTCTGTTTTGACTGTCAAGTTTCTTAAAGTCTCCTCCTGCTATGAATTTGTGTCCAAGAGAACTAAAGCAGGTATTAAAGTTGTTTTCGTTACTGGATTGGCAAGGAGGATAGTACTCTGCAGATAAGATAAGGTTGCCTTGCCAGTTTTCAATGACATTGATAGTTGATTGTGTAACGAAATATTTTTTGCCTACCTCAGGGTAAGAACACAGGGTAGAAAATTGGGGACAGAAACTAATGGGGGTCAAGATAGGGCAAGCAAAATAATCGTTATTTGTGCGAACGGCACTCAGGGGTTAACTGGAGAGCTGGGGTCGTGGGTAAGTAAATGACAGGGGGGGTAGGATTGGGACAGCTACACAATGAAACAAAGGGTCATGAATCACTTGGGACAAACAAAACAAAAGGAAACAGGAAACACCTCTAGTAATTTATAAAGAGCGCCACTTCGAGGTGCTTAATTATAACCATTACGACATCTAGTTGTAACTAGGGAAATAATTATCAAACATAAAGAAACATGTCTTTTTCAAACGGAAACTCAAAAAAAGGTTAGTTAAAAAAAACAAATGTTAAGAAACAAAATTTAACATTTATTGTGTCTTACCACAAACAGTTATTAAAAATATAAATGGCACAAAAAATATACTATATAATAATCAAATTAAAATTGTTAAATATTACAATTTTTAAATTGTTATGAAAGCAATTATTACTTTAGCCAAAAATGTCTGTCTTTACTTTAAAATTTAATCGCTTAAAAAGTTACCTGAATTTCACTGTTTCGCACTTAACTTTGAAAAAGAACTTGTTAAACATCTATGGGACATATATCTGGATATATTCTCCAACAGGGACAAAGCAACCATTTCCATACTCAGGGACGAACAATCAAGAGATGTAAATTAGGTTCGGTGGAGGAAGCAAGCTGACGACGGGGACATCCTATATAATAATTTCATCAGTTTCCTTTATCTACACAAATATTTTGGTGGTTACTCTTTTCTAAACTGCAATTACTTGCAAAGAGTAAATTAATCACCTTAACCGGTCTTAAGACATTACCACCAAGAACATTGAATCGACCCTTGATTCAAAGTCCGCAAAACGTCTTCTCCGTTTAAAATCTTCTGCTTTACTCCTCTCTGCGTTACATTTTACAAAATTCAACGCCAAATAATTTCCCTTCACGTCTCCAGCCAGTTTGTGGTCTACGAACCTAAACAAACAAAATACCCCTCTTGACCTCGTTCTTAGCAACTAACCGACAAAAAAACATCTTGATTATTTACTTTTAAATTGGGTAACTGGAAATTTTTTACCTCACAATACATACAAAGAATATGAGAATTTTAATGTAAATAAAGACAAAAATATTCTCAGCTTTATTACGTTTTAGAAAAATTGAATACCTGACTTGCAATATTTTTTCTACGAACCTCTTTTTCAACCGGAATATTAGGGGACTCGAATGTAAACAAATCGTTTTCAACGACAAAAACAACTGAATACAAAACTTAAAACAGAATTTATATTATTATATAGATATTAAATATAAAACGCTACAATTGTAGGTACTTTTCACTGAACTTATTTATCTCATGATGTTTTATGTTTGATTTGACAATGATAGGTGTGCCATCGTGTGCTTTGTCATTTAGATGTTTTGTGTAGTGAACAATGTATTTTGGAATTTTAATATAATTTTTGTCTGTTAGATGAGCTTCTGATATGAGTATAACATTAATTTTCTTCTCATCGAGAAAAATGTTGATTTCTTGGATAGGCCATTTGAGTTCCAGACGGCTAATTTAAGTCTGTGTTGCATTAGTGCATTTTGGAAATCATAGTAGTAAGGAGATTATGCATAGTGTCCATTCTCTCCATTAGTTTTGATATCAGATTTTCAAGGTTGGCAATTGTAGCTAAATGGTTTGAGCCGACATCACTTTGTTGGTTTGTGATTTCAGTCATTTAAATATACGTCCAAAGGCTTTAAATTTCCTTTTTTATGATGTGTTTGATTTGTTTTTGTTAATTTATTTCGTTTAGGATTTTAAACGTGTACGAAAATATAACATCTGCAAATAGATATAATTCAGTAAATATAAAATAATGTGGTGGATATTATAAGGTTAACACAACTAATTGAATACATTTCTAGGCATCCTTGATACAATTCTCAACGTTCAACCTAAAGAAGGAGGTGGTGGCGGCGGTGAGACCAGAGAAAGCGTTGTGTATTGTCTAGCTGAAGATATGCTCGAGAAATTACCAAATCAGTATAATAGCTTTGAGGTTAAAGAAGCTCTTCAAAGAATGGGACCCTTGTTGCCGATGAATATTTTTCTAAGACAAGAAGTTGATAGAATTCAACGAGTACTTAAAGAGGTACATAATGATACTTTTAGCTTATATTTTTAGATATTAAATGGAATCTAACTAAGAAATTCTTTTTACTACTTTTAAAAGGTTATATTTATTTTTATGTTACGTCTTTTTGGAAAATAAAACCATTAGTTTATTCTTGTTCTGTCACTTTCACATGTTTGGTCTTGTCTTCGTTCATGTAAATCCTTTTATTTCTCACTTTCGCTTTTACTCTTTTTACTATTTCTTTTAATTGCTGTTTACTTCTGGCCATCAGTAATATGTCATCAGAAAATTCTAGACATTGGTGTTTTTGTTGATAAATAAGCGCTGTCCTGTTGATTCTGGTTCTTTGATGGCAATTTCAAAAAGGATGCTGAACAACAGTGATAACGCTGAGCACATAATCGATTTGATCTACGGTTTTCCGATCTGGCGATCTTCATCCTCCTTCATATATTCTTTTGAGTTGGAAGTGAGTGCTCATAATGATCATATTTTATGCTTTTGTGAAATCTATTAAAAACCTATTATTTTAGTTCGTTACTTTATGCAGACTATATTTTCTTATGGTGGGTATGTACATTTTTTAATTCCCTTTTTTTGATTAGCAACATCTAGCATTATTTTCACATCGTATTTAGAAATATTTTCGAATACTGTATTCTAAATTTATTTCTATATTTTCTCTTCAGTCCGTGCATGTATGTTCATAAATGATATTTGTCACCATAAGGACGTTTGGGTCTTGGCAGAAATTAACCCAATTCTGCTCCCTAGGTGCTCTGCAACGGGTTTTGACCAGCCCAATCAAAGTTTCCTTTGCATTTCTGTTCCAATTTGGTGGTTTAGGTAATATCTCAGTACGACATCACGAGTACGATATCAGAAACTTGTAAAACTGTTAAAAGAAAAGAATGTGGACAGTCGAGATATACGGGTTATTGTCAATCTGTACTGGAATCAAAAAGCAAAGGTTAAAATCGAAAATGTCGATACAGAAACTATAGGAATCAAAAGAGGTGTTAGACAAAGTTGCGTGCTGGCCCCATTGTTATTTAATTTGTACAGCGAAGCTATTTTTAAGGAAGCAATATCAGAGGAACAATAGGGTATATCAATAAACGGAAAAATCTTGAACAACATAAGATTCGCAGACGACACCGCTGTTTTTGCAGACAATCTAAAATCACTGCAACGCTTAGTAAATAGATTACATCAAGTCATTATAAAATATGGACTACAAATGAACGTTAAGAAAACCAAGTGCATGATTATTTCTACGCAACATACGGTAGGAAGGCTAGATATCCAGGGAAAATAAGTAGAAAGAGTGAATAACTACAAATATCTGGGAACCTGGGTAAATGAAAACAATGACTAAGGTAGAGAAATAAGGACACGCATTGAAATTGAAAGACAAGCATTTATAAAAATAAAAACAATGTTTGTTAATTGAGACCTTTCTCTGGAGCTGAGGATAAGAGCCTTAAGATACTATGTGTTCTCGACTTTGTTGTATGGAATGGAAAGCTGGACACTAAAAGTGGATAATATAAAGAAGTTGAAATCATTTGAGATGTGATGCCATAGAAGAATTTTGAAAATACCATGGACCCAACGAGTAACAAATGCAGAAGTGTTAAGAAGGCTACAAAAGGATTGCGAGGTCATAAAGCACATCAAAACAGGAAAGCTGGAATATTTAGGCCACATTACCAGAGGTGCGAAATATGAGATATTAAGGCTCCTAATGCAAGGCAAAATCAAGGGTAAAAGATCCCTTGATCCCTTGAAAAATAAGAAGACGAAGAATTTCCTGGCTAAGAAACCTACGAGAGTGGTATAGTTGCAGCTCAGTAGATCTTTTTAGAGCAGCCGCCAATAAGGTATGGACAGCTGTGATGATAGCCAACCTCTAATAGGAGAAAGAACTACAAGAAGAAGAAGTAATATCTCACAATAAAACACAGTTTTGTAGTAGAAAGATCCAAGCAATAAAGTCTAAGGAGGACTGGTTAGCATAGCCCCGTGAAGGGGGCTCCCAGGATATAGGAGACCCTATGTGGAAACCGGAGCAAGATTAAACTGCCTTGGCTTGGAAAATGCACCCAGTTGTTTCTGGGCTTCGTGACTAGGGAAACTTGTCGTTCACCAAAACATTCGGCACAGGACAGCGTCAGAAACTGCAAAATATCATGACGGCCTACGATCTAGGTTAGCTGCCGGTGTGGGTTGGTATTGAGATCGTGGAACCATTATCGTTCTGGAAGATGCTCAGCGTAGCTCGGAGTTAGCTTGGGTCTCGAGGCTCACTGTTATTCGGGCGCCATATCACCATGAGGATGTTTGGTTCTTGGCACGAATTAACCCATATATGCTCCCTAGGTGCTCTGCGAACGGCTTCGACCAGCCCAATCGAAGTTACCTCTGCGTTTGTGTTCCAATTTGGTGGGTAAGGAAATATCTTATATTAAAACACAGTTTGGTAGTGAAAAGGTTCAAGCAAAAGAGTCTAAGGACGAGTGGGAAGCATAGTCCCGTGAAGGGGGTTTTAAGGGTAAAGTAGACCCTATGTGGGAGCCGGAGCAAGAGTAGACTGCCTTGGCTTGGAAAATGCACTCTTTTTATACATTTTTCTTTTGTATCGATATGTGGTCCACAGACTAAGGCACGTTTTTATTTACCACAAAGCCCGTGCCCAAATATTCTATTTTCTAATACGCTACTGAAAAATAAATAGTCATTTATTTCTTGTAGTGCTACTATGCAGTAGTGTGTTAATATAACTAAACTTAAGTTTGAAATAATGAGATTATTTGCTCGATAAAAATGTCATCTAGTAACATTATTTCAGGTTGACAAACGTTTTGGCCTATCTATAACATGAAACCATAAAAATATATCTTGATAATTTATTTCTTAGTTTTACTGGTTTTTTGACAGCTTTCTAATTTAAAATTGGTGTTCCAAAAATAGGGCTAAACAGAGATATCGACTTTTATTCTATTATCGATAAACTATACATATATTTTTTTCTCTAGGTAAAGTCCACTTTAACAGATTTAAAGCTAGCAATAGACGGAACAATTGTTATGAGCCAAAATCTTCGAACCTCGTTAGATTCTATGTATGATGCTAGAATTCCGGAAAGATGGCAAAAGGTAACTAATATAACCTTACCTGTGCTTTATTTAATATATTGTTCTTTATTAAAGATATCGTGGGAATCTGCCACTTTAGGATTTTGGTATACAGAATTGTTGGAACGAGATGCGCAATTCCGAACGTGGTGTCAAAATGGTAAACCGAATGTGTTTTGGATGACAGGTTTCTTTAATCCACAAGGTTTTCTCACGGCAATGAGACAGGTAAATAAAATATAATATAAGTTGATATTCTAGTTTAAAAAAGATTCGCTGTGATTTATAATCTTACTTCTTGGATACGAACCATACTGTATTACAGATGAATAGACTATATCGATGGCGTCACGACAAAAAGGCATAAGCGCCAAAATTTATAAATTTATGTTTTGGTATCAAAATAAAATACATTTTACGTCCTATCGACTATTAAAATGACGCAGCTGTAAAAAATTCCAACTCGACTAAAACAAGCTTTGAATTTTCTAACCGCCAAACGAGTTGCTTAAAAGATGTGACACCGAAATCTGTAAGCGACAAGATCCGTAGTTGAAGGTGGTGCTTACGTCTTGGGTCTGAAAACGTGGTTATATCAATAAGGTAAACAATAATTTGAAATATTATTAATATTTAATGCTTTATTAAGCGTTTAGTTAGATCATTTATCTTGAGAAATCATAATATACCATAAGAATGTACAATTTTACCGACTGTCGGTTAGGCCTTTTCAGAAAAAATTTTTTCGTTTATCTAACCGCCATTTGGCCATTTAAAATACACTATGACTTAGATATGCCATAGAAAAGTTACTACTTAACCGACTTAAATAAGGTTTGAACCTAAATAAAATATATATTGACTTTGTTGTATAGTTTTTTTTTAATTTTAAAGTTATATTTTGGTAGTAATATTATTTTAAAAAACTAACATTTGAATGGCGTTTACTTCTTTTTTTTTTTAATGGTTTTTAGAATGGTTTCTCGGGGGCAGAAAATAATGAATCTTGCATTGCAATCCATTTGGGAAGATCAGAAAAGCAATGTGCAGGAATCCAGCGGAAATAATAAAAACCATGGTTCATTTTCCACTGTAAATGAGGTCCTCAATGAAGCGCTAAAGCATGATATTCTTTTAGAGCCTGTACTAAAAGACCATGAACAAGAACTCCAAATGCCTAGTTTTGTTCTAGATGATGATGCCATTGTGGATTTCAGTTTTCCTCAAGTGTAAATTTGAATATTGACAGCCGTTTATTTTCGAATATTGATGAAACTGCCGAAGAAGAGACTGATTTATTAACCTGTGATAAAAAGCTTGTACCTTACTCAGATAGTGATGATACTGATGATAGTAGTAATAATGCCGCAATAGTATTTAGTTCATTAGTTGATGATAAGATAGGTTGTAATGATTTTATACAACAAAATGATTCTCCGAATCCGACTCCGAATCAGATTCATCATCCTTGACAGTATTTTTTAAAAATGAGACTGAAATTGACAGCATTAGTTCTAGCTCACTACGTTCTAGCTCATCAACTGGTTCAATTTTCTGTTATATCGGTTCTTCGTTTCTATTAGTTTGTTTTGTTATTGATAAATGTTATTTTCTGTTATCAAATTTTGATTTGCATTTTATTTCTATTAGTTTTATAATACAACTTACTTAGTTATCAATGTAGAAAAAATGATACTTTTTAATAGTTTTTGTTGTTTTTTACTTAATATAACGTGATAATTATATTAACTTTTATTTTTGTATTTTTTTACACCAATATAACTCTAAGAAACTCATAAATATATTATTGTGTATTGTTTAATTTGTATTATTTTTACTTAATTGTTATGCTTTAAAATGAAAAGATTTATTCTCCATTTTTGTTATAATTCCGTAAAATTAAAAGGCGTACAAGTTTCTAAGCGACATTTTTTCATCAAAATACTTTTTTTAAAATATGGTAACCGCCTTTCAAAAAGACTTAAACACCACAGAACCTAACATTAAAGGCGTAAGCACCAAAATGTTAAATATCTCATGTTTATAATAATTGTTTTATAAATAACATATGGTAAGTCAGAGTGCCTCAGTTCGATAATAATAAAATGCCAAAAAAATGTAAAAAAAGAAATATTAAGCGATATTAAACGTTTTTTGTGTCTACTGAAAAAAACTGTCAATGGCGCTTATGCCTTTCTTTCGTGACACCGTCGATATAAAGGGTGATTCATTTAGAGGCACTTTTTTTGGTGGGGATTTGATTGGAGATCGTGAATAAATACTGTCAAACTGATATTTCGCTTTTGTTCAGTATTGTTTGACATTTCATGATGGAAAGACTTAGCCCGGCACAGCGTCTAGAAACTATTAAGTTATATATATACAAGGATTTCCACAGTTTTCACTGTATTCCTTCACTCAACCGTTTTCTCCAATTTTTCCTGTCTAGCCAGTCCCCTTCCTGTAGGTTTCTTTTACTCATTGCTTCGTTTACTTCATCTCTGAAAGATCTTCGGGGTCTGCCTCTCTTTCTTCTTCCTATCGGGCTCCACTCTGTTATTCTATTTATCCTACCAGGTTAGTCTTTTGTTCGATGTAGTCTATTATGTCGGAGTTCATTCCCATTCTCCTCTTAATCTCCATGCTATTTATTCTATTTCTTCTTGTTACTCTGCAGATTCTCCTTAGGAATTCTATCTCTGTTGCTCTTATTTTGTTTTTGGTTTTCTTATTTATTGTCCAATTTTCACAACCATAAGTGAGGATACTTCTTGTCATGGTATTATATATTTTTTTCTTTGTTTTCATGCTGATGTTCTTATCCCATATTACCGGGTTCAATTTTCGTATGCAGTCTCTTGTTTGTCCTAGCCTATTTTTTATATCTTCCTCCGTTGTTCCTTTGTTTGATATTATGAAGCCTAAATACTTATACGTGTCTGTTCCTTTGATTTGTTTACCTTCGTCTATTTCCAGCTGTTTTATTTCTGTATTCTCCGTTGTTAGGTATTCAGTTTTCTTTAGGTTTCTAACTATCTTTCTTTAACTATTAAGTTGTATTTTGAAAATGGAAGTTCTCTGAGGAATGTATTTCGTGCGCTTAGAGCAATTTATGGTCCACATAATCGGCCTACCGAACGAACAATTCGCTTTACGATTAATAAGTTTGAAACCCAGTTTTCATTATTGGATAACACGCGACCAAATAGACCACATTCAGCACGTACTCAAGAAAATATAGCGGCGGTATCGGATAGTGTACTCGAAAATAATGAAGAATCGACTCGTCGCTGTTCTCAACAGCTTGGCTTGTCATATGCAACAACTTGGTGTATTTTACGTAAGGAACTTAGTTTAAAAGCATACAAAATTCAATTAGTGCAAGAGCTGAAGCCGACCCACCTTCCGAGTCATCACCGCTTCAGTCGATGGGCTCTTGATAAGATTTCAGAAGATCCACTGTTTTCAAAAAAAATTTTGTTTTCAGATGAGGCCCATTTTTGGCTTAATGGGTACGTTAATAAACAAAATGCCCGTATTTGGAGTAATGAACAACTCAAAAAGGTTCAAAGGTTCAACAGTTGCCATTACACCCTGAAAAAATAACTGTTTAGTGTGGTTTATGGGCTGGGTGAATCGTTGGTCCATATTTCTTTAAAACAGAGGCCGGCCAGAATGTTACTGTGAATAGACACCGGTATCGTGCCGTTATAATGGACTATTTGGTACCTGAAATTGAAGCTCGTGATCTCGGCGATATTTGTTTCCAACAAGATGGCGCCACGTGCCATATAGCCCTTGAAAGCATGGCTTTACTGCGGTGAACAAATTATTTCACGCTTTGGACCAGTGAATTGGCCGCCTAGATCCTGTAACATTTCACCTCTAGACTCCTTCTTTTGGGGCTACCTAAAGTCCAAAACCTACATGAATAAACCAGATACGATTGAGGCATTAGAGGCCAACATTACTCAAGTCATTGGTGAAATACCAATTGAAATGATGGAACGAGTCATGGAGAATTGGAACTTCAGAATGAACCTACTTAATCGTAGTCATGGCCAACATTTAAAAGAAATTATTTTTAAGAATGGTTCTTTTATATAATAATAAATATTTTCAAATAAAATTTATTTTTCGCATTGTTTTTTTCCTGTTGAAAAAAGTACCTCTAAATGAATCACCCTTTACAATCTTAACTCATTTAAACCAAGCCAACGTGATAACCTATTTACAATAAAATATTATCAAAATAATAACAAACAATATGAGTTAAGAGTGATTCTAATTTACATACTAATTATAATTACTTATTGAAAGATTTTTTAATCAGTATAAAATAGTAGTTTAAAGAACTCTTAATGTATTTTAGGACGTAACCAGAGCCCACAAAGGTTGGGCGTTAGACTCAGTAGTACTTCAAAATATGATTACCAGACATAGTAAAGAAGACATCAAAGAAGGACCGGCTGAAGGTGTATACGTTCACGGATTGTTTTTGGAAGGCGCAGGCCTAGACAGGCGAAGCGGCAAATTAATAGAAAGTAAACCCAAAGTTCTCTACGAACAAATGCCAGTTATTTTTATTTTTGCAATTAATACCACAGCTGGTAAGGATCCGAAGCTCTACGAATGTCCAATTTATAGAAAACCACAACGAACTGATCTGAAATATGTAGGATCCATAGATTTCGAAACTGATCATAATCCAAGGCACTGGACATTACGTGGAGTTGCACTGTTATGTGATATTAAATAGATATCTGTGATAGGTTTAGTTATTAGGCTCTTATTTATAAAAGTAATAAAGTTTCGGTAGCACACATTTTTATTTTCAAAATCTTTTTAAATGAAATATTCCTGCTTACAGTTGAATGAGACTTACACCAAAGCAATACAAATAGTCAATTAAAACCTCATGTTATCCACACTTAGAACATCCAAACGTTCGAATAGTATTTCTTTCGCCCAATACAACAAGCATTATTCAGACATTAGATCAAGGCACAATTGTAAAGTTTAAAAAATATTACATAAAGGCAATTTACAAATCCATCGTGAGTAAACTACAAAATAAGCCTTAACAGTAAAAGACGTGTGGAAGCAATTTTCTATTTTTGATTGTTTGATTCATGTTGCATTTGCTTCCGCTCAAATAAGACCAAGAACTTTAAATGCCTGTTGGAAAAAGATTTGGCCAGCATGTGTAACAAGCAATGAAACCGTTCCAACAGTGATACTATCAAATGAAATAATTAATTTGGCACATGAAATTACCAGAGATGGTTTTAATATCTTTAGCCACGATGATATAGAAGAACTGCTTGTGGATTATGCATTAAGTGACCATGATATAATTGATTAAATAATTAAAAACTATCTAAAAATGGTAGTTGTTCGTTTTCTTTCAGTTCCATAGTAAACTGGAGTTTATGGTGAATATTATTGATGTGTTCTAAAAATACTTTTAGTTTTTCTTCTTCATGTGTCCAGATTATAAAAAAATCATCCACGTACCTAAGCGAAAGTTTAAGTTTGTGTTCGGCTGTTTGTATTGCTCGCTGTTCTATTTCTTGCATAAACAGGTTTGCTATTATCGGTGACAGTGGTTAACCCATCGGTGCTCCTTCAACTTGTTTATATCTTTGATCCTTATAGATGAAATCAGCAGAAAGTAGCCAATATCACAGGATATTTTAAATCTAATAAAGCACTGCTTAAATAACACTTATTTTATCTATTAGGAGCAAAGATATAAACAAGTTGAACGAGCACCGATGGGTTCACCACTGTCACCGGTAATAGCAAACCTGTTTATGCAAGAAATAGAATAGCGATCAATAGAAACAGCCGAACATAAACCCAAACTTTGGCTTAGGTACGTGGATGATACTTTTATATTCTGGACACACAAAGAAGAAAAACTAAAGGTATTATTATAACACATCAATAGTTCAGAATCAAAAACTGCATATAAAGAAAATGCGATTATTGAATGACATATAAATTGAGGTGTACTTTGCAAAAACCCCATTTGTCATTATTTACAACATTGAAAAGTTAAAAAAAAGTTATTTAATTGAACCGTATAAAGTCTACGGAAATTCTCAAACTAGTGATTTATTATTTTGATGATTACACACAGTTTACAATATAAATAACATTATTTTTCCTTTGGTTTTTTTATTTATTTATTTGACATATGGGGTTTTTGCAGAAAATTTTCAATAATTTATAGGAAAAACGATATTTATAGTAATAAACTAAAATAAAAAATTAACGAAACCTTTAATTTGAAATGTGAAAAAATTGAAATATGAAATTGTTGAAATTTGAAACAAAGTATTTAGTCTTCATTACTTACACCACTGCTGTTATCGTCTTCGTCTAAATCGGTAGTCTTTTCCGACTGATGACCAGATTGTGTGAACAGTTTGTTATAAAAGTTTTGAGCCTCTGTTTTTTTCAAATTCTCCAAGGTTTTCTTTTTTTTTCCTGAGGAATATCCAAACGCGTACTATATAACGGTTTAAATTCAAACTCTTTCGGTATACTACGTTTGTTTCTTATAGGGGATTTTTCCCAGCTACCTATATAAGTCTGTCTTATTAAAACAACCCCAGGTTCATCAACTGAATATCTCAACATTCGCGCAGTTTTGATTTTCACTGGAGGACGAGCTGATCTAGGAAAAAATGGAGTTACTGCTTCTGAAATGTTAAATATCATAAATAAATATCATGATTAACATCAGTTACGGTAAACGGTGATGGTTTTCTCCTTGCATTCTTGATTACGGTTTCAGATTTTTATGCTTTTCAATCAATGAAAAATCTTGGTCGCAACTTAAAAATGAATGGCCTCGAATAGGAAATACATGTGTAATAGTTTCAAACATGTGTAAATCATGGACAAGCTAGTACAAAAATTTCATAAGAACATTGTTTTTATTTTGTCCAGCACATCTGTCGCTTATTAGAATAAGATTCTGAAGCTATTCTGAGGCATTGGAAGGTTTTACATTTAGTCAAAAGACAAGCAACTGTAGTTCTCTGAATCATCACGTGCTTTTAATTTATATTTTCTTTTTCATTCAAAAAACTTCTCAGCTTTCCGTAAGTGAAGTTCTTTCTCAATATTTAATTTTCGCACGTCTTCTGGATCGTCACAACTAGCTAACAGTTTACTTTGATACCGATCGCAAGTACCACATGTATCACTTCTCGATAAACCAAATTTAAGGTTAAATTCGATATGGAATATTTTTAATATATTTTATAAGAAGACTTTACACCGGGATGTTCTGCTATGAATATTTTATACATATTTTTCACAGATAACGTCTCAGGAAGGTAGTAGGTAATCGGATTTTTTTTTCTTGAATAATGAGACAGTCGGTTTTTAAAAGATTTGATATGGCTCTTAATTAAAGCCTATGTATTTTTTGCCGTTTTATTTGGTCGGTTTGAATGCTTGCCTCGTTTATCCTTTGGTGCTGATCCACCATTAAAGACATGTTTTTGTAACCTTCGAAACCTTTCATATGTTATTCTATGAAGACCACAAAAAGCCTTTACACATACTGGTTCTTCTCTTTTTTCCAACCTTATTTTATAATTATAGGCAGCAGAATGTTGGTCTTTGAGCATTTGCGGAACGTTACCTTGGCTTGGCGCATCATTTTCTACTTTTGTTTGTAAAACATCCCTAATTTCAGCGTTTTTTCGGCTTCTTCTTTGATTTGGAATGTAATAAGATATTAGCCCTACAATGAGATATACTTAATAAATTTTTAATATTTTAATTTTATAAATAAAGCGATTGATTTTACCTGCCAAATAACTATCTTTCGGTCGAAAACTCGAGATTTCCCTTCATCAATAATTTTAGAATAACATTGAAACCGTAAACACCTAATAGAAATATAAATGTTTTACTCATCATTTTACAATTAATATGTATAACGTACCTGCAATTGCGACCCATTTGTTCTTGTGCTTTTTCTATGCCCTTATAATTAACATGTTTTTGTCCCTCTCGTCACTCTCATCACTCTTGCCTGTTTTACCTCTGCACCTTCTTTTTCTTTTTTAATGGCAAATTTTCACTTGAACCTTATCGTTCAAGTTCATTGTTACTTGTATTTATTATAAAACTCATTTTACTAAATTGGTTTATGGTGTTTACTTATAAAATCACACAACACAACTATTCGAAGGAACGTTAACCTATAACAACCTACTGACAGCCAAGCGATAAAGTTTCCTGCAAAAACACCAATAGTCATTAACAACTGTGGTTTTTGTAGGAAATTACGCTTTACATATGGGTTTTTGCAAAGAACGCCTCAATTGTTTATTGCAAATTTCCCGTTTTGCAATTTAAATAGGTGTTTAAAAATATCATATTATTTGAAATCCTTGTCCCGCAAGACATCGATTAAAGAAAGATCAAAATCGGGTGATAGAAAGCCGAGGAAATAGAATTTTTAGAGTGCGTTGTGATTTTCAACTAGCCGATTCTCTGTTTGCTGAGTGCGTTGAGAGGCTACCTCCACCCTACCTACCATGTACTTCGAGCGACTTTTTATGCGAAAACGACTTTTTTATACATACTGTCTTGAAGCGCACCACCACCGCAAAAATCTTTCGATAGAAAGTAGTTGACACGAAAAGGTAACTTGTTTAAAAACGAGTCATCTATCACTTCTTATGATAGGCGCAAATGTATGCCACCTTTACCTTCGATATCTCGGCAACCAATAACCCGAATGCATTGTTTGAAGCGTCGCGACACGTTCACAGTTCTATATGTCTAAAACTCGCGAAATTGTTTTATTTATTTAGAAGTAAAAAAATTTCTAAAGTTTTAACAGATATCCTAGATTCTCCCAGTTAACCGATATCAATTTTTTAAACTGAATTTGAAAATTTAAGAATTTTTATTATTTAAAAATTTTATAAAGTCGATACTAACTACACTTAACGCGCATTTCAGTTGTACTATAAAAATTTTTCTAGACGAAATATAAAGGTTGTAAGTTATGTTTAAGGAGTAGAATAAATTTGGAAATGGAAATGGAAAAACTCCATTTTTTAAACTTTTTTCAAAATTATTGCTTCTTTTTAAAGAATAAACATAAATTTTTAATTTCTAGCTGTCAAATATTATGTCAAATTGAAAAACAAAACTTTTACCTGCTATATTTATTCTTTAAAAACAATATCTCTTGAGTTATAAGCAAAAATGTGCTCGCAAAAAAAAAAATTCAATTTTTTTAAATAAAAAATTAAGCACAAGATTTGCCACTGACGCATATCGTGATTATTGATACAAGGTAGATCTTGATGTGATTCCAGCAAAAAAATAGACTTCCATGGAAAATGTCCAGTTCAAAACACATCTCACCTGGACTATAAATAAACAAATGTACAGCATATTTTTACTAAATTAGAAAATATAAATAAACTGTCAGTTTTAATGTCAAAAATCTAAAATTACAAAGATGTGTCAACAAGATAAAAACATAATCTTTTAAATTGAGAAGTAATCATTCGTAATAATAAAGAAAACTATAATAACACAATATCAGCGCTCCATTAGGTATACTATTTAGTGTAGTTGATATTTATTTACACGTCTCCTTTATCATTGATAAGATAATCTGCGATGAAGTAAATCAATTGTCAAAATAATTTATTTTTTTACCTGCGGCGAAATTGTTCAGTTCCCCATTAGCAGTTATCGAAAATGACCGAAATGTTCGTACGTGTTTTGTGTTATATATGTTTAATTGTTAATACATGTATAGCTGTGGAGGAATACGTAAGTACTAAATTTATAATAACTATTTTAAAGGTTTTGCTTTACAGATAAGTATTTGTATAATTAATTTGAAAGATAACACTATTAAAATGTAAAAAGTAGATTCTTAAACTAAATTTATATTTACAATGTTATTATTAACAATAGAAGCATTGTTTGTATTTTAAAATGTACCTATTACAAACATTACTAATTAAAAACACATCATATATGTACTTTTTCGGACATAAAAAATTATCGTTTAGATAAAATTCGTAGTATCTAGAGTAATTGTATTGCGTTTAGTAATTCCCTCTCGTTTTATTGCAGAAATCTGCTATTTTCATCGTTTATGCACGTCATTCCATTAATTCCTTAACTAAGTTTATCCTATTTACTTGCAATAACCTCTTCTTTTATTCTCAACAGTTTAAACGTTATTGGGCACTTCTTTTTTTGTCAGGTGGCTGTAGCTTTCTCTGTGGTTGGTGTTAATTATTGTGGTTCTGAGATTTCAGGGATTTCTTGTAAGTTGGTGCTGTAATCTGGTTACGCTGCTCTTGCAGAGATTTTACAAGAACTTTCCCCTTTTTTATAAACCATTCTCTCAGAAACAATGCTTGAAGTAACCGGCGATTTTAAGTGTAAGTAACTATTTTTTATTGTTCTGAAGCTATTTATATTTTCTTATCTTTTGATCAGAGTGTCCTATCGACAAAAATTCAAATAAGTTTTACAGGTAAAGAGTGTACCTTTCGTATGTATTTTTGCGTTTTTTTCAAATCAAGTCAATTTGTATAAAGCGTTTAAATAAGTAAACGCCTTGCGATTTTTGTCATTTTTTACGATTATCATGAGATTAATAAAATGTATTACCTCCATTGATTAATCCCAGTAAAACTTATATTGTTAAAGCCTGATATTTTAAACTTATAACATGAAATTTCGATTTTAAACATCTTGGCAATAAATATGAGGAATTCGAAATTTGCCTAAAACACTAAGTGCGTTTCAACTTTCAAATTACAAACTCACGCCAAAGAAAATACGTTCACGAAGACGGCATTTGGTAGAATTTATAGCTGAATTTATGTAGTTTTAAAAAAACGTGCTTGTGCAATCGAAAATATGAGTTTTTAACATTTTAGTTGGTGGAAGTGATCAATGTTATTGATCTGATAAAAACCATTCGTCCAAAATTGCAAAAATCGCACGTTTATAAATTTAACAACTTGAGAGAAACTGAATTATTTTGTAACATAATGCAAAAATTGCATATGAAAGCTGAATTTTCACCATTAAAAAACAATTTCATGTTTGTCAATATTGTCAAAAGATATCGAATTTTTATCGTCGAGTTAATATAAAAATTATTTAAAACATTGATTTCACGTGGGTAGCTGCCATTCAAAATCGCCGGTCGCTTCAAGTATTGTTTCTGAGAGAACGGTTTATTTTACAGAAAAAGTGCTAATTAACATTTTTTGTTCAAAATTATCTCAGTTACATTTTTTATTTGAATCATTTTTTCTACGGTGGTGCGTACACATTCTTACTTTTCCACCTTTTGAACTTTTTTGCATCTTTTTTGGGGTCCCAAAATTTACAGTCTCGGCAAAATTCATCTTGTTCGTATGATTTTTAGGGGTTCAGTACAGAAAGTACTGAAGTAACAGTATAAAAGTAAACAAATAGGTCTCAATATAAAGTTTTACATAATTTTTTCTCTGCCACTTTCTTTCTTTCTCCCCTTCCTTTTACCCTATCATGGTGTCGGATTTGGGCTAGCTATTTTAATTTCCATTTACCTACCTCTTCTATTCTTTTCTGTTTCCTGCCATTATTTTCAATTCCTCGAGTGATTTTTGTTTAAGTTTTCCCGCCTGTACTACTTGCTGTATCCATTTTTTTCTCGGTCTGCCTCTTTTTCTTTTTCCGATGTTTTTTGCTTCATAAATTTTTCTTGTTATTCTATTGGATTGCTTCCTCATCAAATGTCCATACCAGTTCATTTGTCTCTGGTATTTTGTTCATTATCGGTTCCTGGTTGGCCATTCTCCTAATAGTCTCGTTGCTTAATCTATCCCATTTTGTCTCATCTCCATTGCGTTTATCCTGCTCTTATGTTTTTCCAGAATTGTCCAGTTTTCACTTGCATAGAGCACAGTCGGTATCACTATTCTGTTATATATTTTTATTCTTGTTTCTCGTGCAAGTTCTCTTTTTCCCATTATTGGGGCTAACGCATAATATAACTTGTTTGATTTCTTTGCTCTATTTGTTATTTCCCAGTCTATTTTTCCGTCATTAGTAATTATACTTCCCAGGTATTCGTAAGTTGTTACTATTTCCAATTCTGAGTTTTTACATTTTATCTTTATTTGATTATCTTCCTTATCACCTTTGCCGCTGATTATCATTATCTTACCTTTTTCCTCGTTTATCTCCATTTTTAGTTCTTCTATTTGTTCTACCCATATATCCATTAGTTTCTGCATTTTATTCTCGGAATCTGCTATTAGTACTATGTCGTCTGCATACATTAAGGACTCTATTGTTACCGGTTGTAATCTGCGGTGACCTATTATTGTCTGTAGTTGATTGGTTCTGACTCTAGTGTTTCTTATCAATTCGTTCATTACTATTATGAATAGCAAAGGGCTGAGACTATCTCCTTGTTTAATAACTCTCTTCCAATTAAATGCTTCCGATCTTTCCCCTGTTATTTGTACCCTTCCTTTTACCTCTTTGTAAGTACTTTCTATAATTTTTATCAATGCATTAGGTACATTTATTTTCCTCAAGCATTTTCCTATAATATGTCTTTCTATCGTGTCAAATGCTGCTCTTAGGTCTATGAATGCTAATACTAGTTTTTCCCCGTATCTATGCTTCTTTCTATTAGGTTTCTAATAATATAGATTATGTTGTCATTTGTCTGTCTTTCCGGTCTAAATGCCGTTTGTTCTTCTCCCAATACCATTTCTACTTCTTGTCTCAGTCTCTTCTCTATTATTTTCGTATATATTTTAAAGCATACCGATAACAGACATATTGCTCTATAGTTGTCGCAGTTTACATGTTCTCCTTTTTTGTATATTGGCACGATGATATTGTTCTGCTAGTCTTTAGGGATTGTTTTTCCCACGCCTCTTTATATATTTTCCATAGCCAGTTTATTCCTTCTTCTCCCATGTATTTTATCATTTCCGGTTCAATTTCATCATCTCCACCTGCCTTGCCTATTTTTATATTTGATAATCCTTCTATTACTTCTTCTCTACTTATTTGCTCTGGCTGTGTGTTTTCTTCGCCTTCATTGATTATATTGTCTTCCTTTATCACTTCGGTATCAAATTTTTTCTCATAATATTCTTTCCATACCCCAGCTACTTGTTCTGTGCTTATTTGTATTTGGTTTAAAGTATCTCTTACTGCGTTTATTTCCTTTCGTTTTCCCTGCCTTATGTGTCGTATCAAAAGTTTCTATTATTTGTTATATATTCTTCCTGAAGTTCTTCTCCAAATTCTTTTCATGTTTTTGCTTTTGCTTGTCTTACTGTCTTTTTTGCCAATCGTCTCTGCCTATAGTATTTTTCTTTATCTTCTGTCTTCACTTCTTTATTTCACCATCTTGTCCTTTTCAACTGTTTATTATATTTTTTGATTCCACACACTTTAGTTGTTGTTGTCTTTAATACTTCACTGTATGTATTCCGTCTTTCTTCCATTGTCCATGTTTCTTTTTTCAGTCTTTTGTTAGTTTCCTCCGTGTAAAATTCTCGCACAATTTTTATCTTTAGTTTGTTGATATTTACTTTCTTGTACTCTTTTCTTTCCACTTCCTCCATTTTTTCATCCTCCAGTTTTGCAGTGACCATCCTCTGTTGTGTAGACAGTTCTGGTTCCTTTTCCGTTAAGATGTTTTTTATATTTTGTTCTAGGTTTCTCGTATAGACTATATAGTCGATTAAGCTTTTCGCATTTCTTTCTTCAGCCACAAATGTATATTTGTCGTTAATGGTTTGTTCACTGAATGTGTTTCCTATTATCAGGTCGTTGGTTTGGCAGAATTCCGGCATTTTAATTCCATTTCTATTTAATTTTTCTTCCCCATATTGTCCAATGCATCCTAATCCCCTATTAATGTCCTTACCTACTCTTGAATTCCAATCGCCTAAGATTATTATTTTTTCTCTTGTCTCTCTTAATTTGTCTAATGCGTTTTGGATTTCGTTGTAGAATTGCCACTCTCTGCCACTTATAAAAACAATTATGCTTAATTTGCAAAAATTAAGAAGCTGTTTATTATAATTGATAAAAATATATTGCCTACAAAAAATAGTATTTTAAATAAATTTTGGCTATTATTTAGTTTCGTTACTTTCTTCAGTACCTTATTTTCGTCCGTGTTACCTAACCATTCAAGTTATTTTATTGTAATTTCGTTGTTTTACCTTTTTGTTCTGATAACCGTTGCTATCATTTTAATACCTTAATTTTTCTGCCTGTTGCAAATTATTTTTCATGTAATCTTTCTTAAAAATTGCATCTTTATTGTTGTTTATTTACTTTTATGTTTTTTGTAGCATCCTTGATTAGCAAAATTTCGGTGGTCTAGAATATAAAAAGCTTGTTTTGGTTTTTAAATAAGGTTTATTTTTAGTTTTTATATTTTTAACAATTTATAAAACGGTGTTACTGATAACAATACACATAATTGCACAGGTACTGCAACAACAATCGTGTTTTCATAATTAATTTTAATACCAAGTGAGTCAAAATAACAATTTTAAGCCAAAGTCATACAATTATTTCTATATTTTGATATATTTAAGAATTATCTAGTCTAGTACATAGTAACTAAACGTTATTTTATGTGTTAAGCTTTAAAAAATTAAAAAAATATGTTATCTGAGATTACCTTGTATGGTGAAATATCATGATCCGATTGACTACTAGATGAGTGTAATTCCTATTAAATCCTCTTTCTAAAATTATATAAAAAATGATTCATGCCATGTGATAATCCTCCCTAATGCCAAAAAAGACGGGAATGAGTATTAATGTGAGTGTACGAAGATACATATATTAGAGAAATGGCAGCGGCATGCCGCTTATACGTATTTCAACCTGTTTAGGTCTCATTAAAGCGTCATATGCTGCTGCTCTGCATCGAAATAAAAATCTAATACCGTCATTATGTTTTATTTCTTTACTTTGTTTGGAGTACCAGAAACTGAATTCACTACGAATTTTGACCATAATGAACGGCATGTGGAATGCATACTTTAGATTCCCTTGCCGACTAATTCATCAATCTGTCTGCTTTGCAACTTGTAGAAAGCACAATGGTAAAAATTTGAATTCAGTTTCGTTAAGTAGGAAATCTTACGATTTCTCCTGTTGATATCACTAAAACTTTTTAAAAAAACTTAACTATATGGTTACCTTAAATATAATATGATTATTTTCGTATGCCTACTGTTTTTTAAGTAAGTCTTAGAGGAGGATAACTTTACGATTTGTCTTACACTTTGTCAAAACTAAGAATGACTTTGAAAATTCTACTGCCTAATTGATGTGCAGCAAAATTACTGGAAATTATTAGTAGAAGTAAACTCGACCTGTAAATTACATATCAAGATCTTATAGCTCAGCATGTTCTAACTCTTGATCTTTGAATACTGCTACGTTTTGTCTGTGATTTTAAAAATTAAGTGGTTTAACGAACTTTATTTACCTTAAAAAACTTACTTTATTATTAATATCACAAATTCTAATAACACTACTAATTATCGCCTACAATGCGCACTGATATCGCTTACAAAACAATTAGTCAATACTAATAATCAAAGGCTGCCGCAGCGGACTTATAAAAGGAGAAATATATATTCTGGAAAATCTTACATCGTTTATTGGGCGCCAAGAACAGCTCCGCATCTATAGAGGTCATCGTTTTGAAGTTCTACCAAGTAGACCTACCACTTATTCCCAATTAAAATAGTAATTGCTCAAAGTTTATGTTATTGACAACAATAGGTACGAAAATGACAACAACAATAAAGTGTGTCGCGTTTCTTAATGACTGCCTAATTTTGTGAAAATTATTTCATCAAAATATTTATATTTTGTACAATACATAATGTAAATATTTGTTATCAATACATTATATGGTGTAAATAAATATTGATCTGCAATCATTAGATTAAAAGTTTTATTTTATTTAATTTTTTTACTATATTATTATTTACGCCAAACAAATGGTAATGGCACAAGAACTATTTTATAAATAGCAATCTTTCTATTTGTGTATAGAAATCTATAAACAATTATACAGTTTTAAAAATAGCAACATTTAACCTTTGATATATTGTTTTAATTCACACAGTTTTATTTTATTAATTAACTGCATGTGAAAAAATATTTGTTTACAATTATTATTGACCATGAGCACGTTTGCTTGGTTGCATAATAATTTCCAACCACTTTTAGTCTATCAAAATTTAACTAACTTATTAAAAAAATTAATAAAGGTACTAGACAGTTGGTACTGGGATTAACGACTATATCATACTCGAATGTCCAGTATTATCACTAGAAAGAAAATGTGGAGTTTACTTCAACGTTATGTGAGAGCCTGATCGAAAAGCGTACAACTATTCACTAATATTCAACGTAAAACTATTCTTTAAATCAATTTATTACTAAATCATCTACGTGTACTGCTAAAAATAAAGACTAGTATAGATTATTAAATATTTTATAAAAAAAATTACTAAAAATAAAAAAAAACATAAAATAGAAAGAAAAATGAAAAATATAAAAAAAATAAAGAACTCTGAAAAAAAAACTAATTTAAAATTCTACAAACGGCCATGTATCTAGCTATCAAGCAAATAAAATGAAGGGTTTATAAACAGTTCTATAAATATGTAAATATAGACATATTTTTTGGTTATATTACTACTTTGGATATATAATATTACTACAATGTGATTGTAAAAAAAAACAAAAACAAAAACGTTTAAGTTCACTAAACTTAAAATAAAAAGTAAAAAACAGATTAATACTTATTTTGTCCATAAAAAAAAACAACAATTAGGTACTATGTTTTTTACCTTCATATCTGTAACTCTTTTTTAATTCCAAATTACATACTAATAATATTCTATAACATAATATTTTCAAATTAGTTTCTTTTAATCACTGAACACAATTACAAAATTTCCCCCAACTTTCCATGACATGAGTTCCCTCTTAGCCCTTTACTTACTATTTCAAATAGTATTACCTAGCTGATATCTCTAAATTAGCTCCAGATTAACCCAATACAAAACACGTCTAACTTCTTTGAAACAATAAACCGATATCAAAACATATCTACCTATATACATATGCCTCGAAAACCAACGTTAGATTTAGGTCATCTTTAGTAACATAAAACACTTCTATCAAAATTAATCTGTCTATTGATTAAATTATTTCAGCTGAATAATTATATACAAAATATCAAGCATTAATATAGGTATTTAATTAATCGCTTCCTCTCCCTAAATATAACTAAAACAAAATATGTGTGAGATGTCATCAAAATTTTTTATTTGTTTGAAAGACCTATCAACGCCAATATTTATTATGAAATATAACATTGTTCAAATGTCCGTCACAACTTTTCTGGTCAACGCGCATCCGAAATATGAAATATCCCATTTTCGTTGACTCTAGCGCATAAATCAGGTTTTTGACCGTTGGCATGAGTTATGCTAGCTTTGAAAGCCGCTGTAGTTTGTGCTTTATTCACATGGACCTGCAACTTAAGAAAACCCAACAAGAAAGAGTTAAACGAGGTCAAATCGCACGATCCCGGTTACACTACCTACATCTAAGATAACTATGCCCTTAAATTGCTAGTGCAGAATGTCTAATGTGACATGAGCTGTATGACACGTAGCATTGTCCTTGTTGCAGATTCGCAACTTTATATAAACCTTGTTAAATTATTAAGAGACTGTGTTAGTTTTGATTCTCCCCGTATATTTAACCAAGATTTCGCGTACAAAAACACAGACTGTTTTTTATACATTTTTTTATACATAAATTCAGACAATCACTACTACAATACAAGAAGTGCTGAATCTTTACGAGTTCCTAAAGACAGAACATCCAAATTTCAAAATTGCTTCAGATATATGGGACTGACCTTATACAATCATTTGCCAAAAACTGTGAAAGAAATACCACTTATCTCTAAATTTAAAAAAAATGTTAAAGATTTACTCTTAAGAAAAGCATATTATTCTATAAATGAATATCTTGAGGACAAACTGCAATAGCTTCATATTTTACTTGTAAAAATGTTATTTTATATATTTTATGTTTTGTCAATTTTTTTTTACACTGTGAATATTGTATTATACACATTAATGTTTTTTTATACCAAATTCTGTAGTGACGTATCCTATACATTTATTTTGAATGTCGTAAAGGATCAATAAAGATGACTATGACTATGACTATGACTATGTTAACAAAAAACGATAAAAAAACGAATAGTTTTTGGTAAAAGTGCAGATCGTTGGATAATTATCGCCCACACCTAGCGTCAACTTGTACAAAACAACTCCTGGTCTAACAGCCGATGCACTGAGTTACCACCAGTCTGTTAGGGACAGTCGTTCCATCCAGTAGGGGTGGAGGCTACTCGGTGAGTTCCAGACAGTAGTTCTATCCAGTAGGGGTGGAGGCTGCTTCATCATTATTTTTGTGGTTCCTGTAATGTCGTTGAAGATGTCCTTTACGATAGCGGTTGGTGCTATCATTCCATTGAGGTAAAGTACAATACACCATATCTTGTTGCTGTTATAGATCAAGTACGTTTACTCGATGTTAAATTATGTTATATTGTGTCGAGATTTGAACCTTTTATTTAAACTTTATTTTGAACATTTTACTTTCGTTATAACATTATAAATTTTTAGTATATTTATATCTTTGTTACTAATTATTATTAACATGTGTTTAAAAATATTACTTTTATATTGCATATAGTATAATTTAATTATTTCGTTTTCGATTGCATTTTTGTCTAACATCATTATTATAGTATACATCATCCGAGTATAAAACTCACAATGGAAGTAGAAAATAATCGGCCCCTTCCCTTTCTCGGTGTGTTAGTCACCTCCAAGCCCAATGGCCGATTGGGTCACTCTGTTTATAGAAAAAAGACTCACACGAATCGTTACCTACATGCTTCATCACACCACCATTCTGCCCAAAAGCATTCTGTGATCAACTCCCTCATCCATCGGGCCATTTCGATTTCTGAACCTGACAACCTTAGAGAAGAACTTGGCCATCTGCAAAAAACCCTTGTCGCCAACGGTTACTCCAAGTCCACAATTCAAAATATTACACACCGACATCTACATCCCCCTTTACACCCTAGGACGACAAATTCAGAATCTTCGGGTAATACTCCTGTGGCTTTTCTTCCGTATATTCGAAGTGTCACTGATAGGATTGGCAAAATTCTTCGCAAAGAAGGTATCAGGACTACTTTTCGACCACCCAAGAAAATCTCACAATATCTACCCTCTCCTAAGGACAAATTACCGCCCCTATCTTCCTGTGGTGTCTATTCTATTCCTTGTTCATGTGGACAAGTGTATATTGGCGAAACTGGTCGTTCCGTCAAAACTCGGATTCAAGAGCATCAAAGATGCATTCGATCAGGTCTTTTCTCCCATTCTGCAGTTGCAGAACACTGCCAAGAAACCGGTCATTCCATATTGTTCGAAAAAACCCATATTATTTCTAAGAGCCCCTTCTTTTATTCCAGGAAAATCCGCGAATCTCTAGAGATTCGAAAAAATCCACATAATATCAATCGAGAGGAAGGATACTACTTGTCTCCCATCTGGAATCTCAGTCTAGAGCCGCCGTCCGGTCCCGCTACCACGATGCAGCCACATGATTGGCCAGCGCGCGCTTCTTGACGTTCGCGCCACGGAGTGTGCCGATACGTCCCGACAAGACAGGTCACCGCGACTATAAATAGAGCGGTAGCGGAGTAATCGTCGGATTCACTCCCCGCCTCTCGACGCGTTAGTGTTCTGAGCTGTTGGACGTGAATCCCTGTCCTGGCATTTGGTTTTCACCTCTGGCTGCGTTAAGTAGTTGAGTTACTGTGACCAAACGCCCATCTTGGTAGTTAGTATTCGCCTCTGGTTGCGTTGAGTAACTGAGTTACCGTTGCTAACTACCCATCTTCCTGTCTTTTGTTTTCTTTTTCTTTTTTTGTTCTCCTGAAGAAGCTACATAGAATTGTAGCGAAACGTCGAGATGAACCCACTTTTGGGTCACTCACATATGACACGGTCCAAACCCGGAAGACGAATAAACTATAATTCTGACTCTGGCCGTGGAAGCCTACGATTTCATCATTATTATAATAATTAAACGTTGTGTATGATAAAATCATTATATTTCTTTGTATTGTATTTTAAGTAACGACCAGCTGTTAAAGTCATTGTTCTTTTATATCATATCATATTTTATCATACCTACTTAAAATTTCTTTTGTAGACGGGCGGTTTGGTTTGTGTGATAGAGATATCCGCAATTCGTCTCGTAATGTTTTCAAAACAGCTATGTTTTTACAAAAAATTGTTTACCTTGTGTAAACTCATTTCAATTATGAATACAATATTGGTTGTCGTATCGATTTCTTCTTACATAATATTTAAATTTGTGCCCTTTATATTTCACTATATTTGAATGTTTACATGTTTATGTATATTTGTCTTTTTCTTTTATTTATTTCTAAATAGAGTTTTAATTAGTCTACTTGCTTGTTATTTTTTGATGGCAATAATACATATGCAATGCGAAAGGAAGAAACCAGCGAGAACGAGATTGAACATATATTATAATCTCATCCCTTTCTGATGTCTTTATATGTTACATAAAGGTCATCGTATGTGCATAAAGCAACAGTCCTGTTGAAACCACATGCCGTTGATATCCATGGCCATATCATCCATTTTAGGCTAAAAGAAGTTGATAGTCATTGACCTATAGCGAATATTGTTGACTTAGATGACCTGAACAACGTCGTTCTGAAAGAAATATAATTCGATTAAATCACCAGACTAAAATGCACACCAAATAGTATTTTTTTGAGATCTCTAAGATCTCTGGGATTCTCTTGTATCTCACAAGTGCTAATTTTTAACTTTTTGTAGTGTATGAAAGGCTAAGTTCTTGTGAGCAACGACATACTTAGGATTTTCCTGCATACTACACGCCGACGTTTTAGTTACATGTTACATTTTGTCGACGTACGGGTGTTGGATAATAGTTTACTGAACTAGGGGACTCAAATTTATTCACTACACTGCGAATAATACCCTCAGTACGACCATTACGGCAACCGTAACAATTTTATCATTTGCTCGCTATATCTATGGTAATTTCAAAAAACAAACGAAATAAATGGCAGCCAATTTGACAAATGTAGATTTAAAAATACGGCCGCTACCAACTGCTACCACCGTATCGATATCAAAAATATTTACAATAAATAGAAAAATTAAATGCTTAAAATTATCTTTATTAATATAGGGGAGATCGGGGCTGGTTGATGCAATTTTTGAATTTCAGACGTTAAACTCTAAATTAAAACATTTTAAAGTGAATTTTTTTTCAATACAGAATAGTTTAATATTTTGCCAAAATCTAGTTATGAAAAAAAAATGTTAAAGCCGTTCATTTGGATATAGGATATTTTCTTAAAATATATCTTAGTATGGGCCAACTAGCCCCAGGTCGGGTTTGCTAACACACTACCTGGGGTTGGTTGACGCAAACAAAAAAAAAATAATTTAAAATACATATTTACTGAAAATGTAAAAATATTTTATCAAAAAACAAAAAAAAACACATAAAACCATAAAGACGTAAATCTACATAACTAAATACATTAATTTAAACTGTAACATAATACGTGCAGCTTCATTAAAACTTGAAACTTGCGCTAAGCTCGTTACTTCAAGGGTTCTTTTTGCAAAAGTGCTATCGGTTTAGGTAAGCCGTAAAACAATCTGAACCAGCTATTTAACTTTTTACTTATAAAATTATTGTAGCATCCCTGATGATGTTAGTGAATAATAACGAAATATAGAATTATTGTGAAAAACAGTGGTTCTTTAACCACTAAGTTTCTATTTTTCCGTGCCTAATATTTTGTAGCAACATATAGTTGGGGCATCTCGTTACATGTCCGAAGGGACTCTAGCTTTTTCATCTTGATGCTTTTTATAATATTGCTAGTCTTGTTGAGACGTTCTAGTATTGTGGAGTTTCAAATCTGCACCACCCAAGAAACTTTCATAGAAATCTTTTATATCTTGTATATAACCACATTTCGAAAGCGCCAAGACGTTTTAGCTAGGTCATCATCATTAGTTACCGCTACAGCTATTCGAGAGTCCTGGCCTGTCTCAAAATATTCTTCTATCCTTTTCTGTCGAGTGTCTGTCTTCTTCCTCCCCTTACTCCAATCTCCCTTAAATCGTCCTGCACATCGTCCAGATACCTGAGTTTAGGTCACCTCCTTCTTTTTTTTTGGTATTCTAAATTCGAGCGTCGCCGAATATAACTGGAGTCTGTCAACAGTATTGTACGCTGCCTTAAAATCTACAAAGATGTAACGGCAGTCTGTCGTAATCCGCCGTTTTTCCTAATATTTGTCTGTTGGATGATATGTGATCAATGGTAGATCTGTTTTTTAAAAAGCTTCTTTGGTATAATTCTATTACATTGTCAGTACACTGTGCCAAGCGTTCGCTCAGAATCTACGACGAAATTTTGTATGTCGTATTAAAAAGGAAAATCCCTCTAAAGTTGGAACAGTCAAGCACGTTTCCTTCTTTGTGTATAGGGCATATAATTCTAGTATTCCAATGTTCTGGTAAAGCGCATTCTTGCCATACCTGTATTAATAGTTTGTGAAAGAGGGTCAGCTAAGTTTAGCTAGGTCTCTGCTACACTGCTACATAATACCTTGGACATCGTTCTGAAAACTGCTGTGTCGTACTCAATTCTCGATCTAATTTTACCGTGTCCCTCTTCGTCACAGTTTAACTGATATCCAAGGTAAACACTTTAACCAACTTGCTAAAGTTTTATACTATATACATATACAGATGGCCTTATAATTTTATTTTTAACTTATTACGAGTATTTTGGTTTTCTGTATGTTCAAATCTAGACCTGCTTCTTTATAGCTCTCAACTAGAAGCGAGGTCATAATTATTTTTTCTTGTCTTTCAGGAAGTGTAAGAAAGTTTACCGTCTACTAAAACTGATGCTGTTTGATTTTTCTTCTTTATGTAGCATGTCCTTTCAGAACGTTGTTTACCATTATGACCATCTGAATTTTATTTACTGCCACCCTAAATTTTGTTTGATCAAAAATTTGTTTGATTCCAATACAAATTTACACATACGCGAACGTCATTGCCTTCCAGACGAATGTCTCTTACGAGTTTTGATCAATTCAGTCCCGTCACTCTACATGTGTTTGTTAAAAAAATCAGTCTCTGAGTTAATGACTAACCCTCGTAAATACCGCTCACTACTTTCACATACACACTGGGAACTTCTTGTGTATTCAACGCCTAACACAGAACTTCTGTCCAAAGATGTCTGTGGATAATTATCGTTTGCATCAAATGATTCACTGTGATCGATTTTTATAATTGAACACCTGCCCGGAAAAATGTTGCAAACGACAAAAATAAATTTGTCAGATAATAACAAAAAACTATTTTGATAGTATTATTTACCAACTTTTGTGAATTTAAGTGGTGCTTATGTGTATTACTAATAGGGTAATAACGTTGAATATAAATAACACAGAACAAACGGCTAATGAGCGCCGAAAACCAAAAAGTAATTTTTTGTAGAAAAAAAACACGTTGCATATGTACTTAATATCAACATACATGCAACGTTTTTTCGCTAATAGGTTGTACTTATAAACGATAGTCCTTGCACACTTTTTAAAGTAGGAAAATATGAGCAATATTGAAATGTCACAAAATTACAGTTAATTGAAAATACCAAAAACTGAGAAGTAAAAAAAAATATTCTCATTAAAACTTAGGTACATAGTAGATAAAGAAAATTAGATTAAGTTGCATATATGCAGGTAATTCACAATAAAAAGATCTATACTTTTTTCTAAACATTCAGTTATTTTCAACAAGTCGGCTTTTTTCTTATCAGATATAGCTAAAAGCTCTCTGTATATTGGAGGCAAGGTTCAATAAGATTGTAAACTATATTGCGGACTGCAGCTTGTACTCTTGGTCTCTTTAGTAAAGGTGATGTCTACCATGGTTGCAGGATATTATCCGTTTGTCTTATCCGCAGAACAGTCGGTTCATTAGCTGTGACCTGTATCCAACGTACTTCTGTTATTTTAATGTTGTTTCTCTTAATTTCTTGACAGGGAAAAAGCTGTGTTAGGATACTAAAAATTTTTGATTTACTTGAGTAAAGAACATTGCTGACATTAGGATAGTGACACAATGATATTATCTTCAAATTATTATTTTGACCGACACATCGATCAGACCATAGTATAAGTTTTCGTTTTGCTCCAACCTCTAGTTTCATAAATTTATTAAGAACATACATTAAAATACAAGAAGATATTTCAGCACTGCCCCTCTTGGCTACAGTTTCATGCCAACAACACATGGTAGCTTTAAAGTTTCCCATGTTGTGGATAGCAAAATTGTAATTTGCGTTCTGACGCTGGTAATGAACATTGGAATGTAATAGATATAAAAATGACTTGTTACAAATCCTCACATAAAACTATCACATTAACTTTCAACTTAGCTGCTTCTTCATCAGCTTTCAAAGATGGATATGCATTTTCTACTTTTCGGTGATGTAGATCGGATTCAGATTAAATCTTCTTTCGTTTTTCCTTATTCTCCCAACACTCAGTAAAATTTTCATCACATACTTTGCAAGTATCGGAGGGAGAAACTCCAAAACGCAAATTAAAATCGTGTTTGAATCTCTGTAAGTATGGGATTTTACTTCAACTTCTGGATACAATATTTTAATCAGGTCAAACATATTGTTAATGTTTAGGTCAGGGTTAAGGCACTGTTTTTTTGGACTTTTGGAGAATAGTGGCTTTCTTGAGATGGAAAAGGCGAAATATGTTGACTTATTAATTCTTTGACAGATTCTTTGGTTTTTGCTGGACGACTTACGTGTTTTCCACGACAGTCCAGCAACTTTTGATTTGACTTGATTTTTTCAAAAAAAATTTGAACTCTGTGTTTTGTTTTTTCCAGTACTCAACAAAAAATATTTTACCGTACACTGGCCTTTTAATGTGGCTATATTTATCCTCCTTCTCTTTGGCTCCTCTACTTCCATTTATAATCTCAAATATTGCGACTGTTCATTGTATCACACCTGCCTATGCTGTGATTGTATGTTTTCTTATAGAAATCAATAAATAAGTTGTGTCTTATTTTAAGGACAATTAACTGACATGCATTGAACGAACATGCACAAGATCTAGCTTTAAACGAAAATATAAGTTTCAGATTTTTAACACATGTAACTTTTTCCACTTACCATTTTAGGACGCAATTTTTCTGGAACAGAAACATTTTTATAATGTTTGTAAGGTTTGCCAATATTCTTTAAGTGCTTATACTTTTCTTTCACCCAGTTTTCAAAATTTATTTTTCGTTTTTTACCTTTATTTAGATGATTTAAGGCACTTTTTGTAGACGATAACTCCCCACACTCCACCATGTTTAATGCACAAGTATTGTTTTTTGGAGGGCATTGAATTAAAATTAATTCTAATAGATGGTGTCACAGTTTTCTTAACATATAAAGAACATTTTTCTACTGAAACATCACTTTATCAAAATTTGTCGCTTACAACGTTTTTCCGGGCAGGTCTTCAATTGTACTCAATGGTTTGTTAAACCGGATCGTTTGCACATATAGTTTTTGTAACATCTGTGTCTGTAACATTATGATTATTACACGATAGGAGTTCTCAGAGGAAATACTAATATAAAACTTTGGGAGATCGATCTGTGACATCCCTTTTTAATGGAAAAGTTAGTGTCAATTATTGAAACTGAGACAGTATAATTGTAAATCTATGGTTAAAATGAATAAAATGACAAATTAATGTATCTATATTGTCGTATTGAAAATTTTCAGAATTTACAAAATTGAGTCCAGTTTAGAGTGTTAATAATTATGATTTTGAATAATATTTTATAAAATATTTATTTACATTTCATTTTATATTCCTTTTCAAAACAATAGTCAATGTTTAATATACTGATAATTAAACATTTCAATTAAAATTGGAAATCGATTTGTTATTTTATCCCAAATATATTTAATTATATGCACGGACTCGTATTTTATTTAAATAATCTAAACTAATAAATAAAATATATTTAAATGTGAATCTTGTATGAGATGAGGTGACTATGTAATATTTCAATAAGTATTTTTAAAACATAAATAAACGTTTAGATATTTATAATATCGTGAACATATTATATTGTTAGTATTTTATCTTTTTCTGTTCCCCTGTCATGTAAACTCTTTAATCCTTAATTACACACAGATAAAAGGTCAACGCTTTTATATATGTATATAGCTAAATATATATATATATATATATATATATATATATATATATATATACATATATATATATATATATATATATATATATATATATATATATATATATATATATATATATATATATATATATATATATATATTATATGTAGTGCTAGTCAAAAGTGCGTCGTCCCTCGTATCTTTTGAACGGTTACACTTATAATAGTAAAATTTGTAGGGAGGTAATTAACAGACGTAGGCTTCTTAACTAGTTATAAGTGACGTAATAGTGACAGATGACGTTACAGCGCCGATGGGACAGATAATTTTAAATAGGACCTTATGGCAAGTGATACCTCGTTTGAAAGGTATTGAAAATACTATTCAACCATACTAATTTTATTTGAGTTTAAGCTCATTTTGAGAAATAAATTAAATAAACACTAAAATTTTAGTTTCGTATTTAATTAATAAATATTAAAACTTCCGCCTCTGGTTACTTATTAAAAATTTGACGTTTTTCAATTCTCTAATTGTTTTTACGTCAACGTCAACTTTTTTGACAATTAACCAGAGGCTAACGTTAGAATTAAATGCGAAACTACAATTATTTTAATATACCTATTTAATCATAATACTTTTGTTTGGATTTAAGATGATTTTGATGAATAAATTAAATACATACTAAAATTCTATTTTGACATTTAATTAATAAAAATTCTAACGTCCGCCTTTGGTTATTTGTCCAAAAAGTTGACGTTCGTCAATTCTCTAGTTGTTTTTAGTTTGCAAACTCGTTTATACCTGAATATTTAGTTTCTGTTTCTGCTTAGTTTAGTTAATTCAAGTTTAGTCGTTGTTTAGTTAGTTGTCCTTAGTTAACTTTTAGATTGATTATTTTTTAACGAGACGTTTAAATTTTTACAAAGGCAGAATGGTCGTACTGTAGCCAACAAAGTAGCAGCTGTGTTAATAATTGGTGAATGTGGAAATAATGTCCATGCAGCGCAACGTCTTTTTAATCAGAGGTATACCCTGATCGACCTACATCAAGAGCTTATTTGAGGAAGCTTCTTCGGAAGTTTAAACAAACAGGTAGTGGTCAAGATGTCAAACGATCTGGTCGACCAACAATTATTAGTGATTAGAAAAAAATTAACATAATTTCAGAAATGGTAGTGAACCCTACTTCTTCTACAGCCCAATTTGCATCTATCTATGAAATCAGTCAAAAGACAGTACACCAAGTGTTGGCTGAAAACAAATTTCATCATTACAAATAAAAAATTGTGCACCAACATTCAGATGATGACCCAGACCAAAGGCTAGAATTCTGTGAAAACATGTCCAATAAAATTAACCAACAGCACGATTACATAAAAACAATTTGTTTTAGTGACAAAAGTACTTTTTTTCTCAATGGAAATGTTAACACACACAATGTGAGGTATATTGGAGTAACACAAATCCTCACGTCTTTCGTGAAACACATACTCAATTTCCAAAAAAATAAATGTTTGGGAAAGTATTTTGGGAAACCACATAGTTGTGCCTACTTTTCTCAATACTAACTTAACTGGTGTGAAGTATATCTGGAGATGTTACAAAATGCAATTGAACCGTTAATACTTGAAATTCTGTAGGATAATCCAAATGAATTCGGCAACTTAGAAATAACTTTTCAACAAAATGGTAACCCTCACACCATTATGGTGCAGTAAGACGTTACCTAGACGAGGAATATCGTGGTAGATGCATTGGCAGACGAGGTACGATAGAATTGCCAGCTCGGTCACCGGACCTCACACCATAAGATTGTTTCTGTGGGGATACTTGAAATCTAAAGTTTAACCGAAAAATCCGACATTTTCAAACAACGAATTGTTGAAGAATTTAGGGCAATTTCCCCCGATCCAATTGAACGAGTACGGCAAGAGTTTAGAAATGGGATGCATTATTGTCAGAAAGCAGATGGGGCACATTTTGAACACTTACTCTAAGAACTTGTTGTTAAATATTTATTAATTAAATGAGAAGCTACAATTTTAGTATTTATTTAATTTATTCACCAAAATGAGTTTAAACTCAAACAAAATGATTATGACTGAATAAGTGTTTTCAATATCTTTCAAACGAGGTATCACTTTTCATAAGGTCCCATTTAAAATTGTCTGTCACAGTGGCGCTCTAACGTCATCTGTCACTATTACGTCACCTGTTATAACTAGTTGAGAAGCCTTCGTCTGTTTATTACCTCCCTCCAAATTTTACTATTATAACAATAACCGTTAAAAAGATACGACGGGGAGAACGGACTTTTGACTAGCACTGTATATATATACGAGTAGGTATATATATATATATATATATATATATATATATATATATATATATATATATATATATATATATATATATATATATTCTTCTAATGAGCTGCAACCGAACCACTCTCTCAAATTTCTTAGCCAGTATATTTTTTGTCGTCCTGGGTTTCTCTTCCCTTGCATAATTAACCTAAGTAATACCTACTTCTCGTCCCTCATTATATGACCCAGATATTGAATCTTTCTAATTTTAACAGTTTTTATGACTTCACATTCTTTCTTCATTCTTTGAAACACCTCTATATTAGTTACCTTTTCAGTCCACGATATTCTGTGGATTCTCCTGTAGCACCACATCTCAAAGGAGTTTAATTTATATATATATATATATATATATATATATATATATATATATATATATATATATATATATATATCTTATCTTTATCTTCATCTTCTTGGCTTTGGCTGCCTTTAAAACTCGGAGTGAGTCTTCGCCGTATCCACTGTAGCTCTTTATCTCCTATCATCTTTATTAAAATCTTTTGGCTTTATTATAAATTATTTATTTGTCAAATTAATTATTTTTTCTACCCTTTTAGGTTGTTGACCAGGAATACTATAACAGTCTGGGTTTTACAGGAGCAAAACCAACTTTTTCAAAAAAAGTTTATACTGTTAAGGTCGATGGAATAAGTTTTGAGCTGGTAGATCCAATTGTATTGGATAACTGTGAATCGATGGATACCATTTTTGACGTAGACACAAGTAAGAACATTAAATATTATAGAACATTGAATATTATACATAGGTAAAAGATTAAAATTTCGTTAAAGTTTGTATACTATTGTTTAAATATTTATATAAACCAGCTTAAAATTATCTGCTTCTTCTTTAAGTGTCATGTCTGTAATCAAACATTGACTATCATCATATTCGCTATCAGCGGCTGCGCGAAATAGTTCTTCAGCTATTATATCGCACCATTGTCTAATATTTCGTATCCAAGATAGCTCTTTACGCCCTATCCATATTTTGCCATTCACTTTTCTCAGTATGATAAGGCGAAGTAAACACTCCAATTATTTATGTTTGTTTTTCTTTTTTTGTGAGAGTTAATAGTTTTTGTGGTATATATTTCCCACAATGAATCTGTCAAAATAGTCCCAAACAGAGCGAACGGACTTTATTTTATGTTTATATTTGACTAACGAACTCAGAAAGAGGAAGAGGGAAACAACCGATCTGACCGTTTGAGTAAATTTATAGATATTCTTTATTTGGTAACAATGTTTTCCTGCAGAATAATATTAATTTAAAATAACTAATATTTAGCCAAAAATATGTAGATTTCTTCAGCACCATATCAGATGCATCGACTGTTGACTTCATAAAATTTATGTAATCGAAGTGCATAAAAGGAACTGATTGTATTGTGAGGCGTATTGTGAAAACAAATAAATAACTATATCAAATTAACTAAGCCTGTTTACTAAAATATGTCAAATTATAATAACACATGAATGTTTATAATGACGTGTTTATTGCATTATTTATGATTAGACCTAGACAAATATGCAAAATGCATATTTTCTATATTACGCATTTTTAGTATGAATTATTGGGATTTTGCACATTTGTACAAAATGTTGCATAAAATTCATGAAACATTTATTTTTAACTACTTATTTTATGTAGAATATGTCCAGTAAATAAAAACTATATGGAAAACTAAATTATTGCTATAAAATATTTCCTAAATTAAATAAAAAATTTATTCCTACTAGTAGAGCGCAGTTGTTGCATGGCGAACTTTCCAAGCAATATTATATTTCAAGTGTTAATAATTCATTAACGTTTTAATATTTCAGTAATTTTTTTTTTAATTTTAGGCAGAACCGATTATCTACCAATACCAGGTGAACACGCGCTCAACGTCAGCTCTGACTGCACGCTGATGTTTCCGCTAATATTCATGAAGGCAAAAGGCTTCAGCAATCAGCCCTTCGGAGGTTTCATCACCATCAGGGCGCTTCACAATAAATACGTCTTAGATGTTGCTTCTCTAGTTTTAATACCAAAGTCAGATCCTAGAGATATTCGATTAATTTTTGAAGTTGATGGAACAGAATATATAATTTTGAACTACTTTTATGTAAAATTAACTTTTATTTCAATTTTATTGATCACTGCTTTTATTCTAGCGATTGAAATTAAGGAGATCCATAGTAGATTTACAACACAAAGATATAAACATCTGGAGACTAATATTTAATGTTGTTTATGATATTATATAATAATTTATTTACAAATAATGTGGGTGATATTTTTTTAATATTGTACAATATGTTATTTTCATTTTGGTGTTTTACAAATTATAATTCTAAAATTTGCTGTTATTTATCCTACACCTTTTTCTAGTTCAACAATTTTGATTGCCTTAAATATGCTGCTGTTTTGCCTAGGAATTCTTAGGAAAAATTATCCATGTATTAAATTATGTACTACATATGTAGACCACGATGATAAAATAAAATATTTATTTGACCTTTTGGTTTTCAGATTAGATACTATTTCTGTCAGCTTTCATATGGCATCAACGTTATCTTCTATCTCTTACAAGAACTTTTTCTGGTTCTTTTTCATTGAAACTTTTCACTGAAAAATTTTCATATTAAAAATATATTATCTTGTTATTATGTCCCATTTTTTCTTAATGAACCAGTCAATTTTGTCTTTATGACTTTACAAACTTAATAATATCTCTGTACTTTCCTGAAAATTTGTGCTAAAATATTTTTAATCGGTTTTTTCAGTTTATCACCTTTCCATTCATCGTGCAGCTACTCGTAAATAACTGTTTTATGGTAGTTGAGCTTAAATTTATGCATATAAGCTAAGGATCATTGCCTCTATTGGTTGACTGAGGTTATTGTCGTCCTTTTTCTTCTTCTTCTTGCTTTTAATTTAGAACTCATGTCCATTTTTACAACTAAGTTTTGGGACTTCTATGTCCGTAACATAGTTTTGGAGGTCTTTAGGTGGTCTTAATGGATAAGGTTTTTTAAACCTTCTCTTCGAGCCTTTCATCGTCTATACTGCTGATGTTGCCTCTCCACTCCCTACGTCTCTGTCTAGCTCTAGATATCTGAAACGCTGCATTTTTGTCTTTTAAAGGTATCCTTTTTTCGACCCCTAAGAATTTAACCAGCAGTAGATCTCAGCGTTCTTATTTCAGTTATCCTTAGGAATCTCTTGGTTGCAACTGTTTCTGCTCTGGTCTCAATCGCATAGATCATTACTGGTCTTGTGCAGGTCTCATATATTCTCATATTACTTGCCACGTTTATGTGCTTGTTCCTCAGGTAATGTCACGTGGGTATCCGGGTATCATTGCTGCTCTAATAATCTGCACTTTGACTTCCTCTCTGATGCTTCTGCTGCTGGTAATGTTTACTTTTAGATATTTGAATTTCATAATCTGCTTAAATTTTTAGATATTTGCCGCTAGTGGTTTTCTCATAATAGGGAGTAACTGTGTGTTCTCATTAGATATAACCATATTAATATTTTCTGCAATCTTTTGTAACCTCTCTAGTAATGGTTGTAGGTTATTTTCATCCTTCGATATTATTACTACGTTCTCAGCATAGAAGCTATATTAATTTAAATTTTGTATTTTTTGACATTTTTTCATTTAAATTTTCATAAATAAATGCTTTTATTTGAAAAACAACACTTGTCCAAAAAGAAAAATTTTGACAAATCAAGAAAAACTGCCCAGCTTCAGTTCATTTCAAATCTTACTTTAACTAAGATATTCATTAGAAGGATTGTGGATATCAAAATAATTGTACAAGTTGATTTCATATCTTTATTAATATTTTAAACAAAAAACGGTAGAAACTTAGCAAAATACATTGAAAAATGAACCTATATAATGTCCTCGTAAAAGTAACAAAAAATTCTATGATGTATATTCGTCACACTGCTATTATCATCGCTACATAGCTCTACGACTAGAGTATGGTCCTTCGTTTCCTCGTATTCAGATTCTATATTAAGATAAAATTCTTTATTAAGAGGAATCTTGAGTTATTTAGTTAACTCCATTAGAAAGCGAAACTTTGGTTGACTTATTTTATTTTTCGCTTTATTTGGTATGAGAGTTATTTATTTTGATGTTGTTTTTTCAGTAATGGTGTGGAACGTCCATGGGTCATGATAATTTTGACGTATTGTTCAGAAAACTTCTCAGATAGTCGGTCTATTCTTGCTGGTTTCAATGAAATTTTGGTTGTGGATTATTTAACAATAAATCCTTAAAACTTTTGTTCATAAGAAACCAGTCAGTTTTTTTACCAGCATTAAGCACTTTAAAGTGAGAAGGTTAAGTCCTTGACTGCCGAATAAGATCATTCCATTCGTCTGGAACATCAACAACTACTTTGTTTGCACAAGAAATTAGACTAAAGTCACTGTCGCAAGGTAGGGATGAATGTCCTCGTATTGGGTATACGTGTGTTATCTCTGATGCTTATTTCAGTACATGCACCAGGATATATGAAAAGCGGATAAAGATGTAGTTTTTGTTTTAACCCGGGCAACCATCACAAAAAACCATATTTCATCCATTTTACAGAGTATATGATCTTTTAGATAATGAAATATCATGTAAGTTACTTCATTTTGACCACGTTCAGCCATTACTTCGTGATAGTCATACATATTGTGTACACCATATACATACTACCAAAGTTGTCTGCTGTAGAAAACTTTATTTGTAGTCAAATTGGGTAGCGGAAGATTTTGCATAAAGTCAAAGGCTATTGCAGATACCTTATTACTATTCTAACATTTATGTTTAATTTTTCGTTTTATTTCATAAAATGCCTTTGCTTTAACGTGATGAATATTTGTCACTTGAAGCAGTTTGAGTTAGGTTTCAGTTTCATTACATAATGTACAAATGTCACATCTGCGGTAAGAAAAAGATATGTTAAATCGAGTTTGAAATATGTTTTAATAAACAAAGTAAGAAAACTTGGACTGTGGGTGAAGTTCTTTAAAGACTCTGTGTACATATTTTGTACATTTAACTCTGATAGTAGATAAATTTTCTTTTTGTCCAGTCTGCGTGTATAATGAATTTGGCGGCCTTTGAATGAAGAAATGTTGGCTATTATGTGTTTCATATCAGTACGGTGTATCTGCTTAGGCTTATGCGTATCATCTTTTGGAGAACATTCACTCATTGCTAAGCTATTTCTAATTATACGGGTCTGCTTCAGTTACACCGAAAATACTACGAAGAGCTTTGGCACAAATACTTACGTCTTTTTCCTGTAGTCGAATTTTATACATAAAAGAAGCTACATGTGGTGAACCTTGTTGATATTGTGCTTTGTTTGTATCTTTATTTCCACTGCCACCAGTAGTACTGTGGTTAGGTAAATTAGTAGTAGTACTTAGTATAAATATAAATTCTGCTCATTTTTGATCTTCATATTATTAAACATATTCAGTAAGTCATAGAAGTACATAGAAGCATCGGTAACGTTTACACCTACAACCAAGATTGAAGTCATAAGCATTGAGAAGACAACTTATTGTTATCGAAAAACTTACCTACAGTCATTTCCTATTGTTCGGACTAAAATATCTTTATCTTCTTTATGCGTTTTGTGAGCAACTCCATATATTTTAACTTGCTTTATGGTTTCCCTTCGATAAACTTTTCTTTTCCGTTTTCGTGGTTGTATTTCGAATTTCACAAATGTGAAATATCATCAAATATCATCTATAATATTAGATGTATTGTGTCGAATAGTTTCCGCCAAGCTAAACTATTTTTTTATTACAAAAGAAACAAATATCACCTGTTATTAACAAATAACGCAGACAACTGATAAATTTATAGACAAGGTCATTCCTGCTTAGCGATAACCGTTGGCTAAGACTTTGTTGCTTTTACAACAAACTGCATGGGCATCTGTTATTTTTCTAAAACTATCCGAATTTGGGGATATATATGAGGATCTGGGATTTTTACACAACAGAATATGTGAGATCGATAAAGAAACTAGTATTCTATGCGAACAACATATAAAGTCAAATGTGCAAAAAATGGACATGTGTTGTATTTTAAATAAACGCTTCAATTACTACTAAAATTATACTTCTTTTGTTTTATTATTTCTATTATTCCATTGTTAATGCATCTCACTACTTTAGAAGTACAGAATTATCATCCTTATTTGTAATATTTTCTTAATTTCTCTAATTTCATCATTCTTCCCGCTCTCATATTTTGTCTTCACCATATTTTTGATTATTCTTCCTCTCCTTATAGCGATTTTATATTTCTTATATTTTCTTTTTCTTTTTATCTATTTTCTTCCTAGATTGCAGATTGCCATTCAGAAGAATGGCAATCTAAATTGCAAAATCCAATTTTGACAAGTTGCTGCGAAATGTAATGTCATAATTATGTATCTTTGTTATTCCTTGTAATAAGTAGGTAATGTTTTGTTTTCCAAATACACAAATGTATTATTATAATATTTATTTATTATATACTTTAAACTCTAAAATTAAATAAAGTAGGTTAGTAGTCTAATTATTTATTTCAATGCACTAGTTATTAAACTATATACTTATAATGTTTTAAGTAATAAAATTTAATATCCTTATTATGTAGTTCCAATTCGTTTAACCAACACAGTGGAAATTATATCAATGACTCTTAGAGAAAATTAGTTTTCTTGATTAGTGTATTAAATTCTGACATTTTTTGCTAGTTTACCTTTATTCATTTATATAATTTTTGTAAAATAAATGAGTGTTGACGTTATTTAATAAATGTAATTCATCAACGAAGTAATCCTTGTGTAAATATTAAATTTAAATAAATATTTTTATATAAAATCTAGTTGTGTTTGACTACTTTCTAAACAAGAAAGATGAGCCGTCTAGTTTCAAAACCAGGTAAGTCACTTTTTCCAAATTGTTCAGAAAGAAGGAAAAAATAACTAGCTTGTTTTCTATTTATTTATTTTTTAAATGTTTTATATAAATTGGTCATAGATGATTACATCCTTGACTGTGTTTTCACTTTTGACCAATAATTAGTTTTTGAAAAAAAAAATATTAAATTTTGGATGTACCTGGTTTTGAAACCAACTTTAGTAATGTATCTGATTTTTCAACCAATGTTGTGGATCTATATTGTTTTGAAGTTTGAAACAAACTGTAGCTGATTTATATGGATTTGAAACTAAGTATCAAGAAAAGAAGTTTTTTGCATAGGTTTGATCTATTTATAATATTAAATTATTATATTAAATTATTAATTTATAAAAAAATAAAATAAGTGCAATTTTTATGTTTCATTATATTTATTGAAATGTAACAAAATCGACTGGTTAGATTACTAGGCCGTCTTCTCCAGTAAGGTACTGGCAAATGTCGTCATCGTTTTGGTTATCTTCAGCTGCCAACTGATCACCTTCTACGATCCTTTTGTAATATTTAAGAGTTTCTAAAGACCTCAAATCTTCCCCGAAATGTTTTTCCAGTTACTTCCTCAGATCTGTGGCTTTTAGCTTGAAAACTGTCCCTGTTTTGTAAGAATGAGCTTAGAATCAGTCAAATTCGACTTTGAAACACCCTTTAAAGTGGTCATAAAAAACCACCAAATGGGTGAAGAAATTGAACCAAAAGTGGAAGAAGGTTCACTCGTATGGTATACGGATGGATCTAAGATAGATGAAAGGGCAGGAGTGGGAGTTACTGGGCCCAATTTCAGGCTATCTAAATCTCTTGGAAACGCCCCAACTATCTTCCAGGCAGAAATACATGCTATAGACATAAGTGCCCAAGAATGTCTCAACCGAGACACCCGTAGGGCAAAAGTCCTTATTTTATCAGACAGCCAAGCCGCCTTAAAGGCTCTAAAGTCATTTACATGCGAGTCGAAGTTGGTTTGGGACTGTAAACAATCTCTCAAGAAGCTGGCGGAACGCAACAATGTAACTGTGATGTGGGTGCCAGGTCACAAGGGAATTGCAGGAAATGAGGAAGCTGACAGCCTCGCAAAAGAAGGAGCTAATACCCCATTCCAGGGTCCGGAACCCTTCTGTGGACTATCAAAAAGCCACATCAGAGAGGAACTCCGTACCTGGGAACTCAATCAACTAAGATCATATTGGTCTTAGAACACACCAGGACAAAGGCAAGCAAAAAGGCTCATAAAAGTGTCGCCTACTGCAACAAACCGCCTTCTCGAAATGAGTAAAAAAGATATCAAAATGGTCACTGGCCTTCTCACTGGTCACTGCCCTCTCAGATATCATCTCAAGAAGATGGGCAAATCAGATAGTGAGAACTGTCGTTTCTGTCACAATGAAAAAGAAACGGCAGAACATATACTATGCAACTGCGTAGCACTGTTCTGCAAACGACTAAAATTTCTAGAAGAGGTCAGTCTGGCGTTCTCTGACATAGGAAACAAGTCACCTAGGAAGCTAATCAACTTCATCAGAAGTATTGGCATTCTAGAGTTTAACTAGATTAAGGTATGCGCAAAAGATCTCTATAGGTCGAAGTGCGGTGCTTAACGACCTCACATAATCTAATCTAATCTAATCTACCTTGAAAATTACTTCCCTTCTTACAAAATTACTTGTATTGGCAAAAATCGGGAGTCAAAAATATAAAACATTGTGTAAAAATGAAAATATTTTATTTTCTTACAATATAGGTACATACTAGGTCATATCCTGTATTATAATCTAACTAGAATGAAATTGTACAAAACAATCACGTTCAATACACAGAGTAACTTCACACTTTATACAAATCCAACGTACTCTTTGATAGTATAAGCGACATTGAAGTTTTTTGTCTATTTTCTTTGGAAAATCACAGCTTCCATCCATTTTTAGATTAATTGGTACATATCCTGCTAGTCGTTTTTTAGAATAAGTAGATTTACCAAAACTTCTTACATAATTTCATTGTCGAAAAGCTTCTCAAATATTTTTATAGGAGATTTACCTCGGATTTCTTCCGCCCAGTCAGATTTCTTGGTTTTATTTTGACCCTTTAGTGAATTTTCTCTTCTAATGGCCATAGGAAGATTTTCTTCTTCGTCGTTATCAGAGTCATCACTTATCTAATGAACCTCTATTTCTCCGGGAACGTCATTCGGAAAGCTTTGAGTCTGAAGATCATCCTCATCTATGTCCTCATTGTCAGTTTGATAGTCAGTCTCAGGAGGAATAACTACCACCGATAAATCTTTATAAGTGGAACTCGCTAGGTCATCTCAAGCCAAAGCAAGAATTCTATAACGTTTTGCATAAAACCCATTGGGACTAATAGGCGGCAATTCTTGAAAATTCATTCCAATACCAATATTGAACCTTAAACAATAAAAAATCAAATAATCATTTTGATTTTATACAAACCCACTGTACTCAGATGAGTACAGGTCTATTTCGTAACATAAAAACAACAATAATAAAAAAAATCTTATACTGAATAAATAAACTGAACATTACTAGTACTTACCCTTACAACCAAAAAAGTTAAAAAAATGATAAATAGTATGAAAATCACAAAATAACAAACACTTTAATGATCCAACAGAAATTCTGGAGGTTAGCTTATAATTACTGCGGCAAAAATTAGGAAGAAGAGCGCCACCTAGGGTATAATTTGTGAAAATCTAGTAGAACACTTCCTAATAGAATTGGACATACACGTGGAGTACAACTTTTTTACCAGATGTGTCACTACTAGGCCATTTTTGCTGCTGTACTTAGACGATTAGGTATGTACAGTGAGACCAAATGGGTTTTAATAAAGCAAGGTATCAAATATGTATAATCCACAAGGAAACTAAGTTCCTGTAGTTGGCTGTATACCATATATTAAAAAAATTTTCCAATACAATCCTTTATAAAAAGGTATATAAAAAACCCATTTGGGCTATGTTAAATTGACAAAACGTTTTCGGAATAAGTATTCCATCATCAGTGTCCTAAAAAGTATTTAACCACATAATTAAGAAGAACATGAAATAATTTAAGTTTTGACTAAGGTTAATGTAAAATGTGGTTAATACTTACAGGTTAATAAATGGAAATAGCCACTAAATATGGGGGTAAAAACCCTTTAAAAATTGCTAAATGAAATGATCAAATATGTATAAAGTAAAAGTAACGCTAACGCGCAATGCCACTGGTTTGACATGTCAGGTGTATTTTTAAAGCATGCGTCTATAGATAGTATTAAGTGTATTCTGTGGCATTAATAATATACATATTATCACTTGCATAATAATATACATATTATCAAAAAATAAATGAACCAAATAAAATTTTTAATCTAAAATTAATTATCATTAATTAAATTAAAACTATTTGCGGTAAATTTTTGACTAGCAATCTATTATCAGTAGTAATATCTCTAGGACATTGATAACAGACGAGATAATTTCATGACAATCGAAAGCTCGTTCCTTGGTACCAAGCAATGAGCTTGAGAAATTTGTCATGAAATTATGAGGCATTCATCAATGTCCGAGGGATATTCGGCGGATAATTTTTCGAAAAAAAAAAAAAATCATAACTCAACATAACGAAACATTTATTTATTAAAAGTACATGAATTTTTTCTTTGATTAGCGCATTTATACTTTGAACATTCTCATTGCCGAAACGTGACATTTTGAAATTTATTTGGATGAAGTTGTCAAACTCGATCGTGTTGTCATAGGGATTAAAAATTGAACTGAATGCAATTATCAGTCTAATGTTGACATGATTGGGTGAAATTGTTCCACATGACACAAAATGACGAAATTTGAATGGTTGTTAGAACAGTCGAAAAATTATCAATGTACTTTCCTATTCTTAAATGAATGTAAAAATATGAGTTTGATTAACTACGTTATGAACATAGTGATCCTGCAGTGGGATCTTAGACTATTAGTGTCTTAATTTTCTTTATAAAAGGCAGATCTAATAAATTTTCTGTAAAAGACGTGAAAAACAGTGCATATCTGTCATGTAAACTCAGATATAAATTTCATTTCATGTGTCATTAAAAAAACTTTGTCAAAATTTTCCAAATTTATTGTTAAGAATCCTCACACATAAAAAAATCAGTTAATATGAAACAGTATAAGAATAATCAATGAGTAGGGTTCTTGGTATGTTTACAAGATGTTTGTCAACAAATTGCTCAACTTCCTACAGGTATTTGAAAACTATCAGAAAATTACGATACAAAACTCCCCAACTTCAATTTATTGGCGTAAGAAACTATGGCAAATATCGAAATATTAATACTACAAATCGTTCAAAGAAAATAGCCATATTTGGAGTACCTGCGCTAATTTTAAGTTCTCTGTACTTCCGAAAACTTCGAAGGGCCAAAGAATCAAAAAATAAACTTAATCAGTATAGAAAAGATATGGGTGAGCTAACCAGGTCACACTCTACCGACACAATAACCAGTTTACCAGCAGAACCTACCGAAAACGGTCAAAATCTTAGGGAACGCTACAACTTTATTAACAAAGTTGTTACTCAATGTGCACCGGCAGTCTTTTACTTAGAAATTAGAGATCCTGTTAAAAAAGATATAGATGGACTCCCTTTAATAACATCAAATGGATCTGGATTTATTATTAGTGATGACGGTTGGGCACTTACAAATGCGCATGTCATCCTAAACAAACCACAGTCCATAATAACAGCAGTAAGTTTTATAGATTTTTTATTTTATTTTGCCTTTTAATATATTAGTTCGTAGTTCATCAATTTTAATAATTTAAAAGAAAAATTGGTATACTATTGGACATGTTACAGTTAACAACAATATAGTTTACATAATAAATATTTATTTCGATGCACATGTAAACAAAAAGTCTGGTATTGTTAAATATTATTTTATAAAAATTAAAATCCTTTGTGGGTCCCTTCCTGCTCCAAGATGCGTTGCCATTCTGTTAAGTTCTAGCGACTAGCTGCCATCTTCTAATTTTTAATACCCCTAAGTTGGTCTTAAGACCTATTTCCTACAGGCGTTCGTGTGGTTAGCTTTGTAGTGTTTACATTGTCTGGCATTCCTATTATGTGCCATGCACATCTGAATCGGTGTGTTTTAATGAACGTTAAATTCTGGTCTGTATATAATTCGTACTTATATCTTTTGTACCACTGATCTTGGTCGTTTATAGCTCCAAATATTTTGCGGAGTATTTTACTCTTGGATATTCCCAAAAGTCTTGTATCCTTCTCCGTTAGGGTCAATGTTTCTCCCCCAATTTGTGAGGACCGGTCTGTACAGTGTTTTGTGTATATTAATTTTAGTTTTGCTTTAGATATTTGTTGAATGGAACTGTCTTTGGAGTGCATAGTGTGCCCTATCTTTACGATTAAATTAGTTAAGTCACCAGCGAGCCAATGTACGTGAAAGTATCAATACGTTCTAAAATATGACTTCAAAGGACTGTTTTCCATTCCTAAGTTTTGTATCGATCGATTATAAACAGTACCGTCATCTCTAATTCATGTTTTTTGGACTGCCTTTGCCAAATCAATAATAAATATGAGGAAAGATAGAATAAAGGGAGGCGCCAGCCTATTCTTTATCTCAAAAGTTCTAGAATTCTCTGCCTAACTTAACCTAACCGAACACTTGCTTTGAAATTAGACAGTGCCATTCCCGTTAGTCGGATAAGTTTTTCTTATATTATAACCAAACTCACGTATTGATTGACATAGTACTGTTTTCTTGACACTATCGTACTATGCCTTGAAGTCGACGAATAGATAATGGGTTTCAATAATAAATCCTATTGTTTTCTTGAGGATTTGTCTTATTTAATGAATCTGGTAAATTAGTAATTTTCCTAGAGCAAATCCGACCTTGTATTTTTCAGGTATTTCCACTGTGTAAACTTGAAGACTTTTGTAGAGAATATTTACTAGTATTTGTAAGCAGCTGTTAACAGGGTTATACTTACTTCTGTAGTTTTTACCCCGAAGCGACAGCCTTTGTTATGGAGTGGGCATATCAAGCCTTGATACCATTGATAGGGTATGGCTCGTCGCCACCATTCTTATAGGACTCATTACAAATTTGATCAGTGATTTCCTGTGACTTATTATTTATAAGTATAAGCTTTTTAAAAGCTTGGACAACCTTCTCAATGGTAAATGATCTTTCGTTTGGGTTCAATAGATTTAAATCTTTTCGATTTGCTAGGGTGTTATCTGCTTCTTCGATATGATGACTATTAAATTTTGCGTCAAAAGATTCAAGCCGTCGGTTCAAGACTGAGGCCCTATAATTTAGAATATTTTCTTTCTGCTTTTCCCAAATTGCCTGTTTTTTTTTCTATGTAATCTTTTTTCTTTTCTTTTTAGGGTCCGATATTTCATATTTGGTCTTCTTGTGCATCCTGTTTGGTTGGTCTTAAGATATACTCCATTTTGGTTATCTTGGCACTCCTTGTTAAACTATTCGTTTTGTTTTACTTAACTGGTTTGTTTGCTGCAATATTACTGTTTTTTCTCAATTGTTGTGTTTTTGTTTTTGTCCATAATTTCTCCATCCTGCCTCCAGGCTTTTTATTTTCTCATGCATTTATCTCCTTTACTCTCGCAACGCGCAATGCGCAGATTATTCTTATTAATTCTATCTTGTTTCGCATGTTTATACTGCTTTCAGTTTGATATTTTTCCTCTCTTTTTTGCTATTACAAGGAAGTGGTCACGAACTATGTTAGAACCTCGGCAGCTTCTGACGTCTATGAGATCGAAAGAATGCCTTGCCTTTATCAGGATGTTATCTATCTGGTTAACGGTTTTGTTGTCAGGGGATTTCCATTTTCTTTTATGTATGATGTGGAGAAATCTTGTTTTTCTTTCTATCATGTTTTTTACTATCAGCCTGTAATCTTTTGACACTTTATGTAACGTAGCTCCCAAATGCTATAGTTGGCTGGAAAAATTGCTCTTTACAAATTTTTGCATTAAGGTTTTCAGCAATTACTTTCACGTCATGACGTGTGGGCATTGATCATTTTATTTATCCAATTTATCGTAGATTTCATTTTGTTGTCATCTTCCTTTTCTTCCGTAGGTGTACACTAAACAAACAATAATTAAAGAATTTTTCTTTACGACGTAGATACAATATTCTGTTGTTTAAAGGTTTATAGTCAATGACTTATTTCTTTGTTTTTTACTGACTAGGAAACCACTGCCAATCTCGAAATCGGGTGATATGTCTGCTATAGTATATATTGCAATCTTCTCTCAATAATCCTCCAGTTCGGGTTAAAACATGTTAAAACTTATTAATTTGCGCTGGATAGCAACAACCAATTAAACAATTGACTTATTTGAACTCGATCTTGTAAGCAAGTAGCTATATTTTGAGTACAGATGTTGTTGTACCATCAGAATTATTAATAGCAATGCATATTTCGACTGTACTATGTGCTCCATATCCCAGGTATGTTTGCATATCTGTATCTCTGTTTTTACTATATGTTTTATGCTCACTATATGATTTATGCTCATTTATCCTAATACTTGATCTTGATGTTTCTCCCAAATAAAAATTGTTTCAAGATATTTTTCAAATGCAGTTCTTTGATCTCTTCTGAGTGTTAGTTGGTTTTAGAAAAAATATTTCCTATGCTTTTTAATTTTTCTAATAGAGTTTTACGTATGGTATTATTGTTATATATATTCTTACATATGGACATGTAAGAAGAACTAGTGACAGCAGATGGATAAAAACAATAACCGAATGGAGCCCCATAGGAAGGAGGAAAAAAAGACGACCCCGAAAATCCTGGAGAAACGAAGTAGACGACGCCATGAGTAAGAGAGGTCTAAACGATGGAGAATGGGACAACAGAGAGAGATGGAAACGGTTGAGTGCGGGAAGGCAGTCAATACTGTAGAATCCCTGAATAAATATATTATTGTTCTCCTTTGTTGTTTCCTTTATTTATTCTTGTGAAATTCTTTGTTTATAAATGATTACGAATAATCGTTTCTGATTCAAGGCTTTGTCAGTAGGTTTCTTTCCTAAGATGTTTTAATCTCCATCATAATGATGAATTGATGATTCGCTTTTTGATATTATTTATTTTGTAGTTTCAATGATACTTTAAATATTTGTTGTTGTGAGTAAGTTATCTGCAGACTTTAGTTACATATTCTGCATTCTTCTTTTTCAGTAACACATCCCGAAATGGTAGTAAGTTCTTGTTTTATTTTCTATGGTGAATTTTTATGATTTTTCTTTGCAGTTAATGTCACTTAAAAATTTGATTGGTATTTCTGGTCCATGAGGCTAACTGGCATGACACCATTCACATATCTCCACCAAACTCTAGTTATGTTTGTACACAAAGTTTTGCTCAAATTCTTTTATGAACATATCAGCTTATAATGGAGATAATGAAGAGTCTATGTCCAATTTAAAATCTTGTTTATAAAAATCGTTGACTAATTGAAAATTCAGTGTTTGCAGTGCATAGTGTTACTAGCTTCATTATAGCCGATATATTCAGTTTTGTTTTTATTGTTAATGTATCATCATCGACCGAACTCACGCGATGTTTTAGAAATTGTTATTTCAAAGTATTTAAATAATCTTTACCGGAAACCTAACAACTAACGCATTCCGATTGCTCGCAAATATTTTTATAATCCCGAATACACTAACTGACACTGACAAAAATAAATTCTGTCACAATTTATTTTTTAATTTATAATTTATTTAAATAATAAACCCCATACTTGTTACAAAATTGTCACTCTTATGAAGAAGTTAATATTTCAAAGAAACATAAAATCAAGTTTACTATATACTACGAATATTAAAAAACTTCTTATATTAAGATAATTATTATTTTATTATCAGGTACTAAGAGATGGTACCAGTTATAAAGTTGATGTAGAAGATATGGACATGAATATTGATTTGGCTCTATTGAAACTGGATGTCAAAGATAAAGTACCCAGTTTAAAATTTGGTCAAGATGATACTTCCGTTGGTGAATGGGTAGTTGCTTTGGGTAGTCCACTATCTCTCAGCAATTCAGTTACTGTAGGAATTGTAAGTATTAGAGTAAAAGATATTTCTGTCGGACCAACAGCCCTACTTTAGCGTTGTTGATAAAAAAAATCAGTACCAAAAATAAACATTGTATTTAATAATTATTTTTCATAATTAGAATCGCCCTAATGATATCCAATCTCCAATAGGAGAGGCACTCAAAGAAGAAGAAGAAGTTCATAATTGACGGTTGTGGTGAAATAAGCTTCATAACAATTTTACAGATTATTTATTATATTTACAAGCAGTGGTTGTACCAATTGCTAAAAGTAGGTTACGATCTTTTATCGTTGTTGTAATATAGTTATTGGAGAATATTCTTATTTAAATACAAATTTCTTTTTGTCGATTTTAAAGCGGCATATGACAGTGTCTTAAGACCAAGTCTTTACAACGCTATGAATAAGTTAGAAATTCCAAAAAAAACTCATATGTTTGTTAAAAGTGACAATGGCGAAGATGCAATCAGCAGTAAAAATTCAAAACGACTCAACCCCATTTGAAATACATAGGGGGTTAAGGCAGGGAGATGCGCTGGCGTGTCAGCTTTTTAATGTCGCCTTAGAAAAAGTTGTACGAGACGCTAATTTAGATAGCAGGGGAACAATATTTAATAAATCAGTCCAAATTTTAGCATATGCAGACGACGTGGACATTATAACAAGAACCAGGGCGACAACTGCGGAAATCCTAACCGAGCTAGTAGCAGCAACAGAACGAATAGGGTTACATATAAATTAAAATAAAACCAAATTCATGGCGACTAACACAAACACAAGAGCTGGAAATGTTGACGCAGATTTAATCATAAATGACCAAACTTCGAAGCAGTGGAAGAGTTCATATATCTAGGGACATCGGTTAACCCCAATAATAACACATCTGAGCAAATAAAAAGGCGAATAATAATTACAAACAGGTGTTATCATGGTCTATCAAAGTACTTAGCTGGCAAAGGTCTGTCTCAAAAAACTCGTATAAGGCTGTATAGAACACTGATAGTCCCCGTTTTCACATATGAATCAGAGGCATGGACGCTAACTAAAACAGATAAATACGCTCCATCGATTTTGGAAAGAAAAGTGCTACGCAAGATATTCGGAGCGGTCTGTGAGAACGGAATATGGAGGCGTAGATATAACTTTGAACTGCAGAATATCTACAAGCATACGTTTGGTGGTAAAGATATTACCACTATAATTAAGCGAAACCGCCTGCAATAGGCAGGACATGTAGCCCGGGCCCCTGAATGGAACATGATAAAAAAGATTCTAACAGCGCAACCCGTGGGAATGAGAAGACGGGGTAGACCAAAGCTGAGGTGGATGGACGGGGTAACACAAGATGCCAAGAAGATCGAAGTCGGCAACTGGAAAATGCAAGCATGGGACAGCACAGAATGGCGTAGAAAGCTTGAGAAGGTCAATGCCCTCTAAGGGTTGTAGCACCAAGATGATGATGATGAAATACAAATTTTTTTAGCATGTTTCAAATGAATGCGTCTAGTGATATCAAATCAAGTTAGAAGAAAAGTACTGGCAGTCTGTTCCGTCAGAATTTATTCTGTTATTAATCTTCTAAGTTTAGGGATATCCAAAACAATTATTTAGAAAAAATAAAAGGCAATAATATTCTCCAGACTTGGATAATATGGCAAATTCTGCAGGGTAATTAATAACTACATGATAAATCAATAACAGAGTTAGAGAATCTTAATAAACTAAATTTGGTTTTTGTTTAAGAAGTATAATCGCTTCTTCTTCTTATTCTATCCAAATGGAAATTGTAGTTTTGGAAACTGCTGCATGAAAGATTTCTGTAGATGAGTGGTTAAACTATCGGCTCAGGTCTTTCAGCCACGAGTTCTGGCGTCTTCCAACTGATGTTTTGCCCTGCATTTTACCTTCCAATATGATTTGAAGTAATACATATCTTTCACCTCTCAACATAAGACCCAAGAATTGTATTTTCCTCTCTTTGATTATGCTGAGTAATTCTTTTTGTTTACTCATGCGCCGATGTACCTCACCGTTGGTAACTTCTCATACCCATGGGATTCTCAGCATCCGTCTGTATATATACATTTCAAAGGTATTTATTCTTTGTTCTGTTGTCTTTTTTTCTGTCCATTGTCCAACGTTCACAACCATACAGCAAAACAGAGAAAACGTAACATGGGGTTATCCGAATTCTGAGCTCTAGACTAAGACCTGATCTTGTCAAAAAATATTTTCATGTTCATGAGTGTTTTCTTTGCGTGTTCGATTCTTGATAGGATTTCTTTTTTTTTTGGATTACACTGGCTGTTAATATTTACTTCCAAATATTTTAGGGAAGTTACCTGTTTTATTATTTGTCCTTTGGCGTACAAATGTACGTTTGTTGGTGTCTTTGAAAATACTAGAATTTTAGTTTTGGAAACATTTAGATGTAAACCGAACATTTCGCTATGTCGAACTACCGCATTTATTATATATATTTTGTAGTTCTTGTGCGTTGCTTGCTATTAGGACGGTATAATCAGCTTACATGATGTTGAATATAGAATATAGAATATAGAATATAGGACACTTATCTCCCTGTTCTTTGAAAAATTGTTTAATCTTCTTTTTTGCAGATGTTGTTAATATGTTTTTTGTCCACTTCGGTGGTGAGGCATGTCTTGAATAAAGTGAAAACATATGCTAGTAATTCAAGTAATAGGAATAAATATATTAAAACAAATAAAAAGATTATCCAAAAATTCGTTGATAAAATGGAGAGAATGTTCGTAAAGATGTTTATTTAAAATAAGAAATTAATTCCTAGAGGTCTTCCATTATTAACTTAACATTTTTATAAAAGAAGCTTTCAGATAGTTATACATTTAAAATTTTACGCACATAAAATAAGACTTTTGTTGAATCTAGGCTTATCAGAAATAAAACAAACGCAGACGTAATTACCATACTTAATCTAAACTAAATAATCGTCCCTGTTATATCTGTTTACCATCAACCCAGTAATTATTATCGACATATAAAATGTTTTGTTGTGAAGATGAGCTTTGAGCTAGATGTCTACTTTCAGTAGACGCAGCTTGTCTAGAAGACTATAGTTAAGCCGCTGAAAAGATGGAATGATCATGTGAGTGGCACGCACTCTTAAATATTCCTCTTCCTATGTTACCACTTTTCCCACGTTTACACCGCTTAACAAAAACGAACTAACAATGTTGCTATAATATATTTATACCGTTTTTTAGAGGTTATTGATGTATATTAATTTTAAACATTTTCACAAAATTCACCAGCCAGCGAAAGTGAAACACAAATCATGATACATAAAACATTTAAGTTATAGTATCATGACACAAATAATGACGGTGTAAACAGTTTCCCATAAGGTCTAGTTTCGAGCGCCTGTCGATGCTTGCATTGAGTGATCATGCGACCTTGGATTCCATGTATTAAGCGGCCAGGGTATAGTGGGAGTCAATGACGATCAATTCTAAAGCTAATCGGAAGCTTTCGAGTTTCTTCGGCACTGTACCTTCTTTTGATAGGTAGAAGATACTGCAAACACTCCTGACTACGGCGCAGTAGTCACGCATTTAAGAGAAATGTTACCACCGACAATTGGTACACCAACGTTGATTTTGGAATAAGCTTGAAGGAAAATGGCTAAGTCTATTGGGAACAATAAAAGTAAATAAAATACAAATTCCTGCATATTTCTCTAACAATTAAGCGTTTGGGTTTGGTTTAAGAGGAATACTAGTGTCATATAAACCAAAAAACAAAAACGTTCTGTTATATTTCTCTATATACCATGGAGACGACGTTGATCCTACAACTGGAAAGCCGGAAATAATATTAAGGTATAACAGCACAAAAAGTGGTATTGATACCGTAGATAAATTATGCGTACAGTATGATACTAGCGGACCAACTTGACATCGAGTTTTTTAAATGAAATTTTTATTTTGCAAGAAAAATTAAGAGATCAATACAAACAATATAAGCAAGAATATACATAACATTCATCAGTAATAATGCAATAAAAAAAAAGTGATTATGGAAGTCGACCTCAAAACCGGAATACAATTTTTAGTTCATCAAATGTCGACATGGATATCATTTAGCAGTTAATTTTGCATGGTGATCACGAATCCGGTGTCAGATTTGCTGTATCTTGACGTTTTATGCGCGTTGTGGGTCACTTCCGGTGTCGGATCGCAAACCGGAAGTACATATTTAGATTTGTCTCGACGAGACTTTTCGATCCATATATACATTGTGGGGTCTAAAACTTAAAGTAAATATTAACTTCCGGTCATCTCAAAACCGGAAGTGAATTTTTGTACCAAAAGTATATCTTTACAATCTCATACGTAATACTAATAATATTCCGAAAAAATATTTTAATTATCTAATATGGTTTTTGAGTAAAGTGGTAGACAAGAAAAGGGCTTAGCGTTTTAGTATATAAGATTTAGCAGTTAATTTTGCATGCTGATCACGAATCCGATGTCAGATTTACTCTATCTTGATGTTTTATGCGCGTTTCGGGTCACTTCCGGTGTCGGATCGCAACCGGAAGTACATATTTAGATTCGTCTCGACGAGACCTTTCGATCCATATATACATTGTGGGGTCTAAAACTTAAAGTAAATTTTAACTTCCAGTCATCTCAAAACCGGAAGTGAATTTTTGTACCAAAAGTATATCTTGACAATCCCATACGTAATACTAATAATATTCCGAAAAAATATTTTAATTATCTAATATGGTTTTTGAGTAAAGTGGTGGACAAGAAAAGGGCTTAGCGTTTTAGTATATAAGATTTAGCAGTTAATTTTGCATGCTGATCACGAATCCGGTGTCAGATTTGCTCTATATTGACGTTTTATGCGCGTTTCAGGTCACTTCCGGTGTCGGATCACAATCGGAAGTACATATTTAGATTCGTTTGGACGAGAGCTTTCGATCCATATATACATTGTGGGGTCTAAAACTTAAAGTAAATTTTAACTTCCGGTCATCTCAAAACCAGAAGTGAATTTTTGTACCAAAAGTATATCTTGACAATCTCATACGTAATACTAATAATATTCCGAAAAAATATTTTAATTATCTAATATGGTTTTTGAGTAAAGTGGTGGACAAGAAAAGGGCTTAGCGTTTTAGAATATAAGATTGCACGTTGTAGTAGAAGATGGCCTATGGTGGTTTTGTAGAGTCTTTTAAATATTACAGCAATAAATTCCTTTGTTATTTACACTTGTAACACTCACAATTCCACAAAGACTCGACGAGAAGTTTTAACAAATTAAGCATGCAGCCCTTTGTACAACCATCAGAAGAATCGAAACCAAAATGTCTTTATACTCAAGATTCTCTTCATTGCGACGCGACGGTGGCATTTTCCTTGTCTGCTGGTAAAATAACAACATCTTTGTCTGCGTTTAACGAGTTTATGGTACGGATTTCTTGGTGGCTCAGGTTATTTTTTGGTATCTTAACTTTATGTAAAATTCTTGCTGATTATGTCCTTATTTCTTCAGCTTTTTCGATTGGTAAGTTGCGAATCGCAGACTCGATATTAGCGATCATATCTTCCTTAGGTATAACTTTAGGTGCAATCGCAAAATTTCCCCATTTGGCTAGCAATGATGTTTCGGCTGGAGTTAAAACCTTATCTGAAAGATTGACCACTTTCCTTCTGTGAATGTTCTGATTCTACCTCCTTATGTTTGGTTAAGCGTTCGTATTTGTTTTTCTGGTGTTCAGTGTTCCTTCCTAGTTCATTTTCCATTTTTCTGTGACAAATGGATTCAATCTTATTCCAATCTGCATATTTCAACCTGCTGCTCAAAACGTAAAACAAATCTAGAAGCTCTTCGCCTTCGCCAAATTTCGTCTGGTATCATGTATTCGTTTTCGTAATAGTGCTTTTTTATGCGTGTATATATTCTATTGGCTTGACTTGTTCTGATGGAACGATTTGTTCGTAAGAAATTTGGTAGTACCCCGTTGTCCCGACATCGTGATAGAAAAGCTAACGACGCAAGAACTTGAGCTTTCTTCTTTCGTAGACAATCTAGTCTTCTGTAGTATGTAGTTACCTCCTCCCCGTAGAGGCGACTGATAAAATGCGTTAGGCTTTCACGGCCATCGTTTACCTTGTTAAACTGTTTGTTCGGGCTGTTAGGCCGTTGTCTTTTTGTCAGTTTAACAAAAAAGTATCTTTGTTTGGAACATGTAAATCCAATTTGCAATGACTCTAACAATATTCCATCTTAATTTTATTATGTTTCTTGCCATCTCTTATATTTTTTTATGATAAGTCTTAGTAAAATAAGGTTTTATTTTTGTTTAAGATAGTTCTTGAAGACTGAACATTTTAAATAAATAAAATATGTCAATAATAATAAATAATGCTAAAAAACTACAAACAATAGACTACTTTATTAAAATTTAAACAAAATGCATCCAGAGGAGCATTTTTATGGCCGGTATAGTAGACCGTGTGCGACTACTGATACATAAAATTAAACTGTGTCTACTGAAAGGTTAAGTAGATTTTGATCTTAAAGGACGTTGTATTTGCCGCAAAAAATGTTTTTTTCAGTACGTATTGTTAAAAAGACATTTTTAACAATAATAAGATTCAGAGAAAAAGTCTAGTATGCTCTTCACATTAGCAGATGTGTTCCCTGGAGAAATCCGCCAGTTGGAGTCGAACATGAATTCGCCAATATTTCCTGTCGACCGCTGTCGGAAACAGAACAAATTTAATTTAGTGTCCCTACTCACACTAGGGTTCCAACGTAACTGGACAGCAGACACACTACAACTAACCATCCAGACGATAAATGGTCAAGGATTTTATTTCAGATGGCAACGGATGCGATAGGATTAGTGATATACGACAAAAAAGTCTTTGTAACAGACTGCTCAAACATATAATTTAAAGGGCTTATTTAACTATAGGATCGAGTACTTTATGCAAAACCTGGAAATGTAAGCGTAAGCTGTATATATTTAATCAAGTATTTTATTTACACAGTAGAATGCTAGAAAAATAAATTGTCATTACACGTCAGAGATATACTGCCGTCCTAAGCCAAAAGGGCGTATCTCTAAATTTTTCGATTTTTATATTATGGTTCTTCTGATGTTTAACCTAATTTTCTAAGCGAAAGAGACGCATTTTAACTCCATAGTGCCTAAAAATTGGTAATAAAATTAGACGCATCTTAAAAAAGAATACAAAATCCTACGCCGATCCGACGTATATCAAATTTCCAAGCGAATATGACGGTTCTCAAAGATGCGCCTTTTTCGCTTAGGATTTTTGGTAAGTATAAGCACAGTGCGCATTTAGATGCCGTCCAAATTAATTATGTTGTTAATGTAAGAACACACGAGCAACCGGTTATCGGCTGTTTATAATCTAACTTTTATGTGAATTGTAGTAATCGTTGTTTCAACAAATTTGTTTTATCGCGATAAACTATGAGACTTACTTAATACAGCGCCTATTATAAAGTTGTAACAACAGACATATCGGCTACAAGACCCTTTCGACAGGTAAGTAATTATTTTTAATTTTGTTTAGTCAATTAGATCGTATTTTGGCGATCATCATGATAGAGAGACATCGATAAAGTAAAAAGCGCCTGAGAACTAATAACGTTTTAAGGTATTTCTATAAAATTAGGCAGAATCATACTTTAATCATACCTTAAAAGAGGTGAGTCATATATTTTAAGGTTATAAATATATAATGAAGAGCTTATGCACGGCCGTCTTTGTCTGAGCGTCACTTTTGTCTGTGTTTATTCGTCTTTTTACTTATTTACTTTTAATAAGGTGTACATCTTAAAAAAATCCAGAAATAATTTTTATTATTAAAAATACTTAAAACTAACTCTCCCTTTCCTCTCAGATTCAATGGACATAACACAAGGATTTCGAGAAAAAAAACTGGTCATGTTGGCGCTGAACAAGGAAACTAAACAAGCATTCCAACCCAAGGAAAAAAATAAAAACCGTAAGGTTTCAGGAGATTTAGATTATTATCCGACTGACCCTGATTCGGAAAATGATAGTAGTAGCGACACGGCAAGTAAGTTCAGTAAAGAACTTAATATTAATAACGACATTAATTTGAATAACGACATAAACTCTGGGAATTGTGTAACAGAAATCGCCCCTGCCATACACGTACAATCGGAAAAGCCAGTTCTTCTCAATATTTCTAGGTCTTTTGTGCCAGTTCACTTTGAGGCTCTCGAAGAAGCAGACTAATGCTGCCTTACGTCAGAAGTAAAAAATGTTGAGTTGGAAACAGTGACTGAATTATGTGATCAAATCACGGAAGCAGCCGAGTCACAATTGATGCATAAACCTATTCAAGACGAGCCAGTTACATATTTTGACGATTTTGTAGAACCCGACGGAACTGAAGTAAATAATACAGCACCTGTAGTTCAATACACTACAAAGGGAATAGTTCGAAAAAAAAAAGAAGTTCGAATTATCAGTAAGTTCCAGAAAAAAAGCTAAGCATGAATCACTTGCGAAAAAGCATAGCGTTAAAGAAGGTTGTGGAAAAGATTGTTTAAAAAAATGTCCGTTGAAGATATCAGAAGAGAGAAGAAAATTTTTGAGCAATGAATTTTGAAAACTTTCAAATGATAAAGACAGAAAATCTTTTATTTTACATCATGTTTCATTAAAACCTGTGAAACAGAGAACTACTTCAGTAGGTGATCTCGGTTATCAAAGAAATAATACTTATAACTATACGCTTAAAAATGAAAAAGGAACATCTGAAAATGTATGCAAGGTATAAGTGACAAAGTTATCCGTACAGCATTGCATAATGCTAAGCTAATAATTCTGTAGTACCTGTGGCTGACTTAAGATGCACGAAGCAACTTCACAATAAAATGGATAATGAAGTGATTCGTAATCATATTATAATTCTTACAACCCAACTATTTCACACTATCGGAGAGAGCATGCACCCCAACGTCTTTACCTTCCAAGTGACCTTACTTTTGCGGCAATGCATCACGATTTTCTAATTAAATATCCCAATATACAAATTTCTTATGAAAAGTACCGTGTAGTAGCTAAGAAGATGAATATTTCGCTAGCAAATCTTGGACACGAAGAATATGAAAGTTGTGAAGAGTTTTCTCTACATGATAAAAGTCACACAAAAGATAATCTTGACAAAACCTGTGATAATTGTAACAGTTGGAAAAAACATATAGACAGAGCAACAAAGTCGCGTGAAAATTACAGAGATGATGGTAGTCAACCAGATGAACCAGGTAAGATTATATACTGCGCAGATCTTGAAAAAGTTATTATGCTGCCAAGACTAGAAACATTTAAAACTGCAATTTTCACAAACAGACTAACAGTTTATAATGAGAGCTTTGTACCAATTGGCAAAAAAAAAGAATGAAAAAACGTTTGCAGCTGTTTGGAATGACGCCTTGTTTAAACGCAGTAAAGATGAAATAATAAGCACATTTTACCAGTTTTTTCTTGTGAAGAGAGACGCTGTCAAAATAACATTATGGCTTGATAATTGCTCTGCGCAAAATAAGAATTGGTCATTCTTTTCATTTTTCCTATACATTGTTAATTCTCATGAAATTAATGCTAATGCAATTATTATAAAATATTTCGAGCCCGGCCATATATTTATGGCCGCGGATTCGTTTCATCACAAAGTTGAACTGTCAATTAAAAAGATGGGCAACAAACTATACGATTTTGCAGATTTTGTTCAAGCCGTATTTTTTTTTGGAACCATTTTTTTCTTTGGGAGGATTACATCTCGCAATATAAACTTAGTAAAATTAACCCCCGGCCATATCTAAATAAAATAGTCCAAGTATCTGTCCAAAGGGGTTCCCATATTATGACATACCAAAATGACTTCGATGGTCCAAAAATTGCACATGATTTTCTTACTGCCAAAATTACAAAAAATAAAATACTGTCCCCGCCAAAAAAACAACAAAAAGTCCTTGGAATTTCATATAAAAAGAAAAAATTATTAATAAAAAACCTCGGTGCAATAATGAAGAACAACAGGCTTCAGTTTTGGAAAGACCTTCCAGTTTCCCAAGACGATGACTCAAACTAAAATGTTAGTATTTTGTTGTAAGCTGATATGTTAAACTTATTCACTTTCAATAAACCTTTGTTTAAAAAGTATGTAATAAAGCTGTTTATTTCTTTTGTAATATTAGCAAATATATAATAATAATATTAGCAAAATGCAATATCCTTCTTGGCGTATCTAAAGTTTGTACTAAAATCTTAAGCGGAATAGACGCATCTCATTTTTAACAAAAAAGCACTTTCTAAACAAATAAATCTTCAAAGTTATTTATTACACAAACACATTACTACTACAAATAACTAAAAAAAATTCAAAAATTAAATAAATACGAGTGCTGTAATAAAAAACAGTAGTAATAAATCGCAATAACTCAAAAACTTAAAATATTGAGATGGGTCTTTTTGGCTTAGGACGGCAGTATAATGATGTGACAAATAAAGATTACTAACAGCACACCAACATAATTTAGAAAAAATTCTCATGTAAGTGAAGATTATAAAGATCTAATATTCCGGAACTAAGTAGATACTGTTGTTAAAAAAAATTGTCTAGGCATTTTTTAAACAACTAACCAGGCCAACAAAAAATTTTGGTTGAAAACTGTTTTGACTTTGATAGTTGATTTTTATCGATTTTTATGTGCTAAAACCAAATCTGCTCTGAGTTTTTTTGTATCACAAATAGTTTTTCAGTAACTTGTTTTTTGTTATATAGTTTAAAAACCCTATACATACGGTATATGGTAAAATTAATGAAATACCATGTTAAATCACAATCATGGTTTTTATTTACAGTAGGTTACTTGAAATATTGGCACAGTAATGTATTTTTCAGTAGTCAGATGAAATTGGTTTATACTTTCTTTCTCTTTGTCCTTGAAGCTTTTTGTGTAGATTTTTCTGCAATGAATCACTTGTAGAGCTTCTAGGTGAAGTGAAAAACAGTAGTCCCCCGTCGTGTTAGTGTTACAGCGTCCCTGATAGTCTTTCTGCATAAATTTAATATCCTGGTGAAAACGCTCATCCTGTTCCTCACTAACGTGTTCCAAAATTTTCCATAAAGTAATTAAAATAACTATCTAAAAAGTGAACTTTCAGGCTCATCAAACATCCTTTTTAAACTTCTTTGACATTTTGTAACGTAATATTTTGCCTACCACATAGGGTATTATTATGGGGGTTGAAAATTTGGGACAGAAACTATTGAAGTGGAGATAGGGCAAGCAAAATAAACGAAACTTATGCGAACGGCACTCAGGGTTTATTTGGAGTAGCTGGGTCGTGGATAAGTTAAATGGCAAGGGGGTTGGATTAGGGCAACTACAAAAATGAAACAAAGGGGCACTTACATAAGTCTCTTGGAACAAACAAAACAAAACACAAGAAAGACATCTAGCAATTTAAATTGGACGCCGCTTCGAAGTGCCAAATTATAACGATTACAATAACTAGTTGTAACTATTGAAATAATTATTAGAAATGAAAAATATATCTTTTTAAATTAAACTTAAAAAAGGGGTTAGAGAGTTAGTTTAGAGAAGAAAACAAAATGGTTTAGAAAAAAAACTAAACATTTATTGTTGTCTCACCAAAAACAGTTACAAAAACAGACAGTACAAAAATACTTACGATATAAATAGTTACAAGGATTTATACCAAAATAATAAAAAAGAAAAACTTGCATATGTCCTATTCGTTTCTAAACTCTGTTTACAAGTGAGAGATGCTACAAAACTTACAAAAAATTGTTACTGTTTGGAGGTTAACCTTCTTTAAAAAAAAAACAAAGCAAAATTATGTCAAATATGATTAGATAGTACAATAGTAATTATTACAAAGACTTTTTGTTATGAAAGCAAATTATTTTTATTAAAAAATGTCTATCTTTACTTTAAATTTTAACACAAAAAAGTTACCTGGATTGCACTGGGGTTTTACACAAAAATTCTTTGGGTAGAAACTAGACTTCACTGGAACTTAAACTCTGTACCACTCGAACAAATTCATCTCCACTGTGATAGGACAAGACAAAGTTGAGATTGGAAATTTGGGCACGGAACACAAACTTTGGAGCTCTGCTTATTAAAAAGACTGGAACAATGAGGGTATATTTCAAATCCTTACTTTAACTCTAACTATTAAATGAACAATTAACTGCCACTAAACTTATTTTTCATAACGTAAGACGAAGAACAAAAGATTACAAATTCGACGTGAAATTTGGACAAACGCTAGAAGCAGCTGTCTCTGACAACGCCCCAGCGAGAGTGAGTTAATTCTTAAAAATTATTCGCTTCCAACTTAGTATAAACAAAAACATATAAACTGGAATATTTCGTTCATTTGACGACAAAAATATCTTAAAGCAATTTCGATCAAAAGGATAAAAAGGAAATACACATCTGTTTTACATAAACAAACTTTTAAAAACGTGTTTATATTACTTGGCGACGCAAAAGGGATCAAAAAAAATTAATTTGTCTTTTAATACGTACGAGGAGATTTCAATATACACCAAAGAATTTAGAAATGCTACAATTTTAGCGACAATAGTACCATATTCTAGGTATTTTGCATTTCCTAAGAAATTTTTAGCAACTCGCTTAAATCATACCCATGCTTATTTTTTATTTATGGTCATTGTGGTCTCAAAGTTAACACTGAACATTATTTTTCGAATGTCGGATCCTACAAAGACGCCTTCTTTAAGTTTAGCATATGCAAGGTTTAAGAACTTTTGGCAAAGATACTTGAAATAAGGTACATCTTTAGGCAATGTCTTTACAAACTGTTTCATCAGGTAAAACTTTATATGTAGAGGTGGTAGGAGAATGTTTTTAAGATTTACAAGGTCTTTGCGGAGAATGTTCATCTCGGCGGGTTTTAAGGACTCCCTCACAGGCCATTTTTTTCTACACCAATGTAGATCCCCAGATGTACTGTCCCATTGGCACAAGAAACATGGAAATTTGGTAAAACCACCTTGCTGATCACCTTGCATGTTAATTTATCGCCAGATATCATCCAACCACGGGCAGAATAGCTAGTTTTATTCAATACTATTTCTAGAATTTCATAGCTCTCTTTCAGATATGTACAGAATGGCCAACAGGTATAGATGCATAAGAGTCACCATTATGTAATAAAACAGCTTTTAACTAGCTTTGGATGAATCAATAAACGGTCTCTATTCTTCTTTTTTGTATTCAATACCGCACTCGTTCATCAGATCTAGGAAGATCACGTGGTCGATAAACCCGGTCAATTAGAAAGAAATGCAGGGACTGGTTTGCGCCAGTTTTCTCTGTCGCACTGGGGGAACGAGCTGATATTGCAACGATTAGTCTATGTTATATTATATGTCCATGACAATAACGGGCTTAAATATTAACATTTAAAGCAATAATTAGTAACTAGCATACCTTCTCCTGTCAAAAATTACAATTGCAAGTAAATACAAGTGGACAAACATTGAGTAAGTGAATTAAAGTCAAGGGTTGGTCGTTTTTGTATCCTTTTATGCTGTTATTATTTTATGTACGTGCGTTGCGAAAACAATTAATTAGGAAGTAAAAATTTATCTGCATTGTTGAAACGTATAAATACAAACAGAGCGAGTGCGTTACACAGGCTGGCTATTATTATTAGAATAAATTATCGAATTAAGATTTTTAAACATTTTATTTTCTGTAAAAGAAAATAAGATATTTAAATATTTTATTTTCTGTTTTTAAAATTTTTCAATTTTATTTTCGCGGGAAACTTTCGAAACCCTTTGCGGTCGATGTGTCGGCCATGTCTGTAATACATAATATGCCGCCCTCTATAAAAATAATTGCAGAAATTGATTTCTGGAAAATTTTGAAGGTTTTAGAAGGTTTTGAAAATATTTTTTTTATTACTAATTTAGGTGTCGCCACGTAGCGTGTCTACTCTATGCGGTGAGAAATTTGGTTAAAAATTCTGCTACTTTTCCTTGCTCTATCTCTCTGAATTTATTTTCGTTTTTAGCTGCCGATAATAATCGGATTTTATTATTATAACAATAAAAAGAGTAAGTCATAATAATAAATCAAAAGTTTCGTACTCGAAGGAAATAAAATTAGAAGTGAAAATGTATTTTAGTAGTACAAAAAATAATTTTATTATCAAAACGTTTGCTCTTCAATCCTAAAATAAGTGTATTACACAAAGCTTCCACAAGTAGTCCATTTTTATAATATGGAAAATAAAAACCGTTCATATTTACCTAAAGCTTTCCTTTCATACAACACTTGGAGTTTCTCTCGAGAAAATAAAATTATGTTTTGGCAATGACAACAGCAGGATAGGAGTGTACGTTAAACAGATGGTTATGATGGTAAATTATTTATTGTTTCTCACGCTAGTTCTACGCCCTTTAGTCGAAAGTATGATATTTTGTTTAAAATCCTCGACTTTTTATTTTTACAGAGAAATAAGTAGTAGTTCCTATTATTTAACTAAAAATATAATTCAGTTATAAATAGTTAGGTATATGATTTCTAATTACTAAAAAGTAGCTTTCACTATTATTGTAGATAAGGCCTGATATCACAGTAATGAATAAACAATATCCTTTTATCTTATATTTTCAGAAATTTTTTTGCATATTTTATTAATGTTAACGTATCTATTTTATGGAAGACCGATCGATGAATATTCTAGTCGACAATAAAAACAGCATTTATACAGGGTGTCCACATATGCACTTCACAAAAGAAAACTATGGTACTGGCCAATCCTTAATTGCTGCAAGTTTTTCAGGGTTAGCTGTTACACCATTACTCACTACAATGTGTCCCAAGTACTTCACTTCTCGTCGAAAAATGTGACATTTCTTCGGACCTAACCTAACCTAACCTAACCTAACCTAACTTCAAATTTGCTGCCCGCAAAACAAAAACGTGTTGAACCATGTTTTTTCTTTACTAGAACTACTGGTGATGTTAATCGACTGTTTGATAGTTCAATTACGCCTTGTCTGTTCATATCTTTAATTATGTCTTCGGCTTTATCTGTTTTCTCAAATGGAAGTCGTCTAGGTAGTTGTCTGATTGGCTGAGCGTCTCCGGTATTAATTTTTTGCGTTACTATGCTTGTTTTGCCTTATCCTTATTATCAATGGCAAAAACATCTTGAAATTCTATCAGCATAGACTTCACTTTCTTTGTTCGTTCATCATCAAGATCTTGGCACGTTTTAATCACCATCTCAACAAGCTCCTTTGGATACTTAGATTTTGATGATTTCTCATTAGCATTCGAAGAACAAATCAAAGCTAAGGCAATACACTGTCCGATCAAAGTTCTTCTACTTAATTTAATAGCAGTTCCCTTCTTAAACATCTCGAACTCTGACCAAAGCTTTTGCCGTTAGGAAATCGGCATTGTCCACATCTTCGACAATCCTTAAATCTCCCTCTCGGCAATGACCATCAAGTCTGGTCATAAGAATTTTCTCACTATTACCGGGTATTGTTACGTCACAAGTAGTTAGTAAGCTGATAACATTTTCTTTTTCTTCGTGAAACGACAAATCTTTACCACTGATCTCGAGAACTCCATTTTTGACATTTAATACAGTCTCAACTTTTCTTACTAAATCCTGCAATTAATATTCCGTGTTTCACTGTCGTCTAGCCAACGGATACTGACATATTAGCCCATAACTATTAATTAGCTCACCAATTGCTGTTCTGAGCCTTGTAGGGTATAATTTAAGATGCCTCGTACTACTTCTGGACGCGCAATAGTTCTTGTTGCACCTGGTTCCACCAAAAACGATTTACATTGATTATTAATACGACCCTCGATGTACAAGCTATGAATTCCACCGGAGGACGTTTTGTTAGTAGTTACTATGGGGGCTTTGTTTCTTGAGGTCGGCAGTTGACCTTTGGTATCGACCCGTTCTAGTTTGCCGACTGTTGTATCATTCTCTTGCAATTATGGTGAATGTGGCCCACGTCAGCTTAATTCCAACATTTGGACTCACGTTTCTTCGGCATTGTGTTACGAACTACTTTTCGTACCATTTCTTCCAGACGTTTATTGTTTGGTTCGTCGCTTTCTTTAATTGTTCTTATTTGATGGCTCCGTAAAGTTTGACTAGCTGTTTCATGTTCCAAGTCAATAGGGAGCGCTTCATCTAGAACTTTCGGTCTTGCTAGTCGTAAAGCTTTTTGTAATTCACTGTCTTTTAATCCATTAACGATAGTATCTACAGCATGTTCTTCCAAAATGCTGTCTGGTACCTTCAGATAAGCCAACCGCACTATATGAGCAACGTCTCCTTCAAACTCTTGCAAATTTTCACTTGCTCATTGAATTCTACTTCTTAGTTGTGCTTTGTAGACTTGTTGTAGATGGGCATCCCCGTAACGTTAATTTAGTCGAGTGAACAAGGTCTGGTAACATTTCTTTTGGCCCTTAGAAATCGATCTTAGGATATCCGCGGATAGCGTCACCTAATAAAGCAGCAGTCAAGGAAACAGCCTTTTCTTGTTCTGTCCAGTTGTTCACGTAACTGTTTTACTGATAATTCTGCAAGACGCATCTTTGGTCAGGCACACACGTACTTTTTAAATGTTCTTTCTCACAAAGATCACTACTGAACTACGTGGATGTTTCTGACGAACAATACTTTACAAAAGTTCCAAAGTCTTTTATAAAATTTTTAAATAAATAATTTACCTCGCACCGTATCACCACTACAGAGTTTTACCAATAAAACAAGTAGTTCTAATTTATGTATATATATTTATTTATAAGCTTACAGTACGATATCAACTAACTAAACTAATATCAGCGCAGCTTATATATACAAGTTATTATGTACTAGAATAATCTGCAATGGTTCACCTCTATTCTCGCTTTTATGAACACCGCGATCTCTCGGCCGGTCGATACATCATGAATATTCTCGAACACACATCATCGTCTTGAGATGCAACCGTTATATGGGGTACGTCGAAATAAGTTTGTTAGTTACACTATTGTATTGTATTAAATTTAAGCACTTTATTAAAGTGAATTTTATAAATTAAGACAGTGCTGCGCTCCTGGAGAGTCTTTGCCGGGACGCCGCAGTACACATGTTGAAAGACCCTGCCCCACATGATCAATTATTAATCTGTCTTCTTCTTGTTCTTGTGCCCTGCTCGATTATCGTGCGTTAGCTCTCAAATTGGCTATACTAGTTTTAAGATATGTTTAAATACTCGAATATATAAATTTTACAAATAAAAGGTAGATATCGAGCACAGATCCTTGATTAAATCTTGCCCAAGTACTTTTGCTCTTAGATCATCTTCAGAGGCATTTGAACGTTTCTTGGCTATTTTAGATCTTTCTGAAAATGCTCTAACAGAAAAAGTACTTAAGCAAGATCTAATAAAAGAACTTTGCCCGAAATCTACCTTTTATTTGTAACATTTATACTAATTTTGTTGATGGCAGCTCAGAAAATGGATGCAGAGGATCTGTCAAACCAGGTTTTTAAGTCATGACGTTCATCTTTGACCTGACCCTCTTTTTTCATCTATTTTGCCTTGTAGTAATAAATAAAGTCTATTATGTCTCTCGGGGTGACGCCTAACATGGCCAAAATATTTCAGTTTGTAGTTTTGACTGTTCTGACCACTTCCGTAACTGTTTCCATATTTTGCAAAATAACCTAGTTACGAAATCTATTTACCTAACTTAATCGCATAATTCTCCAATACACATAGATTTCAAAGGATTCTAGTTTTCTTAGAACTATATCTGTTAAAGAACAACCTTTGACACCATACAAAAGAATATAGAGCACATAACATCTTATTAATCTAATTTTCAGTCTCAAAGTAATATTATTTCTAGATAAGTTTTTCTTTATCTTAAAAAATGCATCTCTGGCCTTTTCTATACGTATTCGTATCCTATTTGCTTATAGCCCATTTCTCATTTAAACTACAACCAAGATAAGTGATACTGTTGGTTCTTTCCAGCTGTTCTCCATAAGCGGTTATTACTTCTGCTTTTATTGGCGTTTAACTGACAACCATTGCCTTTGTATTTGTGGTGTTTAGCTCCAGTCCACATTCATCACATTTTGTGGTAATCCTTTTAACCAGATGTTAAAGGTCTTCGTAACTATTTGCAATTAACACCGTGTCATCCGAGTACCCCAAATTATCAATATTGGTGCATTAATTTTGATTTTAATGAATAAAAAAATCTGTAAGTATGTATAACAACGAAAAGCCACATTTACACAAATAAATGTAAGTAAGTAATTTTCCCTTAGGTTAAAATTTGACGTTGTCAATGATTTAACGGCAGTCAACGAGAAAAAAGCTATTTTTTATTTAAGTTTGGACCAAATAGGTAAATATCAATGTTAATCCCGTTTAATTAATAAAACTTGACGTCTGTTTCTTTTAAATTTACTAAAAAATATAATATTCAACATTCAATCGTGTTTGTTGTTTATTTATACTACAGATGGTGATAACAAGTTAATGGTAAATATATTATCACTTTGACCATGTTAGTAAACATACAATTTGGAGTTCACGGTATAATTTAACCACTTTGTGTTTTCAGATAAGCTGCGTTAATCGTCCCGCCCAAGACTTGGGGTTGAAAAATGACTCGATGTCATACATCCAGACGGACGCCGCGATTACCTTCGGAAATTCGGGCGGGCCTCTAGTGAATTTAGATGGCAACGTTATAGGAATCAACAATCTCCGGCTGACGTCCGGAATATCCTTCGCTATTCCCGTAGGTGAGTGCACTCATTACGTAATTGAATTCCTAGTTAACTTTGGTGTTTGTGTGTGTATATAGCCAAAGTTGGGATGGTTGTTGCGGTAACAATGGTTAGTTTTAATCAAGAGATATAATTATTACCGAATTATAAAAGGATGTGACCCTATTAGACAATTTATTGTGTTCGATTTGTATCTATTTTATCTGTAAATTCTTTACTAGCTTTAATGAGAATTAACCACAATATTAGTTGACAATACTATTATTTTGACGTTTAGATTTCCACTTCGGAAACCGTTCTCAAAATACACATTAAACAAAGTTATTAGTTTTGTACCTACTTGGTAATAAAAAACAACTGTTCTAATGACTTAATTTTATCTGCCCTATTCTAATGACAATTTAGGAATATATTATACAAAATAGGTTAGAAATGAAACAAAAATCTAAATAACAACCTTGGAAATGACCTAAAAACTGTGAATTTTTAAAGCCACGATTTTTTCAAGAACTTGAAATTAAACCCAAAACTTTCATATCGAGTATTCCAAAAATTTATAAAGTTAATGATTCATAATGAGTTTCAGTAGTTAGTTTTGTCAATACTCCATTAGCTTCACAGGCAAAATTTATTAACACTCTTCTCCAAGATCTTATTAATAATACTGTTAACAACACTTTATATTTAATATCTAAAGCTTTTTCAACTACTCTTTCAAACAACTTTACTATAGTTTCTTTTGATGTAACAAACCTTTCCACTAATGTTCCCAGATTGGACACCATTCCATTCACTTTTATATTTTAACCTTTTATTTGCAAAAACCTACAAGTGACCTACAAAGGACCTTATATAAAGGCTAAAATACCATCTATTATAATGTAAATGCCAATTTAGCCTTTACATAAGGTCCATCTACAAAACCACACAACATTCTGCCATTGCTTATCAACTTACATCCAGCAATTAAGTTTAGTTTAGAGTTAGAAAACAACAACGCTGTTAACTTTTTAAAGTTAAATATTTCAAAGAATTCTACTATTTCTACACTAGAATTTTCAGGTTTTTAAAAACCTATGCAAACCGATCATATGATATCGATCATCCAATCATTCCTTTGAACATACGATGACAGGTATTCAATATTATGTCCACAGACTATTCTTATGTCCCAAGACAATTATAGTAATGAAAATTTCAAAGATTAAACAAGTAGCAGTCAATAATGGTTACCCTCCTTCTTTTGTAGATAAGGTCATTAGAAGGTCAATATTCAATCTCCCAATGTAAGTTAGAGAACAACTCAAAACAAACATTTTAAGCTTTGGTAAATGTTTCTACGTTTGTTTTTTACGCACCGAAAAACATAAAATAACGTAAAGTTACCGAAGGGATATAAAAGTGCATACTCAACACTCTCCTTGGATCCTAGGCTGAATAACCTTCCAATTGATCTTTTTTGACCTTCAGTCAATTTCAACATGTATGCTATTCAATCTAAGATTTATGTAATTTAATTTAGAATGTCTTTGATACCTTTCACTTTTTATTCTAAATTTAAATTTTCCAAGAATTTACAATTTTGAATAATGTTAATTTCCTAATGATGACACTTGTCAGTTGTCATTTTCATAAAAAAGCATTTAAAAGCCAGCAAAGAATTGAAATCTTTCTGTCTGCCTCCTTAACTCTATCCAGGTAGATTGGTGCTTTCACCCGTACCCTAACAAAAACTTTTAATCTGATTTAGAAACTTTTTTTAAATTAAAAAAAAATGTATTCCACTTAGACACACGTGTGTGTAACATACGTGTACATACATTCCAATGCATTACACACACTTACAATAATTGTCTTCAATTTATTCATTTATCATAAATGAGTACAAAGCGTATCAGTCTTTTGCAAATGTGCTATTGGGTTGAGATCGAGACTTCTCGTAGGCCGAACCATGGCAGGAATTCCAACCTCTTGACGATAACGCTGCCAATTATTGCAATGCGTTGTCATCAGCAATCATGTATCTTTAAGAAAACTATTTAAGCATTTCGAATCAGAAGTTGTTACTTGATTAGACCCCGGATTCCATTTTGTTGTTTCTTTTGTAACAGTCATTGTTTTTAGCCAAATTGGAGTAAAAAAGCCTTATTTTGGTGAGCGCCTTGCCAGGATTTTTTAATAAAAACTGTAGAACTTCTTGGTGCCAAAATGTCTCAAAGCTTTTAAACACTGATTTCTCTATAGGTTGCAATTAGATTGACGTGTTGCTAGGAAGACAAAATAAAGTTACGTACATGCGATTAGCTACATCCACTATGGAAATATCTAGGTGACTTTTAGCTCCATCAAATATTAGAAGGGGAGAACCAGGGTTTCTGAATGAAGAGAAATAGTCACGCCACGAAGCAAATGTTTCGCATGTTATACTAGCTTTATTTGTGACAATAGCTTTTGAATCAGGTGGCAAGTGATCATACCTTTCGGGTTTAAACCTTTGGCCTTTAAATCTTTGGCCTAAATAACCTTTTGTCCCTATTATATATGCTACCAGGTTCTTTCAAAAAGGTTTAGCTTCTCTATGGTATCTTTCAATTTATGAAAGTAGTCATCAACGATTGTTTTATTTATTTTTTGGGCTCGAGTCATATTTATTTGTTGAGCTTTGTACCTAGCTACGTCTGGATTCCTGCACAAAAATAACTTAAGCTAGTCTCTACCAGCTCTATTCGACTCTTTAGAAAGCGGATTTGGTATGTGATTTATTGTTGCCTAAAAAAACACACTTTTTATGATAATCTTGCATGTAATAGGCATTCCTATCTTACATAATCTGTGAATTCTTTCGACAATATCATTTTCTTGTACTGCAGACAACACCGGTGATCTTCCAAGCTTTTTTGCGGGATTTTGTGGTCTGTGATGAATACCTAGCGTTAAGCGAGGAATGTTGTAATTAGACTTCGGCAAATATGCATATTGCATATTTTGCATATTGTGCATATTTTATGCAAATATTTCATATTTTGGCATATTTGTATAAAAGTTTGCATAAAGTGCATAAAAGTTCAGATTTTTATACTGTATTTGAAAATTTTTAAACATACCAATTTATTTCAATTCTTGTATAAAATTTTGTAGTCATTTTAATCAAGAAATGATCTAAGTACGTAATCTCTACAGGTACAAAACATTTACAATTTCAAAGAAGATCAATTTAAGTAGCGCTCAACATTCTTAGAAAGTCTCGGTCACTGAGGCATTCAGTTATTGGATAATCGCTAAGGGTTCGCTCATTTGCATTTTATCATCTAATCCCCAAATCTATCTACAATTTATTGTATCTTAACAGCAGGTAAACGGCTAATAGTTTTGTTCCTAATTTAGGGATTTTCCAAAATCTCCCAGTTTATTGAATTAGGTACCTAAACATGTCTAATTTGATGCTCAGATTTGTAAATCATTTTTGTTTTGATATTCAAAGCGTAAACACTCGTTGTGCGTAACAAAAAGGAAGATTCTGATTTTATAATGCCTAAAACAACCAGTGCTTCAACTTGGATTAAACCTTATAAAGAGCTGTCTATGGATACGGGAAAAATCTACTGTTCAGTCTGTGGCAAAATTGTAAGTATCTAATATTTTCTATTAAATATCTAATATTTCATACATACAGGGTGTTTCCAAATGACACTTACAACGTTTGACTGTAGATACTTCTCGAAAAATTGAACAAAACGATATAATTAATGAGGGGTCAAACTTATTTACTTTTCGAGATACAGGGTGTTAAAATTAAAAAAAATTAAATTCTTTTAGTTAATAACAACAATAACTTTAAAACCAATAAACGTATTTACTTGAAATTTAGTACTCGTAGGTTGTTTTTAAATGAAAAATAGCTTCTTAATATTGTTCTGAAGCTATTTTCTTGTGGCATTTTAAATTAATTTATATTTAAATGGGAATAAGCCACAATTAAAGGTTAAAATACGTTTATTGACGTTTCAATTTCCACTTCGGAAATCGTTCTCAAAATACAAACATTACTAATGTTTGTATTTTGAGAACGATTTCCGAAGTGGAAATTGAAACGTCAATAAACGTATTTTAACCTTTAATTGTGGCTTATTCCCATTTAAATATAGAAAAATAGCTTCCTTTAGTGAGAAAAAATTGTCCATGGTATACTGTATCCAGAAATTTAGTGTCTCATTATAAAAGTTATTTTAATAACAGCTGTAAAACTGAATAATCCCTTGTAAGTACTCTATTGTTGTATAATTATCACAGCTATCCAAGCTGACAGGACCGGCATATAGCCAAGTCAACTGTAGGTTAGTACATATAATCAGATCAAATATTATCATTCAAGCGTAATATCAAAAAACTCTTTTTATAAACATACAAATGTCACTGCATTTAATTGAAAAGGAAGTACTGAAAATTGATGCGAATAGTTGGAAAAATGCAGTCTCATATGTTATGAAAGCTGAGAATTCATATTTTCCTACATATAATATACAAAATATTATCATCAATTTAAAAGACGACAGTGATAGTGACACAGATTTAACATAATATCTATGTGATGTAATATTTATACTCGTTTTGTGTGTGTGTGTGTGTGTGTGTGTGTGTGTGTGTGTGTGTGTGTGTGTGTGTGTGTGTGTGTGTGTGTGTGTGTGTTTTGTGTTTTATTGGCACTGGTTTTCACAACCAACTGGCCAGTCAATTTCATAATGATTTTTTTAGACTATAACTTATCACTAACTCAGGGGAGTAATGTGTAGTCTCTGTGTTAAGTAAATGTCTTGTTAGTTTAGTAAAGTCGACGTCATTGTCTTTACAAAGGGACGCTAATTGTATCCGAACGATTGCGGTCCCTCAGGTGAGTACCGATTTACTCGTTTTAAAAGGTTCATATTTATTCATGTTGACATGTTATGTTTAACTTTTCCGTTTCATGTCTGAAAAAGTTGGCAAAAAATGATAAATTTCTTTCTTAATAATTTCACGAAAAAAATTATTCTTCACTAAAGGTTGTGCATTACATAAAATTATTAATCAATAATCTTATAAAATATTAAGTGGTAGATAGGGAAAATCATAATTATTAATTAATACTGAAGTGATTTTAAATTTAGATATACAAGAAAATGTTATTTTAAAATGTTTGTAGGTATTAAAAATTATGTCCAAGTTTAGATTCATGGCCTTCTAATAATTAAATAATACATTTAAAGTAAAAAGTAAATAAAAAAATACTTTTGCATTTGTTGATTTTGTATATTGAATAAGTTATCAGTTTATGTATTTTCCCTTAATTATCTAGATATTTATTTAAATTAAATATGTAATGTAAATGCCAAATAAAATATAAAATTCGTTAAGCCGGCCCTTTTTACTATTTACCTGAAGAGGCAAATCTCTTTATGGCGTCGACTTTATCAGCGGGATACTTTTAAATTCTGCATAAGTCAGTTCTTATAATTGTGGATGAAGTATACAATACAATGGTGTGTATTTAGAAAAATTTTTCACCTTTACTTTTTTTTTATGAAGTCAGCTATTATTCTAAAACACAATTATTTTTATTGTAATTGAATTAACAAAAAAAAAAACTTTTGTTGAATTTTAAAATAAGTTATATGATGTACTAATGGTTAGTAACAAAAACTAATTTGTGGATTAATACTGCATTTAAAACACTTAGCGAGTGTTTTTTTTCCAAACCAGTTATTTGATTAACCAAAAACACCTTGTATATTTTTAGATTTTAAAGGTTGGGTTAAAATAAAGGTTTTTATTTTTATTTATAGATAGCATGTGAGAAGAAATTTCAGATAGACCAACATGTGAGAACTGCTTCACACATTGCAAAAAAAGGAAAAATAGGAGGAAAACATCAAACTTCAATGGCTAAATGTTTCCAATCTACTTCAAAAAAATTAGATGAGCAAGAAACTTTTAATGAAGACTTGTGTCGCGCATTAGTGTCTGCAAACATACCGCTTTCAAAATTAGCAAATGTAAATTTTAGTTCGTTTCTAAAAAAATATTGCAAACTTAATGTTCCAAGTGATCGGTCTCTAAGAAGAAATAATGTGAACGGGCTATACTCGTCGGTGTTAATTAATATTAAGGAAGAAATTGCAGATAATTATTTTTACATATCTGTAGACGAAACCACTGATTCCTCAGGAAAGTATATTGCTTATTTATTGATTGGTGTTCTTAAAGAAGATACCTTACCAAAATCTCATCTTATTTCATGCCAGCAACTTGAGAAAACAAATGCTTCAACAATTTCGCGTTTTATACAAGAAACATTAGCAACTTTTTTTCTTCTGACAACTATTCCTTCTAATAAATTACTGCTTATTTTATCGGATGCTGCTCCTTATATGGTGAAAGCGGGACAAAATTTAAAAATATTTTTCCCAGATTTAATACATGTTACTTGTGTAGCGCATGGATTAAACAGAGTTGCAGGGGAAATACGAAAAAAGTTTCCTCTTGTAAATACCATGATATCCAGTGTCAAAAAAGTATTTCTTAAATCTCCTATAAGAATTCAACTTTATAAAGAAATGCTACCTAACATTCCTCTTCCACCACAACCTATTTTAACGCGATGGGGAACATGGTTAGAAGCAGCTAATTTTTATGCAGATCATTTTGTTAAAATAAAGAACATAATTGATAACAGATGAAAGTTCCCAATCTCTTTTGGATTCTAAACAAACTTTTCAGAGTAACTTGCTTCAACAAGAACTTTCATTTATAAAATCAAATTTTAGTTTTGTTCAAAAAACAATTACTCAGTTACAATCACCAAAACTGTCATTGTTCGAAAGTACAGTATTAATAAAAGAATTTGCGTCATGTTGTCGGAACGTTAGAGGTAATATTGGAAAAGATATTTTAAAAAAATTTGAAGCTACTATGGAAAAAAATAAAGGTTACCATATTCTTTCTGAAGTAGTCAGTGTTCTAGCTGGAAATATTTCGGAAACAATTAATTTAGAACCAAATGTTTTGGTTAGTTTGAAAAATGCTCCCGTTACATCAGTTGATGTTGAACGAAGTTTTTCCATATATAAATATATGTACTCAGACAGAAGCCACAAGTTTTTGTTAGAAAATTTTGAACACCACTTGGTCATTTATTGTTACCGTAATTCTAAATAAGTTTATTCATACTTAAAAATGATGTAGTTACTTAAAATAAACGTAAATCTTAATGAATAGTAGGAAATATTTAGTTTTGTACACTTTTTTTTTTAATAAAATTGTTACTATTTTACGATTTTTTTATTTATTTGTATGCATATTTTGTAAAATATTTGCATATTTTCGGGTAAACACGTGCATATTTATGCGCATATTTTCTACATTTTTATTTGCATATTTGCCGAAGTCTAGTTGTAATGCTTGTTTTGTCTTTGATGGACAATTCGTTCGCTATGGCTTGCAGCACCGAGCGTAGATCTTCTGACAAAACAGTTTAGTATTTGGTCTCTAATATTACCACTGGTAATATTAGAAATTATTAGCTATGGCAATATTAGATATAAATAACGCGCAGAAAAAAACCCGTCACTATAATTTGCATTTGAGATAATTCATGCAATTCATAAAATACAAACCACTGGAGTGTACTTACCTAAACTTAATTACAAAAATTAAGAAAACTGTAATATATCTTATGTAGAGTCAACCGGAAAAACAGATGTATTTATAACGCGGACACGGAAAACAAATAGCGAGCTCCTACATCTGACTGATATCATAAACTAAAACCACCGAATGGAAACCAATTGCTGGTAGACAAAGACACTTGCCACTGTTGCTGCCTTACTTGCAGCGTGCGTCGGTACTATCTGTGATAATAAGGCATGACAGTAGGTATTAGGAACAGTGGCAGTATTTAGCGTACCTACTCTATTTCAGGATTTTTTTTAGTGTTCGCAGTGAATATCAAAACGTCAAAAGCAAAAGAATATATTTTAATTACAATTCACCGCTGTTTATTTGTACATAATTTGTCTTTTAAAAGTTTTATCTATATTTTACTTTTGTGTTTGTCTCCGCCTCTGGTTGATAAAAAAACACCTTTTTGTGAAAATTGTACCACGGTAACTTGCGGCAAACTGTTTTAATCATAACTTTTTCTTTAAGAATATGCGAAGAAGTTTCTGGAGAACGGCAAATACAGAGTGAAGGGACTGCAGTACGCGGGTCCGATGGGAAAAAATTTGTTTGGCATAACGACGATTTCGATTACACCAGAGGTTGTAAGTGAGCTACTAAGAAATAACAAAGATATTCCGAAAGACATCAAACAAGGACTGCTCGTCTGGAAAATTTTACCTGGGACAGCCGCTTTCAAGTAAATATGTTAATAATTAATAAGTTCGGTCTGTAAGGGTTGGAAGAGTAAAATTTAATTTGATGCGTTAATGAAAATGAGGGATTGTTTAAAAAAAAATTAATATTTATATAATAATATATAATTATTAAATATTATTAATAGCCTAATTAATGTAATAATATATTATATTATAATAGTTGTATTAGAAACAATATTATAAAAAACTTGGACATCGAAGTAAAACACTTGTGTTGTAATTAAAATTAAATTTAAAAATCCAAATGGATAGAACGTCTTCGGACTGGTCAGCATAATTGTATATATTTATATCATCATCATCATCATCATCATCATCATCAGCATCATCATTCTCAACATATTCTACGAATTATGATGTAGCCTCCATTACATATTCATTCTTCATATCTGCCCACGATTGTCTAAAATTCGCTTTTCTGTGCCATGTTGTACCGGCTAGTTTCCTTATGTCATTATCATCATCATTAATCAGCCAATCGCGTCCACTGCTGGACATAGTCCTCCCTCAGTTCTTTCCAGTGTTCTCTACACTGGGCCGCTTGTAGCCAGTTTCCCGCTACACGTTTTATATCATCGGTCCATCTAGTCGGTGGTCGTCCTCGGCTTCTTTTATAGTTTCTGGGCCTCCATTCCATAATACGTATTGTCCACTGTCCATCTTGTGTTCTGGCTAAGTGCCCTGCCCAGTTCCACTTAAGCGTCGTGGTTCTCGATGAAGTCTTGAGCTCCTGATCTTTGCCTGATTTGTTGGTTTGTTATGTGGTCTTGAAGGCTCACGTTCAGCATTGCACGTTCCACGGCTCGTTGTGTAACTCTGAGTTTATTCGCAGATTTTTGCGTGAGTGTTAAAGTCTCTGCTCCATAAGTTTGTACAGTCAAAACACATTGGTTATAAACCATTCGCTTGAGACACATGGGAATTAAACTTTTTAGAATATGTCTTAATTTGCCAAATGCTGCCCATGTCAGGCCTATTCGCCTCTGTATTTCATGTGTTTGATTGTCTCTGCTTATTTTGATCTCGTCTTCTAGATATTTCTAAGTGTCTGTTTGTTGTATGGTATTATTGTCTATAGTTATATTTCCACTCATTACGAGATTTGTCATAAGTTTAGTTTTCTCAAAGTTTATCTTTAATTCTGCTCTTTCAAACAGACTTTTAAGCGAATGTATCATAGAAACTGTATCCTGTAAGTTATCTGCGATTAATACAACATTATCTACAAACCTTAGATGATTTAATTTTTCTCCATCTATATTGATGCCCATATCTTGCCATTGAGTGTTCTTAAATATTGACTCTAGAGCTACCGTGAACAATTTTGGTGAAATATTGTCTCCTTGTCTAACTCCTCGACCTAAGCTGAATTTTTCTGTGTCTTCGTGTAGTCGTGTACCTGTAATCTATTAGGCTTTGATTTAGGGCTTCCAGTACTGTTTCAAACTCTACAGAATCAAAAGCCTTCTCGTAATCGACAAATGCAAAAACCAGTGGTATGTTGTACTCAATGCACTTTTCTATTAAGCTCTTTATGGTATGCAAATGGCCATTTGTGCCATATCCTGCCCTGAATCATGTAAGCCCAGAAGCCTGCCTGTTCTGTGGGCTGATAGAAATCAAGTTTACGTGTTAGTCTCTTTGTTAAGATTTTCATAAAGAGTTTGTACATATGTGTCAAGATGCTGATGGGTCTATAATTGTCTAATTTAGTAATATCGCCTTTTTTGTGTAACAAGACTATCACAGTTCATTTGCTTGAATATATTTTCTAGAGTTGCAGTGAAGAGCTTTGGTGATCTTGCATCCTTGTCGGACGGCTCTGGTAGTGGGAAATTCTGGAGTGTTTTCATAAATTTTTACCTTAGCTTTTGCTTTATTGTAGCAATCTTGTTGGTTAGAATGAAGTCAATTTCGTTCTTAGTGATTTCATTTGGTGCTACCCAAGTCCACTTTCTTTCTGTTCGATTTATATATATGTATATATATATATATATATATATATATATATATATATATATATATATATATATATATATGTATAAGCCCAAATGTTTTAGAAATATATGACGAATTTATCAGCAGTTTCTATTTATTTTTTCTTTAAAAATAAGCTTATCATAATATACTAAAAGAGCAATATTTTAGGGGAGGCCTAAAGGCAGGAGATATAATAACTCACATCAACGACATTCCAGTGTCAAATCCTGCTGATCTTTATTCGTCGTCGGACTACAATAAAACCGTAAAAGTCAGCTTAATACAAGAAGGAAAGAAGAAAACAATATTTCTTTATCCTGAAATGTTTATTGAAGAATTTTAAAATATAATACGTTTGTAACACTACACACTGTAACAGTTTTTATTAAAGGATTACAAAAGCACGTAATTTTCTTGGTATAACCTTATTTTCCTACACAGAAAAATAATTTTATCATACCGTTAAATATCTAATTAAAAACACGAACTAAACTTAAAATTTTTATTGATACCAATATGAGATACTGTGCAAACTTTACATTTTTCTGGAAAAAAATAAAACCTCAAAAATCTTTTATAATATTCGGACTATTCAATTAATTCTTATTTCTTACTATGCTGAATATACAGATTGAACCAATTTAAAACGGAACATACAATTTAATATATGTCTGTTTGAACTGCATTTGAAATAGTGGACCAATATAAAACTTGGACAAAAATAAATACATACCCGGTGATAGACATTGTATAAAATATCGTTCAACTATCTGTATCCTTTAAAGGAAAGAGGAGCTTGCCTAATAGTCGGAGAGATAGAGCCGAAATTTTGAACTGATCAGTAATATGACATTTCTCTATTGGAATATATTCATTGTAACTGGGTTAAGACTTTGCCTTACAGGCGGACGTCCCTCGTGGTACAGGGGGTGGCTATACAGGGATGAAGTTAAAATTTTTTTCGGAAAAATTAACGATCGATAATATGGCTGAAAATTTGCCCAGAGTAAGATCTTGGTATAACTAGACGAAATCCCAAAGGGCGGACGCGAGAGTGGATACATAAGGGGTGGCGGACAGGGGCGAAGTTGCAATTTTTTGGGGAAAAATTAACGATAAGTAATATGTCCGCCATTTTCATGGCTTATTATTTAGCCCCTAAAAACTCTAAATCCAAAAGGGCGGACAGCTGGGTTGGTACAGAGAGCCACAAAACGGGGTCAAATGTACCACTTGCCTGCGCATTTTAGGTCTCGGTAACAATTTTCAAACTGATTTTATTATATTTTTATACCGATTGATTTGAAAATTTATATGCTCACTTCTGTTACTATTCTGAGAAGCTTCAAGTAGTTTTCCTCAAAATTTTCCAAAAAAATTTCCGTAAATGAAAATTTGCGTAATTTTTTGAGGTAAAATCTAATTTGTAGAATCCTTTCAATTTTCTGTAAGTTATACCATGATTTTTTTCCAAAAATTTTCAAACGATTTTTCCGATAAAAAAAAATTTAGAAAAACTTCGTCATTTTTCTCACTCTCATTGATGTTATCACATTCATCATCTTCGTCACTTTCACTTTCAATAATATCACATTCATTATCTGCTTCATTTTCAATCACTACTTCTCGAACTGATTCTGGCATCTGAGGTCCACTAAACCATTTGAATTTATATGTTTCATCTTCAAACTCCCAACCATGTTCTTCAACAGTCAATTCTGTTGGTACTTTTTTATGAGCATTTGTCCAAATATTTGAAATATAATGAGCTCGCAGTAGATGTTGGTGTAATTCATCTTGACATGGTGGTAAGCTTGAAGCATCGAAATTTTTTAGTTTTTTTTTAAGGCTCGTTCACATCATGCAACTTATACTGCCGGTTAAATAGTAAAAATCTGACATCGTTTAGTTTTCTTTTTGGAATTGTTCTCGTCAGTCCTGTTCCATATAAGTGACTAAGGTTTCAAAAACTTCATTACAATCGAAGTCAGTTTCACCAAGTTGAATAAAAGCATCTTGATACTTATTACATTTAGCGCATGCGTCTAGAATTACTGATCTAAATGAACGCGCATCATTATTATTTTAATATTTTAAAATAATAATGATGCAAAATTAATGTCCAAACAGCATTTGTAAAATTATAATTAACTAATGAAAAAAATTCAATCAATTTGAAAGTTAAAAAAGATATTGAAAATATCTACAAAGTAAATTTCAAAACTTAAAAAATTGATTATTCCTCTATTAAATTGATTTTTATTAATAATTATTTGTAAAATGTTAAAGGAATTCTACAAATTGAATTTTACCTATTGATAAATAGAAATAATATATTTTGTATTTGATTATTCATGTAATAATAAATCAAATTTTTCTTATATCTGAACAATCATTATTTATGCAATATAAATTTAAAAACCTTTTTATTGTAATAAAAAATAAGTAAAATTACTATTTGTTATACCAAAAATATTTAATAGTTAACATTATAAATTCGGCTCTATCTCTTGGACTATAAGGAAGCGATAAGTGGTTTGACAGCATAATAACTGCTTGTTTTGTCTTGTTTTTTCAGTGATTCTAGGCAACCTATTTGGGTGGAGTTTTGACTTGTTCTTGAATGAGTTCCGAATCCAGTAGCCCGCTGAAGTATTGGATTTTTATAATATAATTATTTGACAACCTTTTGTTGGCCAACCACCTAGAGCGGAGTTGAGCCGAAATACATTGATTTCGTATGTTCCGTTTTAAATTCGTTCAATCTGTATATGTACACACACTCAAATAAGTTTTGCGTCTCACCTGAAAAATAAAAAATTATTTACTTTTTTCATCTGAATTGTTTTTATAGTTTTTTGCTATCGATAAAAATAAAGTTTGAATACTATTAATTTTTCATCTGTTTACCGTTTTGGAGAACTTAGTGCTACCCGAATCAATGAAGAAAAAAAGCTGAAAAAATCTTCTAGATATTTGAAGGTTCTAAAATAAAAGGTATATGAGGGTTAGCTGATAAAAAATCCGTGAAGACTTATAGCTGATTTTGTTTTATTTTTTTTTTTTTTTAATACTCTTAAAAAGTGAAAAACAAAGTTTTTTGCCTATAAAAAGTTTACTGTACAATCTAGAAAGAAATGTTTGAAAAATATAATGCATAAATAATTGACCGAGATAATTATAAAAAACACTTATTTTTGTAGTACTTTATTTTTTGCATAACCATATGAAGGGTAAAGGTCCAAAAGTGGACAAGTCGCAATTTTTCATAAATCGGTGTAGTGGTGCCATCTTGCAGCAATTTTAACATAGAAGTGGTCAGCGGCTTGTTACACGTCCGAAAAGTGCCTACTTCCCGTGAAATGCTAATTATAATTTACGCATACACCGCCAATAGGGGCCAAGTCTTCATCAGACAGGTCCTAAAAGGGTAAAGTCCATATAAACAGCGATAGACGTTGATCTAATAGATCTTGATAGAGTAGAGGTTGCGCCGGTTGGGGCTGGGAAAATTTTACCGACCGTGGGAAAAAGCGGCATCCTTTGATGTTTGCACCTGCTCATGTGTTCAAGTTACGTCACGCTCACTGACTTTCTTCCTTTCGTCTTCTTCTTTCCGTCAGGTTATCTGTTTTTTTTTTCTCATGTCACCTTTTTCTATTCACTAATTGAACGTCCACTGCTTGACATGGAAATCCTTTATTTCAAACACTGCTACACACAGGCCTGCTTTCCTTAGTCCAGTTCTCGACACAGATCTTTCGTCCAGCACTCTACATAGGTCTACGATTATTTCCTCCAGCGCAGCTTAGAGGTAGGTTCGTCGGTTAAGCTAGTGTTTTCATTTTTTTCCAAGTGATTTAAAGTAAATAATAATGAATATAGAAAACAATAGTAGTGGAAATGAGACTGAAGTAGTGCCTAGACAGAATGAATCAAAAAAGAGGAAAAAGCACGGCAGAATAAGAGATGCCATGAAAAAAATTAGACTGCAGAGTCACGAGGTAGGTGCCACCTGTAATTGTCGTAAACAATGTTTTCAAAATGTGCCTGAAGAAACAAGAACTATACTCAAGAATTTTAACATAATGACTTCTATTAATGGGCAGAACTCATACTTATGTGGATTGATTACAGTACTCCCTATTCACCGAAGAAGGCCTAGGAAAAATGAAGACGAAGCAAATTTAAGAAGTTCTGGAGATTCTTACAGGGTACGTTTTGGCACTGATAATAGCTTTAAAGAAATAAATATTTGTAGACAAGCCTTTAGGTCTATTCATGTAATAAAAAATAATTAGAGATACATATTACAAAATTCACTAAAAATGACTGGAGTCGCCCCTAAAGATAAAAGGGGAGAAAATCAAAACCATCCTAGAAAATTGGAATCCCACGTTCCTGCAGCAATATACGAACATATAAAGTCATTTGAAGGCAGGAAAAGCCACTACAGTAAAATTTATAGTAAAAAATGGTACTTACCTGAAGACTTAAACATAAAGAAGATGTTCAAAATGTTGCGAGTTGAACCCTTCTATGAAAATATCTTACGAGTCTTACAGAACAGTCTTTACAAAATTTAACATAGCCTTTGGATATTTCAGGACAGATACATGTAGTTTCTGTGATGAGTTTCTTATAAAAATAAAATCTCTTCAGTCTGATGTTTTAAACAGTTTCGATCTTGCTCAAAATGAACACTTGCAAAAGAAAATACGCCAGCTTACGATACAAAATGATGTACACAAAAGAAATGCTGAGGTATTTTCTTCTTCTTCTTAAAGTGCCTATCCGTTCCGGACGTTGGCGATCATCACGGCTATCTTCACTTTGCTTATTGCAGCGCGGAACAGTTCAGTGGTAGTCGTGTTATACCACTTTCGGAAATTTTGAAGCCAGGAAATGCGTCTTCTTCCCGGTCCTCTCTTACCATTTACTTTTCCTTGGAGAATCAGCTGGAGAAGGCCGTAACGTTCTTGATTTCTCATTACATGACCTAGATATTCCAACTTTTTAGTTTTGACGGTCATGAGAATTTCACATTCTTTCCCCATTCTACGCAGGACCTCCACATTACTAACTCTGCCAACCCAGGATATACATATATGAGGTATTTTACAGTAATAAAAGGGCAGCGAAGAACAAAAGTCAAACCTCTGTGACTCACGAAGCTATTTGTCTCGATTTTGGAAAAAATCTCAGTGTCTCAAACATAACAACAAACGATGTTTACTATAAGAGCCAGCTGAACGTCTATCCCTTTAATGTCCACATTATATCTACAGCAAAAAGTGTGTTTTACGTTTACCCAGAAACACTTGGCAAAAAAGGGAAGCTACGATGTATGCTCAATGCTGAATGACTTTCTATGGAATTTTCTCGATATACAAGTAAGATCGCTTGAAATATTCTACGACTCGTTTGGGAAAAAAAAAATTCACCTTGTTTCGTTTTTTGCATTATATTGTCCACAATTCACGTAGACTTAATTATGTTAAAGTTACTTTTCCTATTCGTGGGCATTTATACATGGAACCGGACAAAAATATGGACTTAATAAATTCCAAACAACGAGCTGAGATTCCTTCAGATTGGGTTGACATTTTAAGAAGTGCTCGTGCAAAACCATTGCTATTTGACGTTGTAAAAATGGATCAATCCTACTGTCCAGCATGGACGAATTTTTTTAATACTACAACAGATTATTTGATAAAATGTCCTTTCAGTTTCCGCCCAATTTGAGAATTAGAAATACATCATCAAGAACATCGTAGACTAATATATCACGGGGAGTCCTATAATAGAGCATGGGAGTCCTATAATGCAGCATGGGAGTCAGCAATAGTGAAGGAAAAAGAAAGTATGCGAAAGTAACCTGTGCTACTACAAAATGAGTTTGAACTTTCTCCGTATTATTATTCAAGTATAAAAAAATATTAATATCTTGGAATACTATTATTAAATAACATTATTTTTAGGTTTGATACCAATCTCGGCTAAACAATTTAAATGCCTACTACAAGCTTTGAAACGATTCTGGGTGACGAAGCAAAACAATTTTTTGATAACCTGTCCAAGAATTAGAATTATTTCATGTTAATAACTTTTGTCTACTTGTCATTTTAACTTGTTTTTTTTTTAGACTTGGCCCCTTTAGTCCAATAATGTTTGGTGGTTTGACCAATCAAAGCTTATATTCTATTTTGCATAATATCAATATAAGTTTAATTTCTTGTGTGTCTCATTAAGTACCCAAATAACTAATCTAATCAACAAGGTTCATGATATCCAGCAATAATTTATCAATAACTGGTTTTAAAATTTAAACTTCGTTTTGTACGAAATAAACATCTGGTGACTTAGCTCTTTATGGACCTGTACCCTTCATGCGTAATAACTGCTAAAAATTGTGGCAATTAACGACTTAAAAAAGTATTTCAAATGTTATACAGATCGACCAAATAGTTTATAAGTTATTCAATTTGTTTATCCAAGAGAGCGAAAATTTTTAGTTATATTACATGTCATTATGCAAAATTTAAAGTTATAATCATTTATAAATTACTGCAAAAATAAGTGCTTTTTCAATTATCTTGGTCATTGTATTTTAATTTTGAAACTCTCAAGATTGTACAATACAGGAATTCAATGAAAGAATTCACCGTAAAACGTAAACGAAAAGGATTGTTAACTTGAGAGATTTTAATTCTATGGATTTTTTCTATAAGGAAAAAGATAATACGACGTAACGCGTTGTTCGGACCCTCCCCCCATCCCTGTACACCGTAACGTTTAACAACACCCTCCCGTTTAACTATAAGAGATATTTAATTTCACTAAACGAAAATTGTCCTTTTTAAAAAAATAAACAAAATGGGCTTTATTGAACTTTATTATTAAATTTAAAAATAACATAAGCAGTTATTGCTACTATATCTAGATGTCTATAAAATAATGAAAGAGGCCATCTCCGGGTAATTCTGGAGCTACTATAGGATAAACACATTTGGTCGACGGTATCTACCACTTCTTTGAAAACATTGTTTTCAAAACTTCCACAAAATTTATTTTAAACTCTTATCACTACAGCTGTTTCGGCTGATTGCCTTTCTCAATTGATCTATTTTTGGCATGCGTTTACACTTTATAGTCTCTAATGCAATAGGTTGAGGAGGGGAGACTGTTTGTCTCAAGTTAGTCATTCAGAATTATATCTGTGTTTTTTAATTTGTTGATTTCCATAGATTCTAACAAAGATAGCTTAAGGTCTTTATTTCGAATGTGAAGAATTTTAAATTCGTCATTAAAACAATGGTTATGATCTAGAAGGTGAAGTGCTTATGTAGAATCTCTATTTTTCTAATATTCTATTCAATCACGGTCGAATCCATCAATTTTTATTTTGGTAAAATTAAATATCTTCAAGAGTTCAATACTTCTTTTACCAAATATAACATCTTTTTTGAAAATAAAATTACATCTAGGGCTTTGTAATTAAATATAAAATAAAATTTTACAATTATTTAGATGGTAGTTCGCTGTTGACTAAAATCTTCTGTATTATATTTATGTACGTATTTATTAACATACTCGCCAAATTAACAATAACAATGGCGTTTAATTAACCAAAATATAAACTTGTTATTTAAAACAACATGTTTAACTACTTTTGTTTTCAGAGAAAACATAAGCAAACCTTGGAATACAAAAAAATATTCTCCAACAATTTTATCAGTGGCCGAATGAAAACAAATCTTGAAAAATCTCCATTGTTTTTTAAACAAAAGTTTACTTAAACTTCGCACATAAATTCGTTATATGTTATTTATAATGAATATAATATATGGGCCATAAAAAGGTTGTTTTTGGTGATGGATGCTAAATTTAGGTGTTCAATTTATTTGTGTTACTTTGAAATACGCTTACACGCTGGTATTTTGGACTTCTCTTTAAAAAGCACTTCAACGAGTCACGCGGATGAGGCAGCTTTTTAAATTTTTTCGGTAATTACTGACATTTATCATTCGGTATTTTTTATTGAAATTGAAAAATCTCGTAACATCCAACATTCAATTAAATTGTATCTATTTTATTAAGTTATTTATTAGACGTGAAATTTCAACAAAAATATTTTATACAGTGAGCACGTTAAGGTTGGAATAAATTCGTTAAACGCTTATTATAGATAATTGGGTAAAAAAAAGCTCAGGACACGTCGATTTTATTTTTTAGTTGCGCATTTTTGAGTGAACTCATATTTTTCATGACGTCATCGCTGTTCAAATTATGACGTCATTATCACTTTTTTAATGGTAATACCTTTATTTGACACTATTATCGAAAAGAACGCATCTTAGTGTATACGAATGTCATATTTTTTTTATGTCGCTTATGTCATAGAACCGTAAGTTCAAAAAATAAAACATATTTTACTCATATCTAAACGTAATTTATGAAAATATAAACAGGACTAAATAAACCTACAAACCATTAAGCTAAATGCTCAAATGCCCACAAATTATAGCTCTACAAGAAACAAACTTTAAAAACAACAAAAAATACAACTTAAAACACTTTGATTCATACCACAACTACGCCAACAAAGCAATCGGTGGGGTATCAATATATGTCAATTCTAATCTAGGATCAGAAGAGATTCCTTTACACTCTGCTTTTGAAGCCGTAGCAATTAAAGTTCAATGTCCAACTCACCTATTTGTATGCAATGTTTATATCCCATCAGATATGGATGTTGTCACACAAGACTTGGAACATTTAATCGAGCAAATTCCAAAACCTAGACTTATTCTAGGTGGCTTTAACTCTCACAACATTTCCTGGGGATGTTATTCCGCAGACAAAAGAGGAGAACAAATAGAAAAATGTCTTAATGAAACAGATTTTGTACTATTAAATATTCGGTTTAACTCTGTTACCGGCAATCGTTCTGCTATTGATCTGACTATATGTGAAAGTTCCCAAAGCTCCTAGTATAAACTGGGAAGTATTAACCCATACCTACGATAGTGACCACTGGCCTATAAAAATAAGAAATAATAATTCCACAAGAACAATTATAAATTTTTCAGAAACAAGGAAAACTAAAGATGCAAATTGGATAGCTTACCAACAACATATTGAGTAGCCAAAAATATTAAAGGCAAAACAGCAAAATCAAAACGTAAACATTCAGTACCGTGGTGGAACAAACATTGTGAAGAGGAACTTAAACAAAGTAAGCATGTATTTAATGTATTCAAAAAACATCATACACCGGAAAACATAACAGCTTTTAAAAAATATAGAGCCTACGCAAAACTTACTTAAAAAAAACACATCAATTACTTAAAAAATTATGTTTACAGAACATAAATATTCTTAAAGTACTAGCTAATCATAACTGGAGCACAGACAAAACACAGCTACTAAATATTTACAAATCCTTCTTCTTCTTCTTGTGCCACTCCTATCGGAGATTGGAAATCATCGAGGGCTATCCTGACCTTGTTTACAGCTGACCTAAAGAGTTCATTAGTGGTAAAGCCAAACTACTCTCTCAAATTACGCAACCATGACATTCTTCTACGGCCTGGATTCCGTTTTCCTTCTATTTTTTCTTGCATTATATTTTAAAGTAATGCGTATTTATGTCCTCTCATCAGCTGACCCAAATATTCAAGTTTTCTTCGTTTGATGGTTGACAAAATTTCTGGGTCTTCTCCTATCCTTCGCATTACTTCAAAGACTCTTTCAACCCAACTTATCTTCAGCATTCGACGGTAGCACCACATCTCGAAACTTTCAATATTTTTTATGTTGTTCTGTTTAAGAGTCCAGGCCTCTACACCGTATAATAGTGTGGTAAAAACGTAGCACCTTAGCATTATTAATCGTAGAGGGATGCTTATATCTCTGTTGCAGAAGAATTTTCTCATACAAATCCTTAATCCGCAGTAAATTAGATTATGAATCAATTGTACATAATTCAGCTAAGGACTCAACATTAAAAAAATTAGATATTGTACAAAATACCGCAATAAGACTAGCTCTAGGAGCCTACAGAACCAGTCCAGTTGAAAGTCTTTATTTCGAAGCAAATGAGTCTCCACTTTCTATTAGAAGATTACGTGTCAGTTTACAATACGCAAGCAAGCTATCAACTAATCCAAACAACCCGGCCTACCTCTATGCTTTCTTCACACATTACCATTCTAATTACCATCAAAATCCTAATCCTCGACCATCATTTAGCAAAAGAATTAGCAACTTCATATTTTCGGGTATTATGCATACCAATATTGATTATGTTCCCACTTGGACTATACAAATTCCAGATTTTAACACAGATCTGTCAACTTATACCAAAGGACACCCTTCATCTCTTTTTCTCCAATACTTCTACAATATACGAAAATGGTTGCGTTTCGATTTAATTTGAGCTTCTTACCACTCCCTAACACGTGTTTCTGGGTCTACCCGTCATCAGAGAGAGTTTGTAAGAAAACTCAAACCAAACCAAAACGCACCAACTACTCTGGCAATTATAGAAAAAATAATTACCAGAGTATGCTACTAGAGACATCTAGTGATGAAAGATGAAGTTAAATGTGTCGATAGCAATTGCTATCGACACATTTAACTTCATACTTCTACAATATTAAAAATAAATATTCATCCTGTCAACTATTTTATACCGATGCAAGGCAGTACAACAAACTCTTAATCGACCTGAAGACATGACAGTAATATTCACAGATTACTTAAGTGGAATCCAGAGAATTCAGAAAATATATCGAAACCATCCGATTTTAGAACAGATTAAAAAAGATCTTGTGACTCTACAAAATAATCATAAACAACTACATATTCTGTGAATACCATCTCATGTGGAGTTACCAGGAAATGAGATAGCTGATCTAATGGCCAAAGAAGCTTGTAAAACGGAGAGATCCGATGATAGAACTAACCAAATTCCTCACTCAGATATGAAAAAATGCATCAATGAGTACACAAAAAACTTATGGTTAAGAAGATGGCAGCTCTTACCAAATAATAAATTGCGGCAAGCAAACCCAGATCTATCAGCGAAAATACCAAATTTAGTAAAGCGAAGGGACCAGGTTGTACTACATCGTATCCGAATAGGACATACCAGACTAGCGCACGAACACCTACTAAGGAAGGAACCTCCTAGAATATGCTATGCCTGTGACACCAATATAACTGTAGGCCACATTGTTATAGACTGTCCATTATATCAAATGGAAAGACAGGCTACTGGACTACCAAGTGATATAAAGTGCGCTTTAAATTATAATCAACTTTGTAAAAACTTTATGGTTTATATTTTATATCAATCATTATAATATATTGGTTGATGCGGGTTATTCCCATTAAAAAAAATGCTCAAATTGCTAACCATTTGCCTCTTGACAATATGTAAGGCGATATTAAAACTCTTACAAAACATTATTAAGGTGATCAGCATTAATTAAATTAATTTCGATCCTAATTCTCCCTTTGAATTCATAAATGAGTCGCTCTGAAGCACAATGGCCTAAGTATAAAGATAAAGTTGATGTTTTAAGATATCGGCAACTAAAGAATTTAGCTAAAAATAAAACCAGTTTTTTTTAGTAACCAGTATTATTCTATTCACTTACACAAACATCCCTGGAACCTTATTCATTATATGAGTCGAATGAGCAAAATATTAACAAAAAAATCTTCTTTTATACAAAAAAAAGTCAGTTGGGCAACTATGTCAAATATTAAGCTTGTACGAAAAATATTAAATCATTATATATATAATATCATTATCTATTGCCTTCACGTTTGTTTTCAGGTTTGTGTAGAATTCATGATAGACTGGCGGAATGTAAGGAAGAAGACTCTGAATGTCTTTATATTATGTTGACCTATGGGTCTTCCAGCAGGGTAGACAATGTCCAAGTAGAAGTATTCTCTTTTTATCTGAAAGACTGTTCTTTTTTTTGAGACGTCAACACAATTAAATAATACACTCTTATTATTAGAATATTTAAAATAAATTTTAAAGGGCTCTTCTGCTTTGAACATTAGCCACTGCATTTTAAGACATTCTGCTTTAATATCTTTCTCCTCTTCTTTCCAGTTTGTAAGTAACTTCTCTAGTCTTTTAGTACACTTAAAATTTTCAGAGATCATTTTAAATACCTAAAATTTATTATTCTTTTTGGAACTGGAAATAAATTTCATCCAATCGTCTTGCAAAAAAATGGCTTTAAAATATCGTTTTTGTTTTTCAATAACTCCAAAGTCTCCATCACATGGAAAATAGGAGAGACCGGAAACTACAAACGTGTGATGTATAACTGTGGGACTAAAAGTATTGGAGACCGCCATGAATGTATAAATGGATGCCAGTTTAATATTTCGATTCTGATCTCCGCATTGATCGATATACAAGATCAAAACCGGTGTGTTAACATACGTTTTTACGTAGTGTAAAATGCAAGAACGAATTTCTTGTGGGTTACGTGGGGCTATGTGAGGCTAGTCAAATTAAATGTAATTACTGTTATAGTATCTTTATCCGTGGCTGCATCTTCTTTCATTCCAGTTCGAGCTGCTTTTGCCTTCCATAGGTGTAACTCTTTTTCTGTTTCCATTCTGCTTTTTTCTACACCTACAAAACTTTTTATTATCATATTATAAGCGTCACATCGTTTGCAAGTTTGAGTAAGAGGATAACAGAAAAGAAGATTAAAATCTTCCTTAAATATTTTCGAAAAGACGAATTTGGATACCTTTACTACTGGTTTTTCACTTTGCACATACAAATCAAGAATTTTGAGATATTTAAATCAGGTGACAGATACTCTCGATTGGAATTTTAGTTGCTCCTATAGTGGGATGTATATTTGGCAAATTTGTTATTGAAATCTTTTATATATTTTGAATATATGTTTCCCATGTCCTTTTCTCAGAGGGGTGCTTGTCTCTTTTATCCAGTGGCGGAGTGATTAATTCGCCCCCTCTTGATTTCTTTATTAAAGCTCTAGTGAGCTTTCCATCTGAAATTTGTAGAGCTTTTTTTGAAAAATTATTTGCAAACAGCTACCATATAGAATTTTAAAATTCCTTGGTATATATTGAAATCCCCTCGTATTTGCTAAAACACCGAAGTATTATTTTAATCCTCTTTGCGTTGCCGAGTTGATATAGAAACATTTTAAGTTTGTTTATATATCACGGACGCGTATTTCTTTTGTATTTTCTTATGATCGAAGCCGCTTATTATTCTGCATTTCAAATAAATATTCCCGTTTATATGTTTTGTTTATACCAAGTTGAGCAAATGAATTACAAAGATAATTACAGGATTCTCGCTGAGGTCGCTGTTGGGGGCAGTTGACTTCAGTGTTGGTCCAAATTTTACGTAAAATTTGAAACGTTTTGTGTTTTTTTGTCCCTTTTCATGGAAAATGTGTAGCAGTGTTATTTTAAATGTGCAGTTACGGTTAAAAGTGAGGTTTGGAAGATGGGCCATTGAAAGCAGACGTCTTTAGTTTAGTCGGAAAAAACCGGCAAATTTGTTAAAAAAATAAAAGCGATTTTTACTTAATGCAATGTGTCAATTTTGGACGAGTCATCACTGTTTTTTACTCGTAAGCCGTCTCTCATCTGAGATATTTATAAAACGGCGTTTACAACAATTTTAAAAATACCCACGTGGTTCCAGTTTTTTTAAGAAGCCGAGTCTAAAATTTGTGTCCAGTGCCAATTTCAACCTTAATTTGCTTTGTCCTAAGAGGCCTTTTCAAAATACCTTTTCACAGCTTGGAGATGAATTTCTTGGTGTGGCTGAAAGTGTAAGTCTAGTTTCCAACCCCAGAAATTTTAGTGAAACCCAGGTAACTCTTTTTGTTTGAACTTTTAAAGTAAAAATAGACATTTTCTCTAATAATTATTGCTTTTATTAAAATTTAAGAAATTGTAATAATTAAAATTGTAAATCTTATTGTGTGGCTTAGCTGTCATTTTATTTGTTCTCAGTTTTAAGATTTAGTATTGACATATGACAGCTAGCACTATTTTTGACATTTGGTAAATATCTAATCATATTTGAGATTTTGTTTTGTTTAAAAAAAAAGGTTAACCTCTATGCATAGTTTTACTTAAAAAGATATTTTTTTATTTGTAATAATTTATTTCTGCTACAAATTGTCGCCCATTAACAATTGTAGATTTTATAGTATCTCCAACTTCTAGAGAAGAAATTTGATATTTTGTAATGTTTTATTTTTATTTTTTATTTATTTTAACTAAATAGAAATTTGATATTTTGTAATGTTTTCTGTGCTTGCGACGTAGTTGGCAAAAATTACAAAAACAAGTGAATTTCTTTGAAGGTCACCATGTGTTAGCCAGTTTAAGAATTTACTGAATAGAAGAAAAATAATATACTGTAATATTTTAGAGTAAATAAGTAATTAAAATATATAATTAAACAAGATCATATTATAATGCAGCAATAAAAATATTGAATGTAAAATATCTAAATAAATACTAAATACTTTCCCAAACAACAGTTATTAAAGCTTTTTTTTAATTACTTCTAGCTCTTGTTGAGTTTCTTCTTGTTTTTATCAAGAAATGTTTTTTTTTAATCAATTTTGAAATGATTTTATTGTAACCCAAATGTTTAAGGGATATCTCCGTTCAACGCAAATAAAACAAAAATACAAGAAACTTGTATTAGTCACATTTAAAAAGCTATTTTTACATGCAATTTTCATACTTCTCTCTTTTGTTGTCAACTAATTATGTGACGACAAACAAAGGAGCAATAGTATCAACTTTCAAAGCTCTTAACTCTGTTGTAACAGAGAGGAAAGAGGAATGTCCTGTGTTAAAGGGAAATAGGATCTAGCGATATCTAGAAGCGATGTAAAATAGTTTTTGTTGTTTATTTTACTTAGTATTTGTCATGTGTAACAACATATTGTTGTGACAGGCAATTCTGATCAACACAAAGCTTGTTATATTTAATTTTGGAAGTATTTACACATGTTTATAACAAATCGAAAAACTTTTCGATTGTAAAATTCGCTTAAAAGTTGTTAAATCGTTTTGTGACCGATGTTATGCAAGTAAAATGTAAGGCCATGAAATGGCTTATTGTTACGGGTCTCTATTCTAAACGGCGCAACATTTATGGTTTGACATGTTAATGTAAAGTTTAATTTGGCCTTCACATTGAACAAATTTTTGGGAAAATTAAGTAAAAAATGATATTCAACAAAACAATAATTATTAACAACTGTTTTTTTTTTGTTTATTTTTCTAGTGTTACGTTTAGACTTTATTGGATTAAAATTTTTTTAATTTTCAAGAATTTTTGTAATATAATATAAATTTTGAATACAAATTATTGGTTTGTTTCTTTTTTTAATATATGAGATCTTTTTATAACTATATTAGCTAACCCAGCAAACGTTGTCTTTTCATTTAAATTATTTTTCGTGAATATTATGGTAGCTAAATAAAAAAAAACTTATCACCAAAAAACTTATTGTAAGTATGTGGGGATGGACACTATGACTGAAAGAGGAATGGAGCGCAATAAAGGATTGTACGCAATATTCTTGTTAACAATATTCATGATCTCCAAAGATATGATTGATCACATTTAAAAGATCAAATTATATTAAATTTTATAATAAATATGAGGCAGTTTCATAATTTGTTTTCGTTCATTATTTGCACATGAACCGCAATACTGATTGCGAATTTCTAGTAAAAGTAGTTGTTTTGTATGAACTCCAATAATGCATGCTATGCCGGATTTTGGCGTGTATTCATGTCCATACGAACGGTGACTCCATCCACCATCAATAATCACTGCACATTGACCCATTCCTCCTCGTATAACGTATTGGGTTTCTAAAGCTTTTTGGTATTCTTCCTCTTGTTGCTTGAATTGCATCAGTTAAACATTGCTGTCACGTTTCTCCTGGTTCTTGTTGGTATTTATTAAATGTGTGAAAACCAATTGGCGGAACATTCAACACTGATAAACATTCTTCTACTGAATGATGTCCTTTTCCAATAGCCAAAAAGCCAAAGCACCGCACGTCACTAGAAGATTCACATAGTGTTTCTCCCTGTTCGTATGTATCGGTTTTTTTATTCCACATACAGCACACTTGAAAATGAATTAAGAATTTAAATACATGACGACTTCTTTGTCAAATACCAAGTATCCAGTTTTTTACATAGCATTCATGACTCTTTATGGCTGATATCGACTATTCTTCTTCCAAAACGATTGTTTAGTTTATTATCGTACTCACCCTGTACTCGCACTACTTCAATTTCTAAATCTTCTGTATTGGAATATAATGTTGGGGTTGTCTGACCACTGAATGATGCAACGGGTTCTCTGAAAAATGTGTAGAATATAAAACTAAATCATCATCATCATCTTGGTGCTACAGCTCTTAGAGGGCCTCGACCTTCTCAAGCTTTCTACGCCATTCTGTTCTGTCCCTTGCTTGCATTTTCCAGTTGCCGACTCCGATCTTCTCCGCATCTTGTGTTACCCCATCCATCCACCTCAGCTTTGGTCTACCCCATCTTCTCATTCCCACGGGTTGCGCTGTTAGAATCTTTTTTATCATATTCGATTCAGGAGCCCGGGCTACATGTCCTGCCCACTGCAGGCGGTTTCGCTTAATTATAGTGGTAATATCTTTACCACTAAACGTATGCTTGTAGATATTCTGCAGTTCAAAGTTATATCTACGCCTCCATATTCCGTTCTCACAGACCGCTCCGAATATCTTGCGTAGCACCTTTCTTTCAAAAATGGATAGAGCGGATTCATCTGTTTTCATTAGCGTCCATGTCTCTGATCCATATGTGAGAACGGGGACTATCGGTGTTCTATACAGCCTTATACGAGTTTTTTGAGACAGACGTTTCTTAGCTAAGTACTTTGATAAACCATGATAATACCTGTTTGCAATTATTATTCGCCTTTTTATTTCCTCAGATGTGTTATTATTGGGGTTAACCGATGTCCCTAGATATATGAACTCTTTGACTGCTTCGAAGTTTTGGTCATTGATGATTAAATTTGTGTCATTTCCAGCTCTTGTGTAGTCGCCATGAATTTGGTTTTATTTTGATTTATCTGTAACCCCATTCGTTCTGCTGCTGCTACTAGCTCGGTTAGGATTTCCGCAGTTCTCGCCCTAGTTGTTGTTATAATGTCCACGTCGTCTGCATATGCTAGAATTTAATTACTATTTAACTGGGAATAAGCCACAATTAAAGGTTAAAATACGTTTATTGACGTTTCAATTTCTATTTCGGAAAACGATTTCCGAAGTGGAAATTGAAACGTCAATAAACGTATTTTAACCTTTAATTGTGGCTTATTCCCAGTTAAATAGTAATTAATTTAAAATGCCACAAGAAAATAGCTTCAGAACAATATGCTAGAATTTGGACTGATCTATTAAATATTGTTCCCCTGCTATTTAGATTAGCGTTTCGTACAACTTTTTCTAAGGCGACATTAAAAAGCTGACACGCCAGCGCATCTCCCTGCCTTAACCCCCTATGTATTTGAAATGGGGTTGACGAGTCGTTTTGATTTTTTACTGCTGATAGCATCTTCGCCATTGTCACTTTTATCAAACATATGAGTTTTTTTGGAATTCCTAACTCATTCATAGCGTTGTAAAGACTTGGTCTTCACTGTCATATGCCGCTTTAAAATCGACAAAAATATGATACATATCTATGTTAAACTCTTGCGCTTTTTCGAGGATCTGTCGTAGTGTAAAGATCTGGTTAATAGTTGAACGTCCACGCCTGAATCCTGCTTGATATTCTCCTAGAAACTATAACTATATATATAAAACTAAAACAATCTTAAAAAAAGCTTGCATACCACTGCCCCAATGTTAAATTATTGTAACATCTTAAAAAATCGAGCTTCAAGTTATATACGTCAATGGATTTGAAATGATACAACGAATACATTACTTAAGACACATCAGCAATAAAGTGGACTTAATTTGTTTACATAATATTTTTTTTTAAATCTACTTTTTTGGTTTCTTTGACAAATCTGAACAAAAAATCTCTAAAGTGGATGGCTCTCTTGTTTTAAACAATTTAAAATTAAAAAAAAAACGAAATATGAGAATTTTTAAGGTTCAAAGGCACAAAAATTTATTATTTTATAACAGACATATCGTACATAGACGAACTGTTGTCACAACTTGTATATATAATATATACATAATATATTCATTTATAGATATAGCTTTTTTATAGATATATTACTTGTAGATTGTAGATTTTATGACATCGTACTTTCAAAAAAAAAGTTACAGTATCTACTATTCTGTAAGTTTCAGCACGGCCAGTTCAAAATTCAAACCGATAAATATTCTAATTAAATTATTATTATAATCTGCCAAAGTGTTTTACAAAGTAATTGATATGGCAACCCTGTTAGTACGACGTTTTGTTTGAAGCGTTTCGAAGCCAGAAGTAATGCTATGGATGATATTATTATTATATTACCGATGTTTCAGATGGAACAAAATTTGATGGCGGCAGTTGTTCAAGATATAATTCTTGTTTAACGAGATTTTTCATAATGGTTAGGAAAAAATATTCAACGTTTTATAGCAAATATTTTCCACTTTTACAGTTTTATATATGTTGTCATTAAAATTTTGTCCGGCTTTTTGCTGGTAGCTTTATTATAAGCCAGAACATATACTATATTTTCCTATTAGGGCAAAACTGTGGGTACATTCAATTTTTTTTTATAAGTATTTCTTAGGATTATATCTTTATGCTGTAAAAAAATTAACAAAATTCTATGTTTTCCAGGTTTACCTGCTTTATACTTAAAAAAAAGTAGTTTTTTGAGTTTTTTTTTAAAACGAAAATATGAAGTTTGCTCAAAATTTGCCAAAATACTTCTAGTGATCACATATACTTTCTCAAATTTTTTTAAATTTTTTGAATATGCAGTTTGTCTTTTGGGGAGTACATATCAGCCTTAAGGTACTTTACCTTTAATTTTTAAACAGAAAAATCTTGCAAAAATATAAATAATTAATATTATACACTCTCTAACTAATAAAATTAGTTGAACTGTCGCTGACAGTGTTATAGCACGGCTTTTTACCATAATTAGATATATAAATAGAAGTACAGAATTAAGATTATATATTCGTTCAGGACCGTTAGTGTGGGTCAGTACTATGTTATGGTTTACATTTAAGTTCATTTAACGTTCGTTACTCTATTCAAAGCAATAAACTAATATAGTGAAATTAAATACATAATGTTATCCATTTGCCTGAGCCTCAAAGACACCTCATCATAACATCATTTATTTATTATTACTTGGCCACCTCTGCAAATACATAAGGCCTGATCTTCTAAAGAAAAAATAAAAATGGTTATCACAAATTCGAAATGGAAACCAAAAATGTACATTGAACGTTGGAAGAATCCAGGACAACTCAATCGTTACCGAACTGAACTGGACGATACAAACATACAGTGACGGTATGTAAGTAAGAAGTTAGTTTATTTTTGTTAATACTTCATTTTGGAAATTTGTATCGAATTATCGAATATCGAATTTTTATTATTTTTGCTGTCGAATTTTATTGAAGCGAATCTTCTATACTGACTGTATTATATTACTACTACTGCAATAATTTTTTCTCTTTAGTAAACTGCTGAGGCGAGCGTCAAGGAACTATCGCCACAAGATGGCTTCGTCGCGGAATTAGCGCTACAAGATGGCGTCGACAATTATTGTACTCGGCACGACGCGGCGTCACAAAAAAGCCGTTTATCAGTAATCAAAATGTTTATCAAAAAAGTGGTCATCATATATTTATTCTAAGCAGGTTTAAAGTAAAAATTACATGAAAAATAATTAACAAAATACATACATTAACTGCGAAGTAAAAAAATTAAAGAATATTTGTCCTTAAATGATTCGATTCACAGCGATTGTCAAAATTTAAAAGTTATAAATGTATTCCGATTAATAACAATATTGAATTATCTGATTAAATGTTTATAATAATATCTCATTTTAAAATAATTTCACATAAATTAAACTATTATTTTTAAACATTATAATCGTTTTCATCGTTCTTGGCGTGTGCGTGTAAAAACACTTGCAATAAGTTGTTTCATCTGTCTTTCCTTGTCTAAGCTCGATTCGTTTACCTCTTCCAGTGGCGGAGCAAAATGTAGCATGTCAAATGAAATAATAGTTATAAAAGAAAATTATAAATTATTGTTCATTAAATTTCTAATAACGGAATATACGTATAAATTGCGAAGAAGTATTTTTTCAGATTGCAGTACAATAGGACAGGATATAACGAAAAGTACATTTTAAAAGGATTTTGAAATATACCCAAAAAAGTGTTAATTATTTAACCCACTTTAATTAAAAAATGATACAGATTTTTTTAAGTTTTAAGCACTGTAGCGAATTCTGAACTGTTACAACGTACTGACCTTGATTAATTAGCGAATCAGTCAGCGTCTTCACTGGAACTGTCTTCATCATTGGAATCTTCCGCCAAATCGATGATAATCCTACTTTCATTTTCATCATATGTGACCATTTTTGCCCAGTCGTCCTGAATAAATTTTTCAGTATGGTTAACACAATTCGCCCACACTGCAGGTGTTGCCTCAGCTAATGCATCGCCCCAAACTTTTTTCACTGTTTCATCTCCACATCCATGTTCTCCAATATGACGATCATATTATTGTTTAGAAATGCCCCAGACCAACTCAATCGGATTATATTGACAGTGATATGGAGGCAATCTCAAAACCTGATGCCCTTGTTCTTGGAGTAGCTCGTCTATAACTTACCTGGTATTTTGTGGTTTATTCTGGCGACAAAGACTCAATAGCTCTGTCTTGCCCTTGTCGTAGAAAACAGTAATCCAGCATCTTTAAACAAATCCTTGCCTACTTCAGGCATGTAAAACAACAAAGCGTTTACCTGTATTTTCGTGTCCTTTTCTGATGCTTTTCACACAGTCATCTTGCCAAGTACGTTTATATGCCCCTTTTAGGAATATCCATGTTTCATCTAAAAAAACGAATTGAAGTGGGCTTGGACTTAAAAAATTTCTCATATATTGCCTCAAAAAATACAGTCGTTTGGAGGCAATATATAGTTTCTCACATAGCACTCGTCTACTATTTTCTAGTTTGTATGAAAACCCACAATTGTTCATAAGACGCCACAAACTTGTATCAGTTTCTTAATTGTGTATTTAGAACTTTAATTGTAACGTGCTCTCCTTTTGCTTTCATGCCATACAGTACATTTCTAATCTCTCCTTTTATAATATCGCCGACATCATTAGTCTTTTTTTTTGTACATTACGTGACTCTCCTGGTGTAGTAAGAGCTGCCCCTGTCTTGTATTCACTCTTTATTCTTGTCACTGTGCGAAGACTGATTTTCAAAGCGTCCGCTACTCGTTAATGTACCGATGATAACGAAAGCAAAGGTCCGTTGTTTTCTTTTTCTTTTTTAAAATACTCCAATAAATGAACTACACATTGTCGCATTTCTCCTGTTATCGTTTTTCCCGGCATTTTTTTATTAAATAGAACAATTAGTTATTTACAACAAAAAATAATAAGTAAAACTGTTCGAAACAAATTCCAACAATGACTGACTAAAATCGACTAAAACAACATAAAATATCAATGGTAATTACTACAATTATAAACCTATTAGCCAGCTCATTCAAGAACAATGCCACAAGTCATTATTGCAATGGGTATCGGAAGAGAGAGAGAGAGTTAATTTATAATAAACTGGAATTTTTAAGGTGTCGAGAGTATTATTTTATGTAATGGAATTCCACACAGTAAGAGCTCAAACTATTAATTAATTAAAAACTGTTTACTTATAAAAACTGTTTCATTAGCTACTTCAAACCTGCACAGATCAGGGTAACATGTTAAAAAAAACACGTCACTGCCAGCTATCTGTATTCGTAAAGAGGCCGAACTTATCACCGACACCGTATCGGCTAAACGCATCGGTGTTATTGCTACAATACTGGGAGACGTGAGTGGTCTCTTCATTCCCTTCTCATCGCCCTTTACCATGACGAGCGTGACTTACACAATTGAATTACGCATCTGTCGATCAGAGAGAGACGAATATTAAAAATTCCGTAGTAGCTTATTTCAGGCACACGCCAAGAACGATGAAAACGAGTATTTTAGTATATTTAGTTTATATTTTTATATAATAATTAAATTAACTATCAAATGATATCTATTTTATTAAAAATGAATTATCGAAATATTTGTACAAACTTCAGAACGACTGCGCCAAATTAGATAATTTATTTTTTGTTGTGTTTGTTATTATCAGGTAAAGGTTTGTGTAAAAGAAGCTATGATTAACAAAATAAGATAATTAACAAGAGTTTTATTATTTAAGTTTCTCTTTAATTACGTTTGCTCTTTATTTTGGGCTTTTTTCAAGTGCCGTTTTGCATAGTACTCTGTATTCTTCCTTTTCATGTAGTATTAGTTGTTGACAGACTTTTTTAGTAGCGCTAGTTTTGATACTTATGGGCAGCAAATATGGCTGATTGCCTACAAAATCATAGCTAAGTAAGTCAACCGTTAAATTAGTATTGCTACCTACCGACAAATTATATTAATTTACAGATCAGAACTAATACCTTTAATTTCGGAAACTGAAACCTCAAAATAAATATAAAATGTACTTCTCATTACAATCAATTGCACTTTAATTAAATATAAAATTACATTTACCATAAAAATATTCAGAAAAATAAAATTACAAGATATTTTAATGAAACCGTGTAAAGGCCGCAGTCAGAAAGCTGTACAAAATACAGAAACAATAAATCAATTATTAAATCCATTCTTCAAAACCTAAACATTAAGTTCCGGAGGTTTTCTCCTCGGATATTAAATACCTCGAGCCTTAGCTGATCGATATACCAACTTGTGATGCATCTCTAGAGTATTTAAATAAATCTAATACACATCATTCTTTAATTTGGTCCAAGTTTGAGGCCCTCATAAATAAGTACCCCGACTATCACAAAATCTACACAGATGCATCTAAATCCGAAGACGGAGTGGGGGCATCAATCGTTTCTTCAGAAAACAATCTTCTTTTCCATTTACCCCCAGCATGCAGCACATATTCAGCTGAACTCTATGCCATATACCGTGCTGTGAAACTTCTGAACGAGCTTACACTCACAAAAGCCCTGATCATAACAGATTCCCTTAGCTTTCTAAATTCATTAAAACACATTTTTCCGAAACATCCTTTTGAAAAGTTGCTAAAATACCAGCTTTCTCAAGCTCATGAACATGGAAGAAGCGTCCAATTTTTATGAATTCCCTCACACGTCGGAATAACAGGAAATGAGGAAGCTGACAGGATTGCACGAGAGGCAATTTTAAGTGATTTGTCGGAGCCGATAGACAAGTGTGTTTCCAGTGACTTAAAAGCTTATTTTAAAAATAAAGTGTTGTGTTTGTGGCGAAATGAGTGGTCTCAAACTAATTCCAATTTAAATAAAATCAAAAATAATGTGTCTAATATTTGTAGTAAATATGACCAAGAAAGACAGCGCTACAAGATCTCAAACGCTCTACCACAGGCTCTAGGTCAAAACTGTTCCTGTGACAATATAGTGAATTATCTCAGATCCATAAACATTTTGTATAATCTGTAGGTGTTTAACTTTGTTATTTATATTTTGTTCCGTCGCTAATAACCTTTTGGTGGATGTGACATCTTTTTCTAATAAAAAAAAAATAAATAAATCAATGAGGAAGTCTAGAAAAATTAACATTAACAAAAAAAAAACATTCCCATTTTGTCACACCAAACTTTTTGTAATTTTTAAATGTAAAAGAATTATTTCTGAAATACTTGAAACATATATTACATCAACGGTACTAAGAAATATATTAACTGAAAATTGCAGAGCGGTTTTCATTTTGATCATAACAACAAAAACAAATCAAAAATGTTTCTCAGCACAACAATTTATAAATGAAACGACAATCGTATTTCTTAAATAGAACAGTCGAGAGAATGGATGGGATTGGATTCGATAGATGATCTATTTTGTACTTCAATGAACAAATTATATGTGATAAAATATTATCCTTCGAGAGAAGAGACACTTCAAGAAAATAAGAGAGAACGAACCGTCACTTTGATTCGATTATAAATCTGCGTCACTTTTGCTGTTTCGAGTTCGTAATAATGTCGATTTTTTATTACTTCCTCAATTTGGTGGAGTAATAACCTATAGTTTGATGACCGGATTATAAACAGATATATCATTTTAATCTATTATTTTTATTTTTAGATTGGATATTTTTAATTAGAGTTAAAAAAATATTCATGATTATTTCAAATTCTGTCATTTTTTACAAGTGATGTCTTTGAAATATCACAATACTAATAAATCAAAATTTATTACATTTTGTTGAACTTATTGTAGATATATAGGGAAACATCATCGTCATCTAGAACGTGGAAAGGATACCTAGAGATACTCTTTGAAGACCAAAGAGATAACACCTTTGAGTTAGACGAAAACGTTAATAATGGACCAAGAATACTACAACAAGAAGTTTATTCTGCAATAATACAGCTAAAGAATGTCAAAGCAGCAGGCCCCGATAATATACAAAAAGAACTACTCAAAATAATGGACAAGGAGTCAATCGCAATAATAACAAACATACTTAACAACATACACAACAACTCTGTAGAAATACCAACAGAATGGCTGAAGTCTGAGTTTATTGCCCTTCCAAAAAAATCAAGAGTTAAAAAATGCTAAGAATACCATACGATAAGCTTCATGAGTCATCTACTAAAACTGTTCCTAAAGATAATCTCCAAGAGAATTTTCAAGCTGTTTGAAAATCAAATTTCCCCCAACCAGTTGGGGTTTATAAATCCTGTTGGTACGAGAGATGCTTTGTTCTCAATACAAGTTGTATTGCAAAGATGCAGAGACGTCAAATATTTTAACCCTGAAAATGCTAACAAAAATGAAACCTGTGTCTTTGGTTATAAGTGTACTCTCTAAGTGGCCTAGCTACCGCAGCCAGTTTATTTTGATGGATCTACCAATACTAGGTTCACTATAAACGCGGTAAAGCTCAAAATAATAGCAACTATGCCTTTATAAATATGTCTGAACATTTACCGTTCAAAACAGCCTAAACGTTCTTCATACCTTTTGTTATCGTTCACGTTTCTGACGCGGAAGTATGGACGGGCTTAATAAGAGCTCTATATCAATATTTTCGGTATTTTTGTGACTATATTGAATGTTAATAGTTTCTTTAATGCATAGTATGCTCACTTTATTAAGTACATACGTATAATGATTTCTGCAGTTACTGTATTACTTTGGTTGATTTGTGAGCCTAGATATATGAAGTCTCTTATTTCTTTAAAAGTATGTACCAGTAAGTGTGTTTCCATTCTTTTTGCTGCTGCTTCCAATGCCTGAACGATTGGCCCAGGTCCGCCTTTCTTCTTGCTATGATATCGATGTCATCGGCGTATACTAGTACTCCTATTAATAATGGTTCCTCTTGTTATTATTCCATATTCTTTAATAGTTTTCTTTAGGACAATATTAAATTGAAGACACAAGAAGCTATCTCCTTGTCGAAGTCTTATTTGTATCTACAAAATTCTTGATGCTCCGTTCTGCACTGCAACGTTATACTCGATTGTTAAAAGGGTTGCATGTACCAATTTCACTAAGTGTATTGGGATATTAAATTTTACCAGAGCTTTTTAGTTAGTATGTCTGTTTCTAATGATGTTCTTAGCTTTATTTCGTCATTACTTCTCCTATCCATTCTTGTTACTCAGCAGCATCTTCTCAGGCATTCCATCTCTGTTGCTACTAGCTTACTGCTGTTTTTCTTGTTTATGATTCAAGTTTTAGCCCCATATGTCATAATACTTCGAACTAATGTTTTAAAAATTTCCGTTTTTGTCTTCATATTTAGGTGTCTATCCCACCATACTGAGTTAAGTTGTCGGATTGCTGTTCTTGTTTGTCCTAATCTGTGTGTAATTTCTTCCTCTGTTGTTGCCTTTTTCGTGATTATAAACCCCAGGTATTTGGATTTATCCTCTCCTTTGATTGTTACGTTGTCATCAATCTGTAGATCTTATATGTCTTCTTCACTTGTAGATATGTACTCTGTTTTCGCGAAATTAATTTCTAATTATTCTTCTTGCTCTTCTTGTAGTTTCTTCATCATGTAGCTGGGGTCGTCTTGGTCTTGTGCAATCACTACTTGATCGTCTGCAAAGCTTAACTTATATAGGTATTCGTTCCGTACCGGTACTCCCATGCCTTCACATTTTCTTTTACATGTAGTCAAGGCTTTCTCTAAGTATATTTTGAATAGGGTTGTAGATGTGGAACAACCCTGCAGGAGCCCTTTTGTTGTGGTGAAGTCTCCTATGATTCTTGTTCCCGTTTTAATGGATACTTTATTTTCTTTATACAGAGCTTTTGTATCTTCTATGAGTTCCGTCTGTATTTCTAATTTGTACATTGCCTCCCATAGTTCTGACCTTGGTACGGAGTCATGCGCCTTTCTTATATCCACAAATGCCACAAATGCTATTTTATGCTTTTTTCTGTTCCAACAGTTGTTCCAGTGTGTATATGTGGTCTACGCATGATCTTTCTGCCGTGAAGCCTGCCTGATCCTCACCGATTTTGCCTTGTTCGCAAAATTATCGCTTCCTCTATCTTTTCTCGCAGTATCTTTCCATATAATCTTCCTATTGATGATATTACGCTTATTCCTCTGTAGTTTTCGCATCGTTTTCTATCTTCTTTCTTAAATATAGATGACAAATATGCCTCCGTCCATTTCTTTGGGAGCTGTTCTTTATTTATGGCTTTCTGAAATATCCATTGTATCATCCGGTGTAATTTTTTTGATCCGTATTTTATAAGCTCAGGTGAGATGCCTCCAGGTCCCGGTGCTTTCTTATTTTTGATTGCTTTTATGTCCGTTCTCATTTCCCTATCTGTTATTTCTATTTCTTGTTGTGGGAATCTGCTTCGTCTTCACCTGTTTTCTTTTCCAATGAATTGTGGTCTTTGTTCTGTTAATAGTTCCTTTTAGTAATCCTTTCATTCTTTGTCCTGTATATTTCCCAATTTAATTGTTTCTTTTGAGTTTTGTTTCAATCCTCTCAGTACTTTCCATGACTCCGAAGTTCTTGTACCTCCTATATATGTTTCAATATTTAAGCAGATTCTTTCCCATTCTTCATTCTTTTGCTATGTTATTTGTTTTTTCACTTCTCTATCTTTTTCTCTATATTCTTTATAAATTTCATCGTTAATTGTAGTCAGTCATTTTCTGTATATTTACACTTTTTTTTTTCAATTATTTTTTTTGTTGGTTCATTTATTTCATAATAGTGCTGTTTATTTGTTATATGTTCTTTTTGCCCAAGGGCTTCGAATGCTGCTTGCTTTATACTCGCCTTTATATGCTTGTATATTTCTTCGATGTTGCCGTATCTAAATTCTATTAATTTTTGGTCTAGACGTTGTCGGTATAGTTCTCTTATTGATTGTTCTTGGAGTAGTTCTATATTGTATTGTTTTTCTCTTATAGTGTTCAACGGTTCTTCTGTGGAGGGGTTCTTGTTATGTTTCCAATTAATGCCCATTTTTGCTGTCAGTAGTCTATGGTCCGTTCCACATTCTGCTTCTCTTGTGACTCGCACATCTTTGATCTTTATAGTGGTATCTTCTTTGATTATTATGTAGTCTATTATCGATTTCAGCTTTCGTGTTTCTTGCGTCCATGTATATTTATGAATATTTTTATGTCTGAAGAATCCGTTGGTGATTTTTAGGTTGTTTAGTTCGCATAATTCAATCAGACGTTCTCCGTTAACTTTTTGTTCATCCTCTCCAAATGTCCCCACTACTTTATCGTTTTCTTTCCTTCCGGTTCTGCCGTTAAGGTCTCCTGTTATAATTATCTCCACGTTCTTTTTAATTAGCTCTATTTGATTTTGGAGTTGTTCCGTGAAATGTTCTTTTTCTACTCTCGGAGAATCGTCTGTTGGTGCATATACTCCGAGTATCACTGTCTCTTTACCGTATATATCTATATGCATTTTAATTATTCTCTCGTTGAATGGTTCCCATGTTCTAACCATGTTCTTCCACTTATTTATCAAATCCATACTCTATGTTTTTTCAAAGCTTGTTTTAGAAGGGATAATTGATGGATAGTTGATTTTTTTTTGCGAAACCCACACTGGTATTTGCTATTAGGCTTTTACAATATCCCGATAGTTGGTCGTAAAGAATGTAAGTCAATATTTTGTAGAAAGGGATTTCCTTTGTTATCATCACAAATTGTTTGATCTCCATTCTTGTGAATAGGTAAAATTATACCTACCTTCAAGTCTTCTGTAGTTTTATATTAATTTATATTTAAATAATTATTTTATTTTAATCTCGTTATTAATTTAATAATTTCTTTACCTTCAGTTTCTTTTTTACTATTTTTTTTTTCAGAAAGTAGTTGGCGCCCTCTCTCTTTCTTTCCTCTCTCTTTCTGTCCCGTAAAATAAATATTCGCCCTCTCTTTTTCTTTCGGGTACGATAAATATTCGCCCTCTCTTTTTCTGTCCGGTAGTAAATATTCTGTTGTCTATGTTGACAGAAAAGCTAATTCTAGAGCTAGAAGTGGTGTTGCGTCAGTCACGCACGGAGGGAATAGCACAGCTCAATGATTGCTTCACTATTTCTCCTGCCACAATGAGTTAACTTCAGTGATATATTCACTCTGTGACTTGTCAAGTAAGAAAAATAAACATGGTTCGAAATAAAACTCTAGACTAGACTAAAATGACTATTACACTAGACCATTTTTAACTGATAAAACGTCGTAATAACCCCACGTTTCCTACTGACAAAACTCCTTCCTGTCTGTGATTTCTCAGTGACAAAATTATGACAAAGCTATGACGAGGAAACCCTCGATGGAGCACAAAAAAAGTTCTTTCACCTTTGCTCATTTGAACTTGCTTGGAGGGGCAATGAGGCCGTAAACTACAAGATTCACTTTTTCCAGAAGGAATCTGATGTTATGGTAGAACTTACGGGCCAAATTAAATACAACAGCATTTTTTCCAAAACAAATCAAGGCGGTTCGAAAAGTTTGGCAAGCAGCAAACGGCTGGTAAGAAATTCATCAAACGAAAATTAATGCCCAGTTAGATTATTTTTGAAATTAATGGAAAAAAGGGGATCAAAGATTTTATCAGACAGACTCTTTCTTACCGTTCACTCCAACTGGAAGGATGGATCTTGATTCAAAAGCAATTAAGACCGTAACTAAATGGACGAAAATTTCAGCTGAAAAAATTGGTATAGACACAAAAAAACATAAAATAACAAACCATTCTTATGGATCGTCAGCTGTGTTAGCCTTGTTCAAGCAAGGTGTTTCTGAACAGGAGTTAATTAAATTAACGGGTCACTCAAATGCAAGCTCTCTAAAATCATATCTGCAGCTGGATTCCAGTCACCACCAGAAGTTGATCGAAAATCTCAGAACAACAAATGAAGCTGGACCATCGAGTTCCTTAATGCTACAGGTCAATAATACACAAAATCATGCTTTGGTAGAAAAGAATGGGCAAACTACTATACCTTTTAATAATCATTTATTTAATATTGATTGATGAACGAACATGATGACAAAAAAATAAAGATTATGTTTCGTTGATATGGTGCATTAATTGTCTCGTGGAATAGTCTTGTCGAATATCATTAGTGAGAAAATTATTTACCGGCAAAATGTTCTTCTGGTTTTATTCAAGTTTGGCCTTTTGGCAATTTTCGCTTATGAAATTTTGACAAAATCACTTGACTGACGTCTCGTAATTTAACTGTCAAAATTTAATTCGCGAAAATTGCCAGGCAACAAACGTTCATACCAGTCGAAATTATTGCCGGCAAAATTTTCTCTTATATTATATACGATAAAAATATCTACGTTTTTATTCTCCCTGAATTTATCTTAAAACTTTCTCAGACTTGTAAATGTTTAATTAACCCCATTCAGTATATCTTTAATTACAGAAACACTTGACAGCTAATTAATTATCACTTGTAAGGGATAGAATTTGTAAGGATTTCTTTTTGGGTCACCAACGCTAAAGCATACGAGCAATCAGTTTCTTTGAGCTGAATTACTTTGTGAACGCAAAACAATCTGTATTTATATAACTAATTAGAAGACGGATACATAATAATAAATACTTAATTGAAAAATGTAAGAAAAACTTAACCAAGTTGATGTTAGGTTCGATAACTGACGATTATGTGAACGTATTTAATAAAAACCGCAGAATTTAAAATGATTTTGTACATGTATACAGGCTGTTCAAAAACTCTCCTGACAAACGAAGACCAGAGATTCCTAAGATGATTTTAAGACAATTATACCCAATTCATCTAGTCCGAAAATACTTCTTAAGGGAGCTAGGGCTTCTTAAGTATAGGTAGAAGTTTATGGTCGGCATGGAGCTTACGTGAGATGGAGTTAGAAACACCTGTTTAAAAAGAGAGAAGTATATTAGGTCAGCCCTTTATATCGCCGAAAATGAATGAGTTGAAATAATAAAAAAGGGGAAATTCAATGTTGCCAAACTTATTGGTTTTATTTGACCTGTTGTCTTTTTAGCATTTGACCAATGTTCTAAGATAATCAAATTTGGGCGAAATGGATTTAAATGAGAGCTTACTGTTTTTATTGGGAATATGCCACAATTTTACTTTACGATATTGATTTCCACTTCGGAAATCGTTTTATATAAATAAAATTTATTAATGTATCTTATTTTAAGTACGATTTCCGAATTAAAAATCTAAACATCAAAATAAGCTTATTTTAAAGTCACATTGTGCCTTATTCCCATTAAAAATAATAAACTGCATATTATGCCACAATAAAAAATTCTTCATACAAAAGAATTTGACAACGTCTCGTCTCCCGATCTCTCGATTCGTCAAAGCACCGAATCAAAGTAAGGACAGAGGTAACGAGTAGAGGTGGGTCGTTAAAGTTTTTATCGTAAACCGATTTTCGTAAACAAGTTACTATGATTGTTTAACAGTAGTTTCAAGTAAGAAGTACCTACATAAACAAACATAACGGCTATTATCTTTTATACACAATATTTATTGAAGTGAAAGAAACTAATGAAGGATATATTTATTATAACTTGAAAAATAAACTAAACAATACAACCCGATATTAGTAATTGTACTACGTCGAATACTATGGATGTAAGGTTACCGTTTGCTAAAATTTTATTGCAAGATTCTTGCAGGCAGCGTACCATAACAATCACTGAACTACCCTTCAAGTATTTTTGGCCACTCATTGTACTTGTTATTTCTTTAAAAGGCCGTAAAATTTGGGAAAGTTGAGAACAAATAATCCAGTCTTCATTATTTAGATTTGGTCTAAGTCTAAGTCTGTATTAACTAATACCAATGTGGAACGGATTGCCTCTTCTAACTCGGTCATTCTTTTTATCATGTAATAGGTGAAGTTCTACCTAGTTTCCACATCTTGGATTGGCCGTTTGGGAATTTTGTTATGTTGTAATTGATACTTTAAAATCCTTTCTGAAGATAAGGTACTTTTTTTTGAAATGTGTTTTTTGCCGAATTGTCGAAGAAAAGACTTTTTAATTTATCTATTTATACACGACAACATTTAAGTGCGTCCTCCACCAATAAATTTAACGTATGAGCAAAACAATTTAAATGTTTTCATTTCAAAACATCTTTAATAGCTTTGACCATATTTGAGGCATTATCAGTTACTGCAAAATTTACTTTTCGTTTTAGACCCCACTGATTAATAATTTCACTAATTATTTCAAAAGCGATGTTTTCTGAATTATGGTTTCCAGAAAAATGGCAGCAGCCTAATAAAACCGTTTTAAATTCTAAATTTTCAGTTAAATATTGTACTGTTAATGCAATGTAACTCTCAGTTACTCCATATGTCCAGAGGTCAACAGTAATACAGATATTTTCTACTTCTTTAACAGCTTGTGATGTAATAATTTGCTCAGTTTTGATATAACATTCCTGAAGTAATTGACCTGACGTAATGAACAAGTTTTTCTTGTTGGCGGTTTATATCCAGGAATCCACCCTGCAAACTTTTTCAAAGCTCGTTCTTCAACTATGGAAAACGGATGAAGCGAGTCTTTGCATAGGTTTAGTAAATCCATATCCATTTGTTTCTTTTGTTCTAAACTAATATTTTTATTAATGGAAGTATCCATCACCTTTTGACGCTTGGGTGGCGGTGGCAGTATGTCAGTACTTGTAGTAGAAGTAGTCGAAACGGACAGAAATGCGTCAGGAGAAGTTTCAATCATTGCAATATTCAGAAAGCGGACCATAAAAGTTGCATCTTCTACAAATGTGCATTTTTTGAAAATAAAATTATTATTCTTATACTAGGTCAATAATTTTGACTAAGAAAAATAATTCATAATTAAATATTTACAATAAATAAATCCTTTGACGAACTATCAATAAAGATTTGAAATCGAAAATGCAGATCAATCGTAAATCGGAACTCATTCATTAATCAGAATACCTAGTTATACAAAACAAAAGAAAGAGTTAAGAAGCTGGTTACTTCTATAAAAAAAGAAAAAGAAGATTGTACTAGTGAAAATCAACCAGTACAAGAAAAAGAAACTGATAAAGATGACTTAAGTCCATGGTGCATTTTTGATGAATTAATTGGACATGACTCATCTAAACATACACCTGTATCGACAGATATAAAAGAAGTGGACATGTATTTGTCTGATGATATTACCCACAAAAAATTTCGAACGAAGATTGGAACTGTCCATTACAGTGGTGGAAAAACCATCGCCATGTATATCCTAACTTAACCACTATATTCATAAAATATTGTAGTATTGTAACAAAATCTGTTCCTTGTGAACACATGTTCAAAATCTGGTTTAATTTTAAATAAAAAAAGAACACGGTTAACAGGAAAAGTGGAAAAACTTATGCTTTTAAATGTCAATTTAGACGATTCGCGATTTAATAATGTGTAATGTAAATGTAAGTACTATTTGTATTGTTTAATTTATTTTTCAAGTTATAATAAATATATCCTTCGTTCCGGTTCCGGTAAAAAACGGTTCCGATAAAAATGGTAACGACCCACCTCTACTTTCTTAGGGTCGGAACCAGAGATATGTAAAATATCTCTGATCGGAACTAATCGGAACTAATAGTCTCACTAATGGGCAATGGGCAATGGGCGACAATAAAAAATATGGAGGGGAGACCAAGGGGAAATATGATTGTTATCTTTGTCTATTCGCTGAAAATATGATTTTATATCTGTGTTAGATATCCTGTTAAATTTTACCATACCTTCCATAAACTTTTACCTACACTGTATCACTGTATATATATATATATATATATATATATATATATATATATATATATATATATATACATATATATACATATACATATATATATATATATATATATATATATATATATATATATACGTATATATATATACGTATATATATATATATATATATATATATATATATATATATATATATATATATATATGGCGGGTGTTGGAGAAGAGTGGTATAAGTCTAAATTTTAAGTTTCGAGAAAAACGCAATTACAGTTTTTTCAAATTTAATATTGTTGTTACGGATACAAATTAGGTATTTTCGTTAAACAATTTTTGGAAATGGCTTTGAGTTTGTTGGATTAAAACAGATCTACTAGTAAAAAGGACCTAGTTGTACAATTTAAAGAAAAAAATATATCACTTTTCACAATTATTAACAAAAAAAATGTGAAACTGAAAAGTTTTATGTTTACTTAAGGGGGTACATTTATGGTCAAATACAACGTAAAAGTTTATTTAATTTTTAAAAATTTCAATTTCTGTGTGTACACTCTCCTCGTCACTACTATTTTCATCCTCGTTTAACATATTTGGTATATCCTCCTTCGTAGTTAAATTTCTATAAAAATCATGAAATGTTTCTGAAATATAAGGCAATAGCTCTACCAAGTTCTTTTTTTTATCGATGTTTATTGGATTGGGACCTTTATATGACAGAGGAATTTTTATGTTTTTAAGCCACGTATTACCTTTTCTTAAAAAACATACGCTTTTAAATGGTTCGTCTACATTTAAGCTACTTTTGTATTCAAGGACACCAGGATTCTGTGAAAATCTCAACCATTTCATTTGTTTCCACATGACTTTTTCTCCTAAGTTGTAAATTTTTCTTTGTTGAAGGACATTCTTATACAAAGAAGAAAACTCAAAAAAATCCGATCTGCACATTTCAGTAACTAAAAAAGTTCGCTTATTTCCACATAATCTTACCAAATTCATCCAGTCTCTTGGGTGTTCTATCGAACATGGATATCTTTCCTTTTTTTTCTCTATGATTGCGTTATCTGAATCACACTCCATGTTGGTGTGACCAGGAACGAGAAATTTGTGGTTAATGTATGATAGATTGGGATTCTCTTTTAAAACCATCAAGAACATTGCAGGTAGAAAAGAGTTCTTGTTTTGTCCTACACACGTATCAGAATATAAGGTGATCTCTTTTATTTCAGGTGAAATATGTGAAATCTGCTTGTATAAGCATGACGCAATCTGATTTGCACCCCGTCCAGCTACGCCCTCATGCCACATAAAACACATTGCTTGATTATGATTAAATCTATGTAATGTTAAATTAAAGGTCCACAACTGCCTTTTATAGAATGCTATTGAAGTCTAAAGATCAGGTGTGGGGAGACACTGTTGCAAATCAAACGTATAAATGATTTTTGATTCATTTTCTAACGCAGTATTTTTATCTATACGCTTAGCCTCATAAGCGTTTGATGCTTCTTGTTGGTGATTATCAAGAAGATTTTGAATTTATTGCATTTTTTGTGCATCTTTAGTTGTTTTCAGGAGCATATGATATTTATCGCATGTAGCGCAGGTATCCTTTTTAGGCTGTTTGATTTGTATTTTCATGGAATGGAATACTTCTTGATATTTGAATTTCGATACTGGGGTTTTCTCGTGAGGTAGCCATTTTTTGTATTCTTCAGAAGCCTATTTTTATGTTTTTTGTTTTCTAATTTACGTTTTGTGGTTTTCTTTCCGTCTGTTGTTATAAGCCTAGCTATAAAAGACACGCGTTTGTTGAAGCTCGCTAAAGACCAATATTCTTTAAAAATTTCCTGTCGTTTTTCTTCAGTTATCCTGTCTTTGCATTTTAAGCGGCAACTTAATAGCTCCTGACATGTCCGTGCTTTTATAACCTTCCCACTTTTCGTGGTGTACGATAACCCAAGGTTTCTGTTCTGCTTTCGTTCCTCACGAATTAGCCTAGTTTCATTTTTTAGCGATTTATGTCCAGGTTTATTTTTTAAGATTTCTCTTCCTGACTCATGTGCAATAAGTGCTGTTGTATTTTTTGCAGCTTTTTCTTTGGGATGTCATTATCGGAGTCGGTATCACTTTCTTGTATATAATCTGGGTCCGCGTCACTATCATCAAACGCCTCCTCATTACCTGGATATTCCAGATAAACTTTGTCGTCGTCATCAATCCCACATACTTGATCAATAACTTCTTCCAAAGTCTTTCGAACATTCGGTTCACAGAAGGACAGTGAAGGTGCAGGACTTGATATATTATCTTCATCTGCTAAGACAGGTTCTTCAAGGAAAACACCCGCATTGCCCATCATGGAATTTTCATCTAAAAACCCAGATTAATATCAAATTTTTGAAAAACTAATAAATTTTGTCAATTTTTTTTTCCAGAAAAATGAAATTGTCACGCCAAAATTGGTGTTTGCTTTTTATGGAAATTCGGTCCCCTCTAGAGAAAACCGAAAATATATTATTTTATGTATAAAATGATAAGAAATCTGAAATTGGAATTGAGTATGTAAGTTAAGCATCAACTTTTACATACATTAATTTTTAAAATTTTTAGAGATACAAGTTAAAGGAACGCCACTGGTTAAAGTTAACCAAAAACAATAGGCATATTCACCAAGTTATAGTTGAGTTGCATCTAGAAAACTTTTACGCAAAAATAAATGTTGTTAATCTAGTATGTCGTATAAAAAATAATGATATTACTGTTTTAATTATTATTGTACAGATAAATATACAATTATTACCTTGGAGGTCTCCAGTATTTACATTATCTTCTTCCAACAGTTTGAAAATCAATTTGCTTCTTTGAGATGCCATAACCTCTAATTTTTATTTCTCACGGCTATTACTAAATAATCTCGAACAGGAATTGATGTTATATTACAACTAGGTGAGGTATACTATCACTACACTACTTATTACATTTCTCTCGAATACTTAAAGCTCATTTAAAAGGTCAAAACAAAAGTGGATAAAACCAACAGTAACACACGTGTAGTATTTTACTAAACCACAAATGACAGACAAGTCGATTGAGCGGGAACAAAGCGGTCATTATTTTAATAGGGAAAAGCGAGGTAAGTCGACCTAAAACTGCACAGTTTGAATTTCTATTGCCGTAACTTCTAGTATATCTCAACATATATCATCAGTTTTCAATTTTGGAGTTAAAACATTTGTGATATGTCAACATATAATGTGTTTCCCTATATTTTTTAATGAGAATAGTGATATATTTTTACATATACCTTTATTCACAATCATATTTTACCAATAACTTTTGATATATTTGCACTTGTATCACTATTCACAAATATTAATCATAAAATTATATAGGGAAGACTATTATAACTAGACTTATTTCAGTTTTCTCTATAATTTTTTTTCCTGTCTGGCAGATGGAGGCAAAACAAATAGTACTAGAATATTTATAACATTTTTCACTATATTAAATGATAGGATAAAACCTATTAAAAATACTTATATCATGTAACACAAACAAATAACACCTGCTTGTCTATTAAATTGACTTATATCACTTCACCCTATCAAAGATACACGCATTTGAAAGTGGTATCTATGTTTAACTCATTTTTTACATTTTTCGACTTATATCACTTTTCCCCAACACCCGCCATATATAATTGTTAAATACCTTCAGAACGCTTCTTTTATAAACTAAAACTGGTACCATTATTTATCCCCCAGAATTGAATCGATTTCATTAATTGAGAATTTCTAGTATCGATCATAGGCGTCCGTTTTGGGTAGGTTAACGGTTATTTTACCTCATAACTTTTTTGTCTTTACCTTTTAAGCATTCGTGATACTTGATAATTAAATTTTCTTAAAGTATTCTAGTACTAAAAGGAATTCTTACTCTACGTCGATAGGATACACCGTTTTCTAAAAAAATCGATTTGAAAATTTTTCGTTTTTTCGTCATGAAAATTAAATTAATATTTTTTGCACTAGTTGACCGTAGACTTATCAACGGAAGTATAACCTACGTTTTTCATTGTCAAATTGTGGTCAGTTCGTGAAGTTTACCGTTTAGTTTTTTTACTTTGTGGCATTTAAATATAAAAATTTCAATTTAATAAAAAAGGTTTTTACTAATGAGGAATATGTTGAAGAACATGTTTTAGTTTATGGCGAAATGAGGTGTAATACTCAAGCAGCTCTTGCAGAAATTTTCAATTATATTATTACGATTATTGCAAAGTCAAAATTAACAAGAAGATTTCTAATTGTATCAGTTCATGGCAGCAATTCAATTTAAACTTCATGTTCATCCTCAGTTTGTGTGTTTATTTCATCAAAACTATATGCTAAAATATACCTGTAAACGCGAATAAAGCCTTCCAACTATACATAAAGCTAATTACAGAATATAACAGCTCAACAACTTTCGATATAATTTCTCTTAATTCGAAAAGCTTCTCTATAATGAGTCCAAAACAAATTTTAATAAGCACCTGTTTAATTAGAAACTATATAACATTTTATGCGAAAGTTACGTATTGTAAATTTGATTTCAAAAGTTTCTTAAATTAATAGTTAATTGCATAGTAGGTAATGCAATAGTGAATTTGATTGCGAATGTAATTTAACAAACTGGTTGGTGATGAAGTATATGAAGTTAATTTGCATCGAAATCATTATTTGTGACACATATTTCTGCTATATCGCACTATAGAAACTGTATAATTATTGTAAAACCTGACAAAGTAAATAAAGAACACTGAAATAGAGGGCTCTATGTTTAATCGATAAATACAAGATTGGTCCCAAAGTAAAAGCTGCTTATATATATATATATATATATATATATATATATATATACATAAAGAATCAGAAGTATTTTGCTGACAACGTAAGGAAGTAAACATTAAATATTGGGTTTGCAGCAATAAAAAATGAAACGTGTACTCTTGTAAATTTTTATTCCAAGCTTTCGGACATTGGTTATGTCCTTCATCAGGGAGAAACTTAATGAGGTTGTATCATCAATGATGTTATGTAATGTTGATGAAATTTATCACAGTCTGTCATCTTTGTTCAATATAAAAAAAACTATTTCTATGTTTAAAATTCAAAAATTACTTCACATCCACAACACTTAATTATTCTAAACACATTCATGACATTATTATTCTTAATTTTATTCTATAAGGGAGGAGAATTCTATAGGAGAATAAAATTAAGAATAATAATGTCATGAATGTGTTTAGAATAATTAAGTGTTTGTGGATGTACAGTAATTTTTAAATTTTTAAACATAAAAATAGGTTTTTTATATTGAACAAAGATGATAGACTGTGATAAATTTTATCAACATTACATAATATAATTAATGATACAACCTCATTAAGTTTTTCTCTGATGAAGGACATAACCAATGTCCGAAAGCTTGGAATAAAAATTTACAAGAGTACACGTTTCATTTTTTATTGCTGCAAACCCAATATTTAATGTTTACTTTATACACACACACACACACACACACACACACACACACATATATATATATATATATATATATATATATATATATATATATATATATATATATAAGACGAAGGTATTATTGACTGTTGGTTTAAATATCAAGTGGTGATTCTTGAGGATGGTGTCTATTTGGCCCACAAGACAAAGACAAAGAAAACTCTTTGACTTACTGTCAAGCTTTCGAATTTATTTTAATTCTTTTTCAAGACATCTGTTAAAAAATAAATATAAAAATTATTTAGTCATAATTATTAATTTTCTTACAGAAAAAGTAAGTAAGTAAGTTAAGTTGTACTTTATAACCACCATTACACATATATAAATTTTTTTTTAATTTTCTTAAAATAACTACATTGTCATTATATGTCATTGTCATATTGGCTTGATTAAAATACATATATAAATGATCTCCTTTTTTGTTGGTATGTGTGGTATTCAATTTTTTTTCATCTAATGCTTTTATATTGATATAGGGTAAACTGTGCAAATACCGGTCAGTAGGTAATGGTGGTCATCCCGATTGTGCAATATCTATTCAATCTGGCAACCTCCTGTAACTGTCAACGTGTCGCTATACTACTCTGTATTCAGATTGCCGACGAGCGTTGAGCTGGCGCATATCATTGTCATAGAAATATTATTAACCTGTTTTCAGTGTTTTCGATCTTATTTTTATGGTGAGTAATATAAGGTCTTAATTAATTTTTATTCACTTAGATCCTAAAATAGGTTACAATTTATTATAATGATGTTAGCTGCCTATTCCTTTTTTAAAGATCAATAATTTAATACATGTTTACGAGTAAAAAATTCTAAGAAAAAAAATGTCAACAGGAGACAATGCCGGTCAGTTGACCGGTATTACCCCCATGCTGACTTATATTAGTTTACAGTTTGTACTATTAATCCTTAGGGAATTTTTATATTTCAGATGACAAGGAATCGAAAAAGAAAAACTTGTAAAGCAAAATGGAGTGAACAGGATTTAGAAAAATCTATTTTAGCCTATCGAAATGGTGAAATGACTATGCGAAAAGCAGCAAAAGCATATGCTATCCCTTTTTCGACATTGCAAGAAAGGATAAAAAATAAAAATCTTCAAGGTGCGTCATTAGGTAGAAAATCAGTATTTTCTGCCGAACAAAAAGCTGAAATAGCCACACAAATAAAATATTTAGCTTCTATTTTTTATGGCGTAACAGCAAAAGAACTGAGAAAATTAGCATTTGAGTTTGCTGAAAGAAACAGTATTAAACATAATTTTAACGTCTGCTTAGGATTAGCTGGTGTCGAGTGGTTACGAAGTTTTCTTCGCAGAAATCCAACAGTATCCATACGCAAAGTAGAGGGCACGAGTCTGAACAGATTAACAGCTTTTAATAAAGAAGAAGTGGACCTGTTTTTTAAGCTTTTAGAAAGTTTAATGACAAAATATCAATTTGGTCCAACACAAAATATACAATGCCGATGAGACGGGCATTAGTACAGTTCAGGATCCTGGAAAAATTTTAGCTACCAAAGGTCAGAAAAGGGTGGCCTTTGCAACCAGTGGAGAGAGGGGTAGAAACATCACAGTTATGTGTGCCATGAATGCCGCTGGGGGATACATTCCACCCATGTTTATTTTTCCGCGAAAGTGACTGACACCTCTTTTAGAAAAAGATGGACCTCTGGAGGCATTATATAAATGTTCAAATAAGGGTTGGATTGATGAAGGTTTTTTTTATGAATGGTTGCAACACTTCCACAAATACTCAAAACCCAGTAAAACCTCACCAGTTCTTCTAATTACAGATAACCATTCCAGCCACATATCAATAAAAGTTTATGAATATTGTAAAGCAAATAATATTTCTATGCTTTCAATTCCGTCTCATTCATCTCACAAGATCTAACCTTTGGATATTGTTTTTTATGGGCCTCTTAAAGCTGAATGGCTGTGAAAGTTGGACAATGGACTCTGAAATAGAAAAAAGAATAGATGCCTTTGAGATGTATATATATAGACGAATGTTGAGAATTCCATGTGTACAAAGAGTTGCTAATGTTGAGGTACTTCATCGTATGTGCAAACAAAAAGAATTACTAAGAATAATCAAAGAGAGGAAAATGCAATACTTGGGTCATGTGTTGAAAGGCGAAAGATATGAATTACTTCAAGTTATACTGGAAGGAAAAATACAGGGCAAAAGATCAGTAGAAAGACGCCAGAACTCGTGGCTGAAAGACCTGAGGAGATGGTTCGACCACTCATCCGCAAAAATCTTTCGCTCAGCAGTTTCCAAAACTACAATTGCCATTTGGAGCGCCAACCTTCGAAAGGACACGGCTAAGAAGAAGAAAGCTGAATATTGAAATGAATGTAATTTGTTTATTAAAACACATTTTATGCGAAATATCACGCCATATGATGTTGCTCGTCTGTTTAATAAAACATATTCTACAGTAGCGACCATAAGTAAATCAGAATCTGGCTTTAAATGCGCTGGCATTTTTCCACTCAACCCAAAAGTATTTACAGATCAAGATTTATTAGCTGCTACAACATTACAAAACCAATCGCTTGTTGAAGTCCAAGATAACAATGAAGCCATACCAGCCGAAATTTACAATACAAACCCATCCCAAACTTTGTTACCTATCAATAAAGATCAGGTTGAAACAACAGCAACTGATCCTATTCCGGGACCTTCTACTAGTTTCATATCATTTAAAGAAATTACGTCTATTACAAATTCCGCTGTAAGAAAGAGTATAACCAGAAAAAAACAACATGCCAAAATCCTGACATATACGCCTTTTAAAAAAGAGTTAGAAGAAAAGGAACAGAAAAAACAGGAAAAGGTAAAGAAAATTCAAGAAAAAGGAATTAAATACCCAAAAATCTCAGAAAGGACAAAATATAAATAAGACTGGAAAACAAGTACAAACTAAGAAACCTCATTACAAGAGAAAGGTGTTTGATTCTAGTTCTTCGGAATCGGATATCGATATACCATATGATGACAGTGACGATGTAGACGAAAATAGATGCCTGGTCTGCAGTGAGTTTGGCAAAAGCAATGGAATGTGGTTTAGATGTACCCTTTGCTCAAGATAGACCCATTCAGAGTACAGTGGATGGGATTCTGCAGAGGGTTACACCTGCGATGAGTGTCAACCATTTTTACATTAAAACATATATTTTTATTATTTTTTTTTGTTTTGTAATAAAAAATATTTTTCACCTTTCTTACTAATTTACTTGAACTATTACCCTTTAAGGCACTAAGGCATTAAATATATATTGATTTTTATTTTAATAATAACACAAACAAATTGACTGGCATTACCCACACGCATGACCGGTATTGTCCATATATGGTGGCATTACCGGCCAAAGATGCTTTTTTATTTTTTGTCTCTGTCAAAGACAAAAATTTTTGATTTTTTAAATTTAATGTGCCTTGCAATAAGTTAAAACCTTAAATGATCGGTTGACGCCTTAAATTTGATTCACAGAGTTTTACTTTTTTTATATTAAATTTTCTTCTTAGGTGACCGCGATTTGCACACTTTACCCTACGTTTCAATTGTTTTGGCTTGAACTTTTTATTTGTTTTACTCGTTCATCGTCCATCGTTTAGTGGTTTTATATCTTTGACGCCTGCAATAAATATTGGCGGAGCTTTTGGTATTTTAACATTTTCTTGTGTCTCTTAATGGCCATCATTGGATTCTCCATTTAAATAATTGAACCGGTTTGAAGTTGACGTAGGAAGATTAAACCAGTATTTGTCTATTTTCATCTGTTTTAATTTGTTTTGGTAATTTTCGGGACTATTTCTGTTACGTTTTCTATTGTGGTCTGGAAGTGCTCGGTAATGTTTGGTAATTTGGTGTACAGTATTGTTAATTACCTTTTGGTTGTATTTGTTGGGCAGTGTATACTTGTAGGTATTGTATAACTGGTGGAAAAAAAAGTGGTAATCTTTTTTGCATCTTTTTTGGGGTCTTAAAATTGATATTCTCAGGAAAATTCAGCTTGTTCTTATGATTTTTAGAGGTCAAATCTCTGACTACTCAACTATTAATAAAGATTTTATTTACATTTGGTGTAGGAACTTAATTATGTCCACAGTTTACAGTTTTGGTGAATAATATGTGACAAATCCACAGTTTCTCTGTTTTTCCGTTAAATACACCTTTTTTATAAACGAATTTGTAAGTCAATACCATTGCCGTTATTGGTTCGATTTAAATCCCAAGATTTTTTACGAAGTGCATACACCACAACTGCAAAAATCAATATATGGACTGATATTTTCAGTGATCGACGGTGGTGGGATTATTTTTTACCTAGCAATTTGACTGGCCAAATATATTTACCATTACGGGAAGACGTGATTATTCCTGCCTAACAATATGATGAAGATCATTTGACTTTTTACCAGGACGATGCACTATCGCATTATGCTTTACTTGTTCGTTAATATGTAGACCAACATTTTCCACGGAATTAGATTGTGAGAAGAGACATCATCGAATAGCTTCCTTAGTCGCCAGATTCCCCGGGATTTTTTTGTATACATGAAAGGTATAATCTATAGAACACCACCCGTACCTTTATAAGATTAATGTCAACGAATTATCAATTACGACCGACGAATCACTCAGCATTTTTTTTCGGATTATTAGAGAACGTTTCGAACAAAACATTTCCCATTGTATGGATGCCAAAGATCATCAATGTTTAACAACTAAGCAATAAGTATCCACTTAAATATATTAATTTTTAATTGTATTTTTGTTTAAATAAATCAAAGAAAGTATTGGAAACTATTTAAAAACTAAAAGAATAATGTATATGTATTTGTCGGGGCTATAAAACGATATTGTATTTGACTTTCATTGCCATTAAAAAATATTGGAGTGGTTCGTTAATTGGCTTAGGGGTTAAAGTAAAATAGCGGAAAAATGTGTTTCACTTTAATAAAAAAATCGACGCATTGCTGGGTTTTGCAAAAATGCTTCGCAGTACACTCTATAGACACTGATATAGAAATAGACATAAATTCTAATAAACGACCTCACAAAAAGATCCTTCAGGTCCAGCAACACCAGTATCTTGTTTTTCTAAATAAATTAATTTTTAATATATATTCTACCTATCGTTTCTCGCTTTATTGGGTCTATTTAAATAATTTATTGCTCTTTATTACACACTTTTAAGGTTTTTATTGTAATATACACATGTTAAATGTAATTTTAAAGTCCAAAATACACGTATTTTCAACTGAAATTGTGGTTAATTACTATTAATAGATATTACCACTACTATTGTTTACACCTTTTATTAACACTTTTCCATTACAAAGAAAAAACCCCAAGATAATTCTTTTCGGACAACCTCCTGAACTGACCGAAGAGAAATTAGAGACAACGAACGCAATGTAAATGTCGATTCCCGAAATAACCCACCAACTAACCGGGCATCAACCGACGGCGTCAGAGGCGTCGCTTGTCGGCGTTTTCAGCGTTGAGGAGCGTCAGTTCTCGCCATGACGGACGACAGGCCACACGTACTGCCGCGTGCTAAGGGCCGCTCGGCCTCGATTTGCGCTACGAGTTTGGAAGCTATTCCGCCATCCGGTGCTTCCCCGGAAAGTAGCAGAAGAAGGAGACCGGCCGCTCGGTCTCAGAGTGCCAGGTTGACTAACAACAGGAGATCGGTCAAAAACAGACCAGTCACCTCGACCGCTAACAGTGTCAAAAGCCAGAGTAACAGTGAACCCAAGTTGACTGATGATATCACGCCTGAAGTATCACCACATATCAGAAGGAAAGGCTCACAGAGAAGAGGTACTTCCGTTTATCAAAGAAAGTCTACGGCGTTCTTGGACGTACCTGATACGCGCTCCAAAAACAATTTTAATCCCGAAGAAGAAGATGAGGATTCGTACAGATTGAGATCTTTCAGTTTCACCTCTAAAGGTTGGTTAAACATAAAAATGTTTTGATATTCATTTATTTATTTTGCACTAAACTAACTATTTTTTAAACATCCAACAGTAAAATCCAAAATTGAAGAAGGCAATCAAAAATTATTAAAGTATCAATTTAGTAAATATTGATACGATTTGGATTTTAATAAAAGTTATTACTACTCTATCATAATTGTCATATACATCGTAACATTTACAAGTTGTAGGTACAGTTTTTAAAACTTGTTATTAGTAGTTTTACTTCTTGTACAATTCGCTGTTGCTTTCACTGAAGTATTGAAAATTTTAAAAAGTATTAATTTATTTATTTTCACGCGTGCCTCATTTAGTTTGTCGTATTTTTTGTTTTGGGATTTTAAATTTCTTTGTAACAATATATCATATTGGATACTACTAGTAGTAGAGCACTCTATACCAAGAGGTTCCAAAGTAATCTAGTGGTAGATTTATAAATAAGCAATAAAAAGAGGGATTTTTTTTCCACAGCGTAATATGACGTAAGCTTATACACGGGGAACAGAAACTAAATAAATTTTGGTTAAATGATATTGAATATTAAATTTTTCCTTTGTTATTTTCAAAAATTTCCAAATAATTTGGGTCTATTTTACGTTTTGTCGACAAAGTTAACGGAAAACTATGATTCTGAAGAAAAATTAATTATTTGTTTATTCACTAAGGCTTGCAACAACCCTTTAACTTCAAAATTGACATTTATGCAGCCAAATATCCATTATTAATATCATCATCAATGTAGATGTTTCTGTTAACTTCAATTGTTTACTTCCAGTTCTGTAACCATATTAATTAAATACATGTAAGTTCAAGATTTTCCCAAAAAACTCCTATGTTTATTCAATTTTGTCATAGTGCTCGTTAGTGTAGAATCATCAGATATTTGTTATTCTATTCCAATCTACCATTATTAATTTCTTTGGTGTAGATGTTTATACGTTTCTTATATAATTATTATATTATCTGACTAGCAATTATTCGTTAGTTGTACCTGTAGTCTTGAGTTAACTCTTCGTTATTAAAACTACATTAATTTTATACGGGTCATCACGTTGTTCGACTTTAACTTATTTTAATATAAGTTCTTAAAAAAATACAAATCAACCATATTATAGTTCAATAAACTCAAATCAGACTATGTAGAAAGGGAAGTAAATATTTTTTAGAGGTGTTTTCAAGCTTTATGTATCACGCTAGCTGATTGTTTAACTAGATCATTTATTTAAAAGTCAGTTAGTTTCCTTTAACATTAAAATAATACCAACGAAAAAAATTGAGATATTCACATTAGATTCGTCAAATTGGATTTTTTTCGATGAAATTATTTTATAGACTATAGAACGTTTTTATTTGACTTTCAAAATTAACCTACAATTTGATGTGTTAATTGGAATATTAATTTTTTCTCCTTTATATATTTGCATAGATTTTACATATGAGCATAAGTGCTTCGAAATTAGATGTAGAATTGAACAGGCAAGAAACTCATTCCAAAAATTCAAGCCTCTATTATCCAATAACTCATTAAATTTGGAAATCCGTGAAAAGTTTACAAGATGTTACGTGTGGTCTGTACTTTTGTATTGATGTGAAACTTGGACTTTAAACGCCGATATCATGAATAAAATCGAGGCGTTTGAGATGTGGTTGTATCGAAGGATACTAAAAATTCCATGGACTAGCAGAACCAGAAACGAAAAAGTTCTTCGAAGAATGGGACATCAACGAACTCTATTAAATATTATTCTTCTTCTTCTGGTTCCTATCCGTTTCGGATGTTGGAAATCATATTGGCAATCATGACCTTGCTCGCTGCGGCTCGAAACAGCTCCGTTGAGGTTTTCTTAAACCATGTTCTTAAATATTATTAAGAGGCGTAAACTAGAATATCTTGGACATATAATCAGAGGACCAAGATATGAGTTCCTTCGGCTAATTCTCAACGGTAAAATCGAAGGAAAGAAATGGATAGGACGGAAGAAACTCTCTTGGTTGAGGAATTTGCGGCAGTGGACAGGTTTGACAGCGGACCAATTGCTACACGTAGCGCAAGACCGAGATCAGTATAAAAATATTATAAGCATGGTAGTCGCCGACGTTCGGTAGGGATATGGCACTCTAAGAAGAAGAAGAAGATAAGTGCTCACATGGCGCCTTACAGGCATCAATGTTTAGTATTATGTCATTTACATGTATTATTATTATTATATTTTTCTTTGTACAAAATAAAATATTTTATTTTTCAAACAACGTTAAACAATCTTCTTCTCATTGCGCTGTCTCCTTTCGAAGGTTGGCGATCCAAATGGCAATTGTAGTTTTGGAAACTGCTTGTTAAACAATAAATAAAAATAATAATAAGAAAAACTAATACGTAATGATTGTAACTTTCAATATATATATATATATATATATATATATATATATATATATATATATATATATATATATATATATATATATACATATCACGACATTGTTTTATTGACCATGCAACACAATGGCAATCGATGTGACATGTTACACGTTTCCACCTCTATATTCATTTCACAGTAGGTACGAATTGTCGTAATTGTCACATTGACATTAAAAATTTCAAACGAAGTTCTGAAAAAATAAACATTTTATATAAACAAACAATAATTAATTAATAAAATGCCTATTACGTTGTATACCGTACAAGAAAAAGTGCAACTTCTAACATAGTACTTTCAGAGTCATTCGATACGCGAAGTAATTGATTTATTTATTGTTGCCTTCAAAAATAGACCCCCACCAAGTGTTCTTCTTCTTTAAGTGCCATTTCCGCGACGAAGGTTGGCAATCATCATGGCTATTCTGAATTTCGAGGCAGCTGCTCTGAACAATTGCCTTGAGCTACAACCAAACCACTCTCTCAGGTTCTTCAACCAGGAAACGCGTCTTCTTCCTACGCTTCTCTCTACTTTTCCTTGAATTATGAGTCTCAAGATGTTGTATCTTTCGCCTCTCATCACATGTCCGAGATATTGCAATTTCCTTTCTTTTATTGTATTTTCCATTTCCCTCTCTCTACCTATTCTCCTTAACACTTCTGTATTTGTGATTCTATCTACCCAAGGAATCCTTAACAATCTTCTAAATCTCCACATTCCGGTTTAATATCCATGATTCAGCTCCATAGTAGAGTACACTGTGTACATAACATTTAATTAGCCTTATTCTGAGGGCCAATGTCAGATCTTTGCTGCATAAAATCTTTTTCATTTTTTCACAAAGTTGGCACGTGCTTTTTCAATTCTGACTCTTATTTCTGAAGTATAATCGTTATTTTCACCAAGTGTTACAACAGTTAAAAATACCATTAAACATTTTCAAACTTCGGGATGTGTAAATAGTTATAAAAAGTGTCATGAAGGTAATGAACCACATGTTAGACCTGTCAATGAGGAGCGTCAAAATAGGGATATTGATATTTGCGCTTTTGTGGAAGCTAGTGAACCCTGCCATAGTGTACAAATTGCTAGGAAAGTTAACGTAAATGCTCGAACTGTCCAGCGAGTTCTCAAAAGGAATGGGTATCATTGTTTTAAGATACAACCAACACAAGAACTGTTTCCGGAAGATAACTTTAGCCGGATGGAGTTTTGAGAAATTATGTTAGATAAACAGAATAAAAATGTACACTTTTTAAAAAATATTTTATTTTCTGACAAATCTTCATTTTCATTACATAAAAAACACAATCCATCTCTTACAAAGTGTTATTCTCAGAAAAATAAGCACCTTAGTGTTGCAGTGCGAACGTAGCATCCGCAAAAGTTAAATGTTTGGACTGGGATGTTAGGCGACCATATTGTCGGTCCATTTTTTATCGATGGAAACCTAAACGGGCCCAAATCTTTACAACTTTTACAGAATGAGATCATTCTGGCAGTTCTACTCCTTCCCGTTAATTTTCAGGAGGTTTATTTCCAACAGGATGGGGGCTTAAAACTCTAGAGCAACTATTGACTTCCTCAACCAAACGTTTCCTGATCGACTGATAAACACACGTGGTACAATTAAATGGCCCGCAAGATCCTGTGACTTAGCGCCTAACGATTTCTTTTTTTGGGGTTTTCTCAAAGAAAACATTTAATGGCATCAGTTTGAAGGGCCACAAACCTAGTCGAGTTAAGGGCAAAAATACTTTATTTCTCTGCCAACATTACACCAGCCCTACTCCAAAGTATGAGGAGAAAACTGTATGACAGATTTGGTTACTGTATAGCACAAGGAGGTGGAATATTTGAGCCCTTAATTCATTAATCTGCTTTCCTAATTTTTATTTTTTGTTAGGTACATTTTACAAAATTTGTAGGTTATTAATTAGGTAGTATTTTTTATGTTTAAGTTTGCAAGAATTTTATTGTTTTTTTTATTTAAAAGTACAAACGATTCTTATTCTGATTTTTTTTCTTCTTTCTTGTCTTATTGTTATAAGCTTTGTCCATAAAATTTGTACAATTTTTGCAGTGACAATAAAGCATATTACTTATTTACTTACCTATTTATTTGTATTGCTATTAAGCCTAAAAATAACCAAAAAATTAGTTTTAGAGCATTATAATAAATATAGCTCTAGAGTTGGGATTGCCATAAATCTTAATTTCTATGGTCAACAAAACAATGTCGTTATCTGTATATTTATATATATATATATATATATATATATATATATATATATATATATATATGATTATATGTGTCTATAATAAGTGTAATTTTTAAAGGAATTCGAGATAACGGAATTATGCCTGAAAACATATCACGTATGATGCTTTAAATCTTCTACAGCAACCCTAATTGGCTTTATCCTATTGGTGCAGTATATTCCGACTCGCTATTTCATTCTTTGAAATGGAGTTTTAAAAAGCTTTGTGAAAGCATCTCTCTGTACAGATATAAAAGAGACTTAGAAATAATAATTTTAACATATTTTAAACATATAAGAGGAAAAGTAGGATAAATAAATATGGAGTTAAGTGTATCAAGTAGGGCTCATTTATTATTTATTATTTTTAAATGGAAAGAATAGAAAACTGTATGTAATTATTTTAGATATACAATGTACAATAGAAAAAAAAATAAAAACATTGAAATACTTATAATTTAACAAATTCTGAACAAAAAATATTTTTCTTCCTCAGATAGCGATTAAACAAAGGTGAATATAGGTTTCATCTAATGATTTTAAGACTTCTTTTATTGGCTTGTACTCTTCTAAGGGTGACAACTTAGAGCTACTTGCAAAAATCTTTAATAATATATAGAAAACTTGCAACAATCAAAAGATTGGCTACCATTCGACTAATCTCATATGCCATATATTGAAGTTATTTCTAAAAAAAAATATGTTACAAAAAGCGCGAAAAGGATACCAGCCCAAAACAATTTAGTTTCAGGAAGTGTTGGAACCCGAGAGGCCCTGTTTCATTGTACTTTTACCAAAATGTGGCGATTACCAAAAAGGTGCATAGTTGTGTTTCATGGATTATAAAAAGGCCTTTGATAAAGTCTAGTATGAAGAACTAATAAAATGTTTACAAGAAAAGAACATTGGTTCCAATGATATAAACATAATACGTGAACTCTATTGGAACCAAAATACATTTGTTAAAACGAAGATGAGGGACACTTAGGTCATAAAAATCCAAAGAGAGGTTAGACAAGGTTGTACACTCTCGATATTATTATTCAATCTCTACACAGAGTGTAACAAAAATTGTATAAGTGGATTTTGGTCTAGGCACAAGAATAACACAAGTGTAACAAGAATAGGAGGTTAGCGGATATAGTAAGTAGCCAATGTAACAAAAATGAAAGAGATGTGCTCACAATACAATATTGTGAGACTTAATGCAGCTTGGCTGGCAGGCTATTCCAGAGGATGACTAATTAAACTCAGGAAGGATTCGACCAATTTACATGCCTCTAAAAGACAGTTACCTGGAAATGAATATGACCAACTGATAGAATTAAGGATGATTAAACCAGAAAAGAGTATTGAAGTAAAGTACAAACTAAAAAAACGGGTGTGGCAGTCGTGGGACTGCCGGTAGAAGTTATAATTCTATAAACGCGTTCGCCGTTACAAATTTATATGGGAGTCAATCTGCACAACCATTACATATGTAATGCTATAGGTAAGAAAAAGTAGAAAGAGAAACAGAATTAGGTATATAGGTATATGGTGCATCGTTTGCTGCATATAAACAACATTTGACCTGTAATAGGAGTATAGTAAATGAAGGATTAAATCAATATTTTGATAAAAAGTAATGGTAGATTAAAAGTCCGAAAGGAGATTGCCTATTTTGAATTTCGAATCCTCTGAAGACACGTTAACTATTAAAAATTTAAATGATAGAAAATCTCCAGCTTATGACATGATCAGTGGAAAAGTGTTACCTCCCAAATACATATAACTAATAACGTTCTGAATATATAATTATAAAGATAAATATTAACAAGAGAAATCATAAGATTTCCTACTTGGCGAAACTGAATTCAAATGTTTACCACTGTACTTTCTACAAGTTGCAAAGCAGACAGATTGATGAATTAGTCGACAAGGGAATCTAAAATATGCATTCCACATGCCGTTCATCATGGTCAAAATTCGTAGTGAATTCAGTTTCTGGTACTCTAAACAGAGTAAAGAAATAAATAAAGCTCTTGTCGACTAATTCATCAATCTGTCTGCTTTTCAACTTGTAGAAAGGACAGTGGTAAAGATTTGAATTCAGTTTCGCCAAGTAGGAAATCTTATGATTTCTCATAAGTTGTTATTAGATAGCGTTGTTACGTCTGTAAATAATTATTTCGATAATTATTGTCCTAAAACGGGATAGATTCCGTGTCGATTCAGAGCATCAGCATATGCAGCTCTGATTAGACTTAAGGAGGTTGAAATACGTATAAGTGGCTTGCCGCTGCCCTGCATCGAAATAAAAATCTAATACCGTCATTATGTAATAAATATCACTTATTTTTGGAAACTAGGGTTAGAAATCAGCAAATTTGTTATTAGATTTTTCAGAATATTATCTAAAGGTAAATAGTTACCTTCTATAGGAATTTTGCATGCAATTAATATTTCAAAAGATAAAATTTAAGACAATAAATTAGCAATAGTATTTTAGCTATTAAAATCGGTTAAATTTGGCAAAGCAAAGAAAGAAAATTGTCACGTGTATAGTAATAAAACAAAAACCACAAAGTCGTGAATGCGATGCCTTGAACGGATGAGAGGACTAACTCAGGCCAAGAAACAGGAATGTGTGAGGAATTTCCTTTGTTTGTAAAAGAAATATTGGTTTATTAAATATAGTTGAATCTATAAATATATTATTTTTCGTTTAGTAATATCAAAATAATTAACCATTATAATCGAAATAATACGCTTGTTTTTTAATATATTGTAAATTATAAATTATAAAAAACTTATATTATTATATACGTAGGCGGTCCGATAATTACTTAGCCTCACCGCTCGATGGCGCGACTATCTCATGAGAAATCTACTATCGTTTAATACATTCTTGTAGACGAAGTCAAAGAGCGCTTGTATGTTGTGTACAGTAACTCTTTTCCTTTGATGGCAACCCTCAAAAATTGGTTTAACGAATTTCAACATGGTAGCACGTCGGTGTTTGATGAGCCACGTCCAGGTGCCCCGAAATCGGCTACCACGGAGGATAACCTGACAAAAGTCCACGATCTCATATTGGCAGACCGCCTACTGCAGGTACGCGAGATAGCTGAGACAGTAGGTATCTCAAAAGACCGAGTATGTCAAATCCTGCCTAAACTTTGGGGCATGAGAAAGCTGTCGGTGCGATGATTGCCGCGTTTGTTCACTACAGACAACAACCTTAACCGTGAGGTCACTGCAAAGCAGTGTTTGACGCTATTTAAGCAAAATAAAGGAGTTTCTACGTCGTTTGGTAACCGTTGACGAAACATGAATCCATTGTTACATACCAGGGACCAAGAAACACACAACGAACGTGCTCCGTATGAGGCGAAGACTGTTCTATCGGCCGGAAAGGCGATGGCCACCATTTTTTGAGATTCGCATGTGGTGATCTACCTCGACTACGTGGAGAATGGCAAAACTGTCACAGGGCTCCATTACGCCAAATTATTGGGCCGATTTGACACCTAATTACAGAAAAAATTACCCCTTTTAGCGAAAAAAAAGTACTCTTTTACCATAACAACGGACTCGCTCATACCTCTACCATCGCCATGGCGAAATTGGTCGAATTGGACTACAAACTGTTGCTTCATTCACTATATTCTCTAGATTTGGTCCCGTGTGACTTCTTTTTGTTTCCAAACTGAAAAAATGCCCTCGCCGGGCAGAAATTTAACTCGAAACAGAAGGTTATCGCTGCCACGGAAGTCTACTCTGCAGACCTCAAGAAAACGTATTTTCCAGAGGGGCTAAAGAAGTGGGAGCACCGCTGGGTCAAGTGTATCCAGCTAAAAGAATGTTGAGAAATAAATCGCCACTTTTCCAAGATTTTCGTTTTTCTTTTGTAGGCTAAGTACTTATCAGACCGCCCTAGTATTTATATATAGAAGGTGCAGCATTAGTGCGAGAAAGTCCAATTACTGATTTATTGTAAGAGATACGATAAAAAAATATTTAAGTAAAAGTTGGAGCATAGTTAGGGCCATACTCTAAAAATATTTTCAAATATACAGGGTCACCTGTTAAATTAAAAAATCTTTTTTTAATAGAACACCCTGTGTGTTTTTACATTTTTGGACTTAATTTTTTGTTTATTTTTTAATATAATGTTTGTCAATGATATACAAGGTAGTTAAGAAAATAATTTCGGTTTTTTTTTATTAATTTCTTAGTAAAATTAACATTCTGTAGAATTGTAGAGTTTTGACATCAAAAAATATATTTATCTTCAAAAGATTTTAAATATAGTCTACTGTTGTCTGAAAAGATAAACATAGCGAAATATTGAATTTTAATATACAGGGTAGGTCGAAACACGAATGAGTATTTTTCGAGTTTTCTTAAATGGAATACCCTGTATTTTAGTAATTTTCTATACCTAACTGCTTGAATTTGTGAGTTATTTGTAATTCTTTAAGCAAAACAATAATTGCAACAACAATTAGGTGAAATTTTATTAGATTGAATTGATTGATTTTAAACTGATATTTGAATATTTGTTAGTATTGGCGTTGTATTGGTTAAAATATCAAAATAACTAAGAAGTTAAGTTTGTTGGTGTGTAAAATATTAATAGAAACACAGTATTTTACCTAATTGGCTATGACTTTGACACTAAACTTAATGAAGATCAGGAAAATCTAAATAAGGATCTGATTTTTTAGATTGAGAAAAAACTTGAAATAGAAGCCTTTGGGTGCACCTATTTAAATGTTTTGCGAGGTAACCATTTTGTATGAGGGCTTATTTTAGAGAAAACAGTGCTACGAATCTACTTGAATATCTGAAAAGGCGTATTGATCTGGAAATAAAAGTATTAATGACTGAATTAATTGTTGATGTTTTCTGATGGCAGTTGGCTAGCAACTAGTGGTTGGTATGTGGGTTTTCGGTAAACAGAGTTATTGTGAACTTTGCGATTGGTTTTTCTAAGAGGGCGTCTAGGAATGGTAAGGATAAATCAGTCTTTGTTGTGAAGTGGATAAGAGGCACCTTACCGGGGTCAGATGACGAATAAATCATTGACCTGTCGTAGCAAATATGTGGGTTTAATAAATAATGAGGACAGTGCTCAGATCTTCCATGAAGATACTGTTAGTTACTAAAGAGGGTTTGGATTAAATTGTGACACATTTGACTTTTTTATAGAATTTTATAAAATGAAATAAGTGTTGGAAATGTAACGTTTATTGAGAGATAAGTGGTCTTGCTTGATATTCTGTTTAGTTTCCAGAATATAATTACGGTTTCATCGACGAGACTGTTTGTAAAAAGTGAAATAATTTCGAAACTTACCCTAGTGTCTGAGGGTGAGATAGCATAATTGCTTCAGTTTAATAAAATGACAAAACAGTTCGAAGGAAAAGATTTTTTTTACAAAGGATGAAACATGAACAATAGTTGTATGGGATAGCTATATGCACTGACAATTGGACGTAGTGGAATATCGGGTTTATGAATTTTAGGTAAACCATATGATTGAGATGTTCTATAAGACTTTTAACATGGAATTCAATATTATTTATTTACAGTTAAAGTGCTTTATGTCAACAGAAAAGAAGGATTTATTGATGATGACTTTTGTTGTTTTCTCTAAGTAAATTGTTGGAATATTAGAAATTGGTTTGTAGTCGGGAGTGCTGCTAAGATTTGACAGTTTATAAATACAAGACGAAATGTTTGGGATAACTGCGTCGTTCCCTTTATCGATCAGATGAACGACTAGATTTACATTTGATTGAAGGTCTTTTAGGGCTTTTCTCACGAAATGATTAATGTTTGGAGTAGCAGGTTTTAAATTGTCGAACAACTTTGTCGATTGTTTATCTAGCTATTTCAGCATCCTCAAAAGATAAATTAAAAAAGGCTTCTTCCGTTTGACAGATGATTGTGTCAATTAGAATGTGACTTGGGGTAACAGAGTAATGGAAATCTTTTGCTAAATAAAGCTTGAGTGGCAGTGGTAAAAACCGGAGTTTCAAAAAATTTGTAAACCACTGTGTTAGATTTGGAGTGTTTAGGCAATGAGATGTAGTAATTTGAGTTTGTCTTGGATTTAAAATGTATAAATTTGTGTGTTTATACGTTCAAATCTGCCCCATTATATTTGAAAGCATTCAAAGTTATTGTTAAATAATAACGAGATAAATAACAAAGTTTCTCTGAAAAAAAAAGCTATAAGAATAAATCGAATCCCGATATTGTGAGCTCATCAAATATAAATGATTATCCTTTCAAACTCTTTTTTTAACCTTTTAATTAGATTTAATTTAAAAAAAAATACCTTAGGCCGCTTTTTGAGCCTATATCTCCTTCAGAACGTCTGATTCATTAACGTAAAGTACACAAAGTGAACACAATGGGGTTATTAATTTTCTTAATAGCTTTTAAATTTACTCACAAAAGAATATAAGCATGTATTTTGCTAAGGGTCTTCCTCCAATTTCAGTAATGACTATAGATAATAAAGGTTTTTGACAATACGTTACAAGAGGAATAAAAAAAGTACGCATTATTTAAAAAAAAAGGAAAATAAATCTAATCTAATAATTTTATTATATTCTTAGAAGAATTTACAAAGAGTTTATTACACTAATGTTTAAGCTAAAAATAAAATAGGATAACACAATTTAAATACTACTATTATAGCAAGTAGGTACTAAGAAATAAATATTTTGACAGTGGCGGAGGTTAGCGAGAGCGCCCACCAAACTGGCGTGACAAATGTAACATGGCAGCACGGGCACGGCACTAGCATGGCAGTTACCGCACACCAAAGTAGCATAAAATTAAAATGACTAGTAGCATGCTACTATCAGTGCATAATATTTAAATTCAAAATATCGCCCTCTGAGGATGAAGTTATGCTAACGCTTTTAAACGTCAACAATATGAACAAAACTCCCCCTTAACGTCAATTTTGGGTACAACCTTATTGGAAAGAGATTCAAGGGTAATCAAGGGATGCAACTAAATTTAATGTTTTTAAAGAAATAAAAAATGCGGACTTGTATTGTTATAGATACCTGGAAATTTCTCAATTAATAAGACGATAAAACGAATATAAAGTCTGGACTGTGTTCCATATTTAAATTGTTTAAAAAACACACATGCAAAATGCAAGTAGCACGTGGCAAAAAGTAGAAGAAGCTCCATTTTTATGTCGTGGCGTAGCAAGCTGCATGACGCCACTGCCACTGTCATTTTGGTGTGCGCTGAATCATTCGTTTGCATTGGTTACATTTTAAGTAACATGCTATACGCGCGCTACTTGCTACTTGCCACTTGCCATGCCAGTTTGGTGGGCGCTCTCCCTTATAGTATAAATAATAGTAATTTTGAAGTTGTACTGCTATACTCGCGTTCAACGTTGGAAATTTGTACGGGAGTGAATCGGCAAAATCATTACATATGTAAGATATAGGTAAGAGAGAGACAGAAAACGTTCCTTTTGTAAATATATTCAATATTTCTTAATAATATTATTATTTTTCCATTCTTAATATTGTTCTGAAGCTATTTTTAAATTTAAATAGTAATTAATTTTCCATTCTGTTCAGATTTGTCTTGAGCCTCGTACGGCATGTTAAATTATAAATTAAAACTTGTAAATATCTCAAGAAAGTTCAAATGTGTACTTATATACACAACAAACAACAATTAAATTTTGTATCTGTCAATGTCAGACAAATTAACAGTTGTATCACGAAACATTATTTTTATTTTATTAATATTATTATCATGGTAAATTATGTATATTATGTATATTATGTATATATGACTTACATATTACTACCTTCTAACTGTTGACAAAAGTCATATCCAAGAGGTGATAAAATAACCGGAGATACCATTTTTTTGTCTGCATCTTTATGTTATAACGACCGATATAACTGTCCATAGCGTCAACTTTACCCATATGAGCGTTATATTCAGGAACCAAACTTGGACATTTATTGCTAATGTACTTACGTTGCTTCCTGTCCCAACGTTTGGCCTCAGTTAGTGGCATTTTACCTTTATATGTTGATTGGAATAACAGATTTATTATCCAGCCAAATCACTGAAGATACCTCAACACCATCAATATCACATACGAATTCTTTTGAAGATCCTTTGGGTTCTTTTTGTGTTGCTGGTCAGAAGGTAGCTTACAATTGGGTAATCTTGATCGTCTTACCGTTCCCAACGATGCAACACGTTGCAATAGGTAGACCATCAAAGTTATAGAAGTATAAAAATTATAGAAATATACTCTGTAATTTTGAGTACAAGGTATTATTCGGCAAAGTCTGACAAAAACGTTGGCACTTGATCACAATAACGAATATATCCAAAGAAAGGATATATTCGTTACATTTCTTGATTATAAAAAAGTGTTTGACGCCGTAAAAGGATACAATGATAAAAATGCTACACAACGCTAAAATTTACGAGAAAGGTATAATTGTAATCCAGAAGCTCTATTGGAATCAAAAAGCATGAGTGATGCTGAACAAATCAATAAATACACAGGAATTTTAAATTTTAAGAGGGTTGTGGCAGGGATGTATTTTGTCTCCTGTACTGGTCAACCTCTATGTGGAGAAAGTTTTCGAAGGTTTTGGTATAAAGGTATAAAGTTTAATACCGCGAGAATCACAGACAATGAACATGATATGCAGTTGACGGTAAATAAAATAAATACCGTACGAAAAATATATGGCTGAAAGATAAATGCTGGAAAAAATAATTGCATGGCAATAAGAAAAATGAACTTTTAAGAGTGCAGCTGCAACTAGATAATGCTCCAATAGAGCAAGTAAAAATATTAAAATACTTGAGAGTCGTAGTGAATAACTAATGGGAGCCTCAACAAGAAATAAAATGTTTTACCAAACAAGCAAGGCAAGCTACAATGTAACTCCACTACAATAATATTTCCTTTAATATCCGCTACAGGATCGTTAAATGCTATGTATGGTCCATATTGTTACATGGCATGGAGACATGGACGTGCAAAATATCTTGCATTATCAATGCCATGGACAAATAGGGTGAGAAATTAGGAACTCTTTAGAAGTCAGCTACTGTGAGAGAATTACTTAACTTGATCAAGGTACGAAAAATTTTATGTCTGAGCCATATCTTGAGAAGAAAAAAATACTTAATCCCTCAACTAATTATCCAAGGAAAGATTGAGGACAAAAGAAGAATAGGCCGCAAACAAATGTTATGGCTACTGAATATAATGAATTGGACGCGCATAAATAACATCGCGAGCTTTTGTATGACGCAAAAGACAGACATCTGGCTAAGATTATTCGTCAACGCACTATAGGTGCACGGCACTATAAAAAGCAGAAAATAAGCTTATGAAAATGCTAGTTCTATTTTATTTTTTCTTTTTTTTTAATGAAAAAATACAAAGTATTCTATACTGGATTCTACAAAACACACAATAAAAAATTTGATTACGGTACGCGTGTCAGAACCCGACCATTTTATTGGAGTTAAAGCAACAGATAGCTGTACTTAAGTATAATACTTATATAGATACAATATTTGACCACAGATCCGAAGATCGTTTGTAAGCCGAAAGCGCTCAGCTAGGAATAAAAATGTTTTACACACTTCAAGAATACTTCCTTTTTTTCACCATTGATTTGTCATAAGTGTGTATGAAAACGTATCAGTCCTTTCATTTTTCAAAAAGTAACAGTTTTTTGTATTTTTGAGTATTTTAAACGTTATAAAAAATAACCTATTTTTTGAAAAATATATTTTATACTAAAAAAATTGACAAAAAAATTGGTCCTAACAAGCCTGTGTACTCGTGTAATTTTTAACACACCTGTCTACTGGAGGGTTAATGATAGGCAAAATTTAAAAAAGTTAAAAAGGTAAAAAAGTTAAAAAAAGTTAAAAAAAAGCATTTTTCGGTCTAAACTCTTCATAATTAAAAAACCACACCAAAATTTCTGCAAAAAACCTATAGGTTTGCTTACTCATCATCATCATCACTGGCTCGACAACCTTTTTTGGGTCTTGGCCTGTTCCAGGATTCTTCTCCATTCTGATCTGTTTCGTGCTTTTTTTCTCCAGTTTTTTATTTTTAAGGTTGTTATATCATTTTCTATTTGTTCAGCTTCGGTCTTCCTCTTGTTCTTTTTCCTACTGGCATCTGTTTGGATATTTTGTTTGTTATTTCGCCTTCTTCCATTCTTTCTACATGTCCTATCCAACGCAGCCGTCCTATTTTAATAAATGTTATAATATCCGGATCCTGCTATATTTTGTATAGTTTCGAGTTGTATCTTCTTCGCCATATTCCGTTTTCTTTTGTGCCCTTATATATGTGTCGCAAGATTTTTCTTTCGAAGGTGGCTAACAACGTTACCTCTCTTTTAGTGAGTGTCCAGGTTTCTGAGCCGTATGTGAGTACCGGACTTATTAAGGTTTTATATATTTGGCATTTTGTTTTTCTTGCGACGTTATCTGATCTTCGTTCACTTCCTCCGTAACGTTATTATCAGACGTGACTAGGGATCCTAAGTATATAAAGTTTTTCACCCCCTCAATGTTGTATTCGGGTTTGCTTACTATAGGTATATATTATCGGAAAACTTGTCAAGTACCAGATGTCCAGAAAAAAAATTATTTTCCTTTACTATAAGGTTCAGTCGTTCGTTCAATATCTTTTTTTAAAAATTGTATAACTAATACCATATCAGGTTTGTATCTAATGTTACATTACTTCAAAATTTATATTCCAACCCTAATACTCTAAAAAGAGATTCGTTTCTTTAGGTAACATTAAACACATACAACTCGAGTTTAACTTGAATAATCACCACTTCATTCCGATAGACCAAGAATCCTGCAATTTGACCCAGTCAGCAGATTAAGTGACCGCAGCAAATCAATCGTAGACTCTTTTCTTTTAAAACCCATTCTACTGTATAAATCACTTTTTTTTTATATTTTTGTGACTACAATGAATTGAATTTTTCTTTAAAACCGACCCTAGTGTTTCTAGTAATTAATTGACGTTTTCAGCTTGCACTTAAAATGTGGTTTATCTTAAAATTTTATCCTTAAGTGGTACGGTGAAATAAAGTTATGTAAATTGTCTAGTCAGGTTTTCGCGGAACGCAGACTAAAATGTTAAAAAAATCGATATTGCTACTTTTGATCAAACATTTTATTTACGAGTACAATATATATATATATATATATATATATATATATATATATATATATATATATATATATAACTACATAGTATAGAATTATTTTAAAACATATGGAGTAAACTATACTTCTCTGAATAGTGCATATGTGATTTCGACATTTTCACGCACTTATTTTCTTATTTTTTTTGTCAGCTTGTCGTGAACAAAGGACAAAAATAAGAGTACCACCGAGTCTTATTATTATATCTCTTAACTCACAATAAGTGATCTAACATCACGGCGCTCAATATGTGGTTTCACTAAAGTCATTCCAAGATTGTTTAAAATATTTCTCCGTGCTGCATCGTCTACGTAATCGACGTTTTTGTTGCGGTTAAGTATTATTATAGTCTACTACATTTAGAATTGTGTTAAAAATTGCCATTGGCCAACGACGTGTTCTTCGTAAAAGTGTATAATTATCACGCAGTTTATCTAGTGGATCTACACCTACTTTATAAGCATTAAAGTCCATAAGAATATCTGATCTTAATGCATCGTGGCGAGCATTACTACAGCTCAATTTCTCTTAAACACATGAGAACACATAGTTATATTTTCATTATTCCCAAAATTGGAAGAGGAAACAGCTTGTTTTCTATGTTTCCTAAATTAAGGAGGAATTTTGAGCTTATTTTGCTTCAAAGTCCCTACAACTATCAAACTGTTTGCTTTCAGTAAATTACATAATTCTACGGACATGAACCAATTATCGCAAGGAATATTTCGATTTGTACACATTCAATTTATGTTACAAGTATTAGAACAGTTTGAGCTGGAATTGATAATGTTTTGTCAGTTGTATGGTAAAATTAACACCGGGTGTGTAATACTCTGTACATTGGATATAAAAAGATCCCATATCTAGCTGACTGCAGCTAAACGGTCGTTAGATTTTCTAGTTTCTCTGGTAGTAATACAATCAAAATTCTCAGCAAAAAGTCACAAAATATTTTCGTTGTTGGTCTGTATTACACCGAATAAATACAATAATCCAATAAAAGCTCTTAATTCGATCATATCCACGGATTTGGTAAACGTTGGTTGAGGAGATTTATACTGAAGTCTCGAAATTTCTACTTTATTGTTGGTATGCATCAAAAGTATTTGTAAAAATTTGTTTGTGACTAATAACTGCAATGATCAGTGTATATTGGATGATAAACGAACGTTATGACCTTGTACGAGTTACTTTAAATGATTCTTTTGACCACATATACCAATTTTCTTACAAAAATAATATTTATCACCTGAATACATACACGCCCGTTCATCATCATTTTTTGTCGGTCTACAGCTTCATCTTCTGAATTTTCACTTTCCAGCGACGCTGCTGACGAAGTATCGTGGTCACTAGGTAAAAATTTGTCCGTATCTGCATTACTATATCTACGTGCCAGTTATAAAATTCTGAATCTTCTATTATAGGACGCAATTCATCATCAGTTAACGCCTTCGATTAAGCTATCCTAAAATAAATTTTCTAACCTCAAATTCACGACTCAACTATTATTTGCTTAGTCAAAATAATTAGTCATAAAATTATATAAAAAAAAACAAAATTTAAGTAATTAAAAATACTTATATTAACGGTACAGTATGATCTTTTGAGATTTTTCGTTACTGTTTCTCTAAATAAGAGTTTATTTTAATACGTGTTGGATATCTAACCATAGAAATACTAGTATTGGAAGATTACATAATGTCACAATGCCATCTATTAATTAGTAGCAAAACTACAACGCATATTCTTTATTCTGGGGTCTACTAGGACCCCACAATAATACCACTTACGGATTAAGAGTAAAAAGTCACAATAGCGATCCGTATTTCGCCTTCCAAACTTACATGGAGAATTAATACTTCGCCACGTAAATTAGGACCTGTTACTACGATAATAATGAGACACGTAAGGAAATTAATCCCATTTATTTTTGGGGTTAATGAGGCCATCCTATTTTCACCGTATAATTCGACCGCTGGCTTTATAGAGAGAAATTGTTTTTCAAACTTTTTTAATATTACGATTAAGTTTTAGTATTGATTATACTCAGTTGAGTATAATATGTGTTATTTGTATACAGAATGATGCACATCTACGGAATTAATTCATTATTTCAGAATCAGACGACCTTAAAAAAATCCTAAAACATGTCAATTTTAATTTTTGATTGATCATCTATTGCTATAAACGTGTTGGAAACTACATCATCAGTGTTGGCATAATGACGTAACCAAAGATTTTTTTAATACGTGTCCTGTAAAATGTCCTGTGTCCGATCACAGGACATTTCATTTAAAAGGGTCCTAATCGCCTTTGCTACGATGTATCATTCGAATATTTATTTCTACCCTAGTTAACTAAAATTATATACCTAGTTAAGAAAAATGGAATAACAAGAAAAAATATTCATTGACTACACTAAATTATTAAATTACACTAAGGACCGCCACTGCGAACAAAAAAAACTTACATTTACATTACAACGTTTTCGTTCACAGCCGCCAAAATAGGTGGCGCCTTTGTAAGCTAACTAGTGTTGTAGTGAAGTTTTGGGAGACATTCGTTGGACTTTCCGAGTTTGAATATGTATCAGCCCAAGTGTCTGATGAGGCTGGGATAGGCCGAAATGATCATAACACTTTATTGATACCAATTCGAGCACGGGAAGTTTAACGAATTTGTCCTCCTAGGCCATATATTTGGCCATTTAATTTAATAAAGCGATAGCGGCTTTCGCTAAAAGATTTTATCTTTTATATATATATATATATATATATATATATATATATATATATATATATATATATATATATATAAATAATATATTATATAATATATAATATATTACACTGTTTTATATTAATTATATTAATATAAACTTTAAGATAGTATAATATATTATAATAGCACACAATTTAGAAATAATTTATACAAAAAATTTTGTATTAATTACTGTCCTAATTCCAACTTTTAATAATCCCATTAGAGGAGAAACTACTTTTATTTAAATTTTTCCAATTGGTGCCTAACAATCTTTAAATTAAACGAAACCAAAAAAACTCAGGATACAATTTTAAAATCATCTTTTTTTCTCTGGCTATAATTATAAACTAATTGTTCTGTTTTCAGTTTGACGTTTTTTCGTCTTTTCAACTTTTCGTTTATCAACTGAAGTTACTTTTATATCCGTATTTTTTATTCCCTTTTCAGAAAGAATTGTATCTGACTGAATTTTTCATTTTAATGAGATTTCACAATTGAAGTTCTTACAGAAACCGAAAGAGATTTTTCCAATTAATAAGACTGAGTGGAAAATATAAATTACGCAGAGTTAGCGGGGCAATTCTAATTAATCAGGTTCTGAAAAACAGTTAATATAAATCTTAGACTATCGGTTTACAGTTAAGGCAATACAATGTTAAAACTATTATTATACAAACATGAAACACTTAAATAATTTTGGATTTCTTTTTTAATTATCATAAGCTTATGTCAGAGCCTTATCAAAATTGATTTATATGATTATTAAACATTGAGTACTACTAAATGGATAAAGCAACAACGATCCTATAACAAACTGGATATGAATTTTATTAGAAACAATAGCCAGATGATTGCAAACAATTTAAAGGCATTTTGAGAATTATGAACAACAAGAATCCATCGAGGATCATTGGAACCAAATCAAAACGATTATAGGCAACTCAACTCCAAACTTAAAAAAGAGCAGTCAAAAAAAGCAACAGTGGATGAACGATGAGATTTTGAACTTGATGGAAAAAAGACGCAATTTTAAGAACCAAAACGTCGAAATGTATAAAGTAATTAATTAAGAGATAGGGATTAAAATAAGAGCTGCGAAACAAACATACTTCGAAAACAAATGTTTAGAAATTGAAGAATTGCAGGGAAAACATGATTCATTTAATATGTATAAAAAATAAAAGAGCTGACAGGTCAGAACAAAAAATAGGCAAACAACATCGTTGATAGAGACGAAAAACTGATTATCACTAATTTGCATAAAATAGACAGATGGAAAAAGTAAATTGAGGAACTGTTTAGTGATGAAAGGCCCGAGCTTGAAATTAACGAAGTAGTTACAGGACCTGACATAACTATGGACGAAATTGAACAAGCAATACGATTAGCAAAGACCCGAAAAGCGACGGAACCAGATGAAATACCGAGTGAAATAATACCTAAAGCTTTTCGAAAGTTCAGGTAAAATATCTCTCCTTCATCTGTTTAATAAAATTTATGAAACTGGCTAAATACCAACGGATTGGCGGCTGTCGACTTTTGTGACGATACCTAAAAAAGCAAATGCAAAAAGATGTAGTGATTACCGAACCATCAGCTTGATGAGTCATGTTTTAAAGATATTTCTACGAATTTTGCACTCTAGGATGTATCAAAAAATAGAACAAAAACTTGGTGACACACAGTTTGGATTCCGCAATAACCTTGGAACAAGAGAAGCACTATTTAGCATTCAGGTTATGGTACAGAGATGCAGAGATGTCGGACATCCAGTTTATATGTGTTTTATTGACTTTGAGAAGGCCTTTAATCGAGTAAAACATACTGAAATGATAGCCATTCTTCAGCAGGTAGGTATTGATTATAAAGACCTACGCATTATTAAAAATCTGTACTGGCATCAACATGCAAACATCAGGATTGGCCGGGACACTTCTGAAGAGCTTCAAATACAAAGACGAGTAAAGCAGGGCTGCATTTTGTCCCCGCTACTATTTAACATCTATTCTGAGTTCGTTTTCAATGAAGCAGTGGATAATGTTCAATGTGGTATAAAAATGAATGGCGTCAATAATAATAATTTGAGATATGCGAATGACACAGTGTTAATTGCAAGCAATTACGAAGAACTTTAACATCTAATTAATAGGATTACCACAACGTGTGATGAATATGGCCTTAAGCTAAACACCGCAAAGACAAAGGTGATGGTCGTCAGTAAAACGCCAATACAACCGGAAGTGGTAACCGCTTATGGTGAACAACTGGAGAGAACTAACAGTATCACTTACCTTGGTTGTAATCTAAATGAGAACTGGGACATGAGCAAAGAAATTAGAATACGGATAGAGAAGGCCAGAGCTGCATTCTTTAAATGAGGAAACTGTTATGTGGAAACAATATTACTTTAAGTCTGAAAATTAGATTAGTGAGATGTTATGTGTTCTTTACTCTTTTGTATGGTGTCGAGGGTTGGACTTTGACGGATACACTTCTTAAGAAACTGGAAGCCTTTGAACTCTGGGTGTATCGGAGAATCCTACTAATAAGTTGGGTGGATAGATTTCGTAACGAGGCTGTTTTGCATCGGATGGGAAAAGTTACGGAAGTCGTCAAAACGGTTAAAAATCGCAAACTTAAATATTTTGGCCATGTTATGCGACACCCAGAGAGATATAATATACTCCGTTTAATAATACAAGGCAAGGTAGACGGAAGAAGAGGGCCAGGTCGAAGAAGAACGTCATGGCTTAGAAACCTGAGAGATTGGTTTAACAGATGCTCTGCATCTCTTTTCCGAGCTGCCGTCAACAAAATTACTATAGCCAATTTGATAGCCAACGCTCGATAATCGAGCTCGGCACATGAAGAAGAAGACTACTAAATTATTTGTGTCACTATTATTTAACATTATATTTATTACAAAAAAATAATATTCTTTTTGAATAAGATTTTTCACATCATTCACAGAATTTTAAACAAAATTTAATGAATAAAATCAACTATATATTACAATTACAATTCAACTGTTTATGTTAAATCTTGAAACCAGTATTTCTTAATTACATTAATTAATTAGAAGTTCATTGTTATTTTCGTATCTGACGACTGAAGTAAAAATTTTATTAAAATTAAAAAATCAAAATTTTTGTGTTTTCTTATTTACTTATATTTTCCCCCACTTTAATCGAAAAATTTTACTTAAAAAAGATGTACAGATAGTGATTTCGAACATTTTAATACCAAATTTGCTCGTTAGCCGACGCGTTATAGGTTTATCGAAAACTAAAGCACTTTTTGGCCGTTCGCCGCTCGCCTATATTAATGATGTCAACATAGGATATTCTCATACGACAGACTACTTAAAATATGAAAACGTATTATACACCTATTATTAACATTGCCAGAAAATCTAAAAAAAGAACGGGATAGTATGGATTTCCCAACGTCTGGAATAATTAGATCACCAGAAATAATCTTAAATATCTGCCAACACGTCATAATCACCTCCTTTATAACTACGACGTCATAGTTCACTGGAGTCAGTGGCATTCAGTAAAGAAATTTAACGTTCCGCGGCATATAAATTGTTATAAATAGAATATTATCAACAAAAAAACACATAAAACCTGGTTTTTAGTGATAAAAGAGCGAGGCCATATTACCTATGTTAGCAAAGGAGATACAGGTACTCACGATACAAATTAATTATTTATTAAAAAAGGTAAAAGAAATAATAAATTAGACTTACTCACAATCAATTTAATTTAACTATCCAGACGACCGCTTTCGCTTTCTACAATATGCAAAGCATCTTCAGGTGTCGATACAAAGTTAAATAAATGCTGAAATAATGAACCCATATTAGGGTGTTGTCTAATAAAGATAAACAAAGATAGATGATATAAATTATATAAATTACAGTAATTATGCCAATATTAAATGTCTGTGGTTTTTCAAAATGAATGGACTTTACAATCATTTGCCATATATTGCAATAGAACTATATCAAAGAAATTTGATAATTACAAGTTGAAAGAATTGCACACCCACACAATTTGTACATCTAATCTCATTCATTGTCTTAAAACTGTCACCTTCATAAAATAAAATCTCAATAAATAACACACATTTCATAAATATATCTCTAGAATAAATATAAATAACTTAAATAACTCCACGGTATAGAACATTACTTTCATCAAACAAACAATCACATTAAAACTATCTCTACTTCATTGGATAAAATCTGTCTCCTTAAAAACTTCCCCGTTTACTGTCAAACAATTACAATAGCAGACTTAAGTTCTCCAATCAACAATACAGGATAGTTTGAACCATGTTCTTTCAACCATCAATTAATAGAGTACCGGCATGTAAGTAATGTTTTATTGATTTGTTCATTTATTAATTTATTACAGTTTAATAGACTATTTCACCAATTTGTGGGTCTTACCTTGTCTGCTTAAACATTTTATTTATTTTGAAAAACCACAGACATGTAATATTGGCATAATTACTGTAATTTATTTCATATTTCATCTATCTTTGTTTATCTTTATTAGACAATACCCTAATATGGGTTTATTATTTCAGCATTTATTTAACTTTGTATCGAGACCTGAAGATGCTTTGCATATTGTAGAAAGCGAAACCGGTCGTCTGGATAGTTAAATTAAATTGATTGTGAGTAAGTCTAATTTATTATTTCTTTTACCTTTTGAAATGGACTCACACAAGCAACACATTCATGATTTTAATTATTTATTATTTTTATATAATAATAGGTGCGACTGGTTTCGATATTTACAATATATACTCCCTATTCATTAGGCCTAGTGGTGAAAACTTTTAAAGGTTAATATAATACATATATCAGAGCTTGTGTAAATATTGACTACAAAAGGTAATCATAAATTCTTTAAAAGTTTCTAATATTGAGCCCCCTCCCAACAAAACAAACTCATATATTTATCTTTACTGCATTATTATTTCTATAGCATACACTCTAAAATATTCTTGTTTCGTCTATCGTCATGTAAATATCACCCACCGCCATTTTTCCGAACATATTGCTATCCTATATCGACTGACATATCCGTCTATTAGGTCAATTCCACCCATTCCACTTTTATACTAACTAATGGCAAAAGGTCTCGGTACTTAAATGTTTTTGTAATCGATTTTAAAATACCTTATTGCTTGAGACAAAGGCGTCACACGATAGGCATTCGCAGCAATTGTCACTGCATTATTGTCCAACCACCTTATGAATATAACGCCGTTATTTCTTTCAATCGAAGAAAAATAATCTCTTTTGCGTCCCGTTTTAACTAGAACTTTGAAAGATGTAAGAGAACAGGTCTTTGGTACTCTATTATCTCGGATAGTTCCGGCAGCGGTGTATCCTTTTAATCTTAAATATTTTAGTAAACTCATATTTGTAAATAGGTTATCAAAATAGAAATTAAATTGTAAGTTGTTTTTTTTTTAATTTCATCCACCATAGAGCTAAAAGATGCAGTGCTCTTTCCAAAAATGTGTTTATCTACATTCGTAGACTTAGGGTCTTTTCCTTGATATGTATCAAAATTAAGTAAGTAGCCTGAAGCAGCATTATCCGTTACATCCATGTTATTATTATCTGCACAATAGTTATTTTATTTTTTCAAAAAACTGGTTTCTTCTCATTGATTGATAACTAACATCCTAATTATTCAGATCGGACGTGAATCCCAATAAAATCGTTTATCTGGATGTGAATTGTAGCCAGATACCAGTAAGATACCCAGGAAACATTTTATTTCATCGTTGTTTATAGCAAAATGAGCAGCATTTTTAGAAGAAGCATACCTTAATGATTCCTCTACCAACAAATTCATCACATCCTCATGAAAAAAAAAACTTCAAAGAGTTCAGGACTCATATTTTCGTACAGTTTATATTTTATCATCATTGTATTATGTTTTGGTGGAACCTCTAAATCAAAGAAAATCCTAGAAACGTTTTTGTCTAACTCAATGCGCGGCGTAGTACATGATATCCTCTTTGTTGACCCCATCATCGATGCCCATATCACCACCTATTCTTTGGTTACTGTGTAATAAAACTTCACCATTTTCAGAGAGTTGCCACCCTGTTAATCAGTTTGAAATCATCTTTTTCGCCTCCCGAGTCTTCTTCTGTTAAAATATTAGGCTTAAGGGGTTCAACGAATATCTGATCCACATCTAAATCATCTTCATATACTATTTGGAGCGTTTCTTCTAAAGTCAAATCCCATCTGAAAAAAATCAATATAGAAATTATTAAATAGTAGCGTATTGACCTAGATTTGCCATATGGCAACACTGAGATCACGGTCACTATGAATGCACCTCAAATACTAGTATTATGTATTTAACAACATTATTACTAAAGTTCCATCTATTTATGTGATATTTATTACGGAATTTCGCGAAAAAATTATAACTTAATCAAATAATATTACTTTCTCGAATTTAATGTCCATTTTGCATGTAACCACAGAAATTCGCTGTTTACAAACGTCTCTTGCCAACGTGTGAATTCACAATAAACAACTAGATCAGAAAACACGTGTTCCGACAATCTAACTGAAGCGACCTACAGCACCATCTGTGTTACAAAAGACAAATTTTATACACTAGGAATATTTCTATAGACATCCGATTCTCGTTGCCGTATGGCAACGTGGACTAAAATGGGTTAACAATTTTAAATTATCATTATAATAACATCATTCAATACTTGGTTACCATTTATATTATAATTTCTTTAAAGTATAAATAATGTTAGATTTGATAGCCATAAGCTTTTCCAGTTTCCAGCATATTTGTAGATAACCGCTTACCTAATCTGGATGTTTTTGCCTCAGCTTTTAAAGTTTTTTTTTAAAAATCCTACTGAAAGGCCTGCAAGTTTTTAGTTTCTTTAAATCTTTTACATTCTTTCTTTGCATTCTTTTATTTATACTTTATTCAAATTTACTGCCGGATTCCAAATTTTTATTTCATTTAAGCTTTTTATATAATCTTTGCAGTTTTTTCCAAATGTATTTGGACATTTTTTACTTTTTTGGCTCAAATATCTGGATAATATCTAAATACTTTCTAATATGTAAAATATACAAATGTATAAAGTTTTTTTTTTTATTAAAGTATTTTAATTCAAAAAATTTTCAAACTCGCCAGCTGTGCCACATAGGAAATTTCCAAGTATAAACAACTTGAAAAAGTCTCTAATTACAATTCCACTACAACATTTGTACGCTACTCCGGAAAGTATATAAAAGACGAAAAGTTTTGGGTAAAGTTGTTGGACCCTTCCTAACAACCCTCCACGAAGTACATCGACGTCTAGAGCACGTTTCAGATTTCAGCATCCCAATTTTATCTGAAAAATGCGTTTGCGTGTTTAAAATTTGGTACAATAAAAGCAGAAAAGGCACTAACGATCGCATGAGAGAGTTGAAAAGTTTTCTTCAGAATATGAGTGTTATTAAGATGTGCAATCCAATCTTTCCACTCGGCATTTTATTTAAGTAACTTTCTGTATGAAAATAAAAGGCAATCTTCTGGTTATGTTATTGTGAAATAACAACGAATAAAGCTTGAATATTATCAGATTAAAAATTTTTATTAGAAAGTAATGTTATGTTCTTATTTTATACATAGCTTGGATAAGTGAAACCCACTATTAACTTATCTAATTATTAGAAAACTATTACATACCTACGTTGATTTTTAAAATAATCATAGTATTCGGTATTGTTATAGTAACAAACAAAAGTTTCGGTCTTTGCATTATACTCATACAAGTGACAGTGACTATTTCACTCATCTTAAAATTTTCACATAATCTGACCAATCACAAACCAAAGACAGCTTGTGTTATCGCGAAAACACCAACTGTCTTTCAATTCTGATTGGTCTATCAGCTTCGTGTTTTCAACGACGTAACCATGGATACCGATCGCAAAGCAAAGTTTGACGTTTGCCAAAAAAATTATTGTAGCTGTATACGTCAAAATGAGTCGTTTCGGTGGTACTTCAAACGAAGTTATAAACCAAAACATTGAAGACAATATACCGAGTAACACAAAAAAATCTAAATCTTATATATGGAGACAATTTATGATGTTCTGTGTGGATCGCAACTACAAATTAGATGCAGAAAATAACAACGAAAGACTAACTAAATTCCTTCCTCTCATTCTACTGAATTTTTCACCTATCACTTTGTTCATGAAATAGTCTAATAAAATACCACTCGTGATTTAATTTAGCTTATAAGTCTCTCTTTTATTTCTAAACTCAACTGAGTTTCTTAAAGAAAACACCACTCGTCCTACGGACTCGTGGTGTTTTCAAGCAACTCAGTTTCGTTTAGAAGTAAATCGACAGACTTATCGCGAAAATTGAATCACTAGTGGTATTACTATTGATAATTTCGATTTTTTAAACGAGAAAGTTTATCACGCGATACTTTACTTAAAAGCTTTTAAAATACTGATTTTAAAATTATATTTTGGCTCCGAATTAAAGTAATTTAAATTAAACCATTTTAATTTGTTTGATTGAAGTTTTTGATTGAAACATATTGGAAGAGGTTTTGTTTTAAAAGGGTAATAGATATTTAATTTATTAAGTTATAAATTATTACTACAACTTAATTACCAATTAAAGATAAGAACAAAGATCAATGAACAACTAATAGGTTGTACTGAAACATAACTGAGGTAGAGATTGATTAAAAGCTCCAATTCATTTTATATATATAAAAAAATGTCAAAAATGTTTTTCATTTACTTTTTGCTGGTAGTGTAACCTGTTTTTTGTTTTATCTTCATTTATAATTGATTTGCAACACATCCTTGTTTACACTACCAGCCTTGAGATCGGACTTTATGAAAATTGAGTATTTATTACACATTTTGCATATAATTGCTTTTTTTACTGCTTCTGCATACTGTTCGCAATATTTGACATATTATGGCATATCTTCCACAAAATCTGATTACGAAAATAAAATTATTCAGAACAGTAAATAAATCTTAATAGTTTAGTAATCCTGGATCCTGACAATCTGCGCCAACTCGATAATTAACCAGATATAATAGATAAGCATCTAGGTGGTACATATTACTGTGTTGTAAGAACATAAATTACATATTGCAATGTTTATGACTTTAAAATTTAAAAATACCGAAGAATAAAAGTGTATTATCATCGATGGACCCTATTGTAAAAATTAAATAATAAATATTTCATCGCGGCTGTCCCAAGTATATTTTAAAATTAAGTAATAACTTAAGAGATTAACTATTTACTTAATTTACTTAATAAGATTTAAACAATTTTCTTTTACGTTTATGCTACAGTTCAGTATCAATTGACGTAACTTGTATATGTAGATATAAATACTTTTTGAAAATAACGAAAGATAAGTCATAAATTTTTCAGCCATTTCTTTACAAAATGAAAAAGTTTTTGCAAAGCTCGCGGTAAATCGATTAGCCATATTAATGATTATTTAATAAGTATAATAAATATTAACTGCTAATCTAAAAACTGATTTCTTTGGACTAATCTTTTTAATATTAAGAGATTTTAGGTTTAGAGGTTAAAAGAATATTTAGATGAAATACCAGTAGAACTGTTAAAACTAGTGCAAGAGGATAACTTGAAAGTATTGGCAGATTTATTCAACACGGTGTACGATACGGGAATAATACCACAAGAGTGGCTGAAGTCAGCATTTATAACCATTCCCAAAAAACAAGCAGCAAAAGAGTGCTCTGATTATCGAACACTGAGCCTCATGAGTCATACTTTAAAAGTACTGCTGAAAATAATACAGAAGAGAATATACGAAAGGCTAGAGGAGGGTATTAGCGAGACGCAGTTCGGGTTCTGAAATGGAATGGGTACCCGAGAAGGACTATTTGCCATCAACATATTGATTCAGCCATGTCGGGATGTAAACGTTGATCTACACTTGTGCTTTGTTGACCACGAAAAAGCTTTCGATAAAGTAAGACATGAAAAACTAATATCAATACTTATGAACAAGCGCGACAGTAAAATCATAAATATAGTGCAAACATTATATTGGAACCAAAGTTCAAATTGATCGGTAGGGATCAAAAGAAATGAAGATCTGTAGAGGAGTTAGACAGGGATGTGTTTTATCGCCACTTTTGTTTAACTTATATTTTGAAGAAATTTTACAAAACACGCTCAATAATATCAAAGCGGGAGTTACCGTTAACGGAAAATTAATTAACAACTTACGATATGCAAACCACACTGTGATCATAGAAACGAATATAGAAGATCTACAATATCTTATCGAAAGCTTAAGTATGAATAGTGCTGAGATGGGAATGACTATTAAAGCTAAAAAAACGAAGTACATGCTAATTACAAAAAGACCACAAAATATACATCACCTATTGACAATCAAGGTTAACGTGATAGAACAAGTAGAAAAATATCAGCACTTGGGGACTTTGATGAATGAAACCAATGATCATACTGCAGAAATAAATAGGCGAATAGAGATTGCCAGATCAGCATTTATACGAATGAAGCCAAAAATCTAAATTTGGAGATCAGACTACGTATCATTCGCTGTTATATATTTTTAATATTATTATATGGAGCTGAGACTTGGACATTAAAAAAATGCAATTTAAAAAGAATCGAGGCTTTCGAACTCTGGTTATACCGCAGAGTATTAAATATATTATTCTTCTCATGGCGCCATCTCCTTTCGAAGGTTGGCGATCCAAATGGCAATTGTAGTTTTGGAAATTGCTGCGCGAAAGATTCATGCAGAAAAATATCATGTACTGCTAGAATTATAAATAAAGAAGTACTGGAGAGGGTTGGTAAAGAAACAGAACTAATCACCATTATACAACCCAGAAAACTGGAATACCTAGGCCACGTGATGAGGGGACCAAAATATGAAATTTTGAGACTTATAATACAGGGAAAGATTCAAGGAAGAAGATCTGTTGGCCGAAGGCAGAACTGATGGTTAAAGAATCTACGTGATTAGTATCAATGCAGATCAATTGATTTGTTTAGAGCAGCAAGTTCAAAAATAAAAATAGTCATTGTGATTGCCAACCTCCGTATGGAGATGGCACTCTAAGAAGAAGATTTATTTCTGACTGTGCTCGGACGTTCTGTGTCTTATCTATAATGAGCTAAATTTTATATCATATAAAATGTATATCAAATAAAATAAGTAATTTCAATACTAAAAGTGATAATTTCTTTTATATTTTGAAGATATTTCTCTGATGAGATATTTCATATGTCATACTAGAACAAAAATTATCTCTAGTAAATAATTTACTTCCAGATCTCTTTTGGAATTAAATATAGATCTTTATGATTAAGTTATTTTGGTTCTCTATGCAAAAATTCTAGAAACCAAAATCGTCGTATAATTAATCACAGATATCTTAATTTAAAGCCAGGATTATTTAAAAAGACAGCTGCGTCTGTTGAGGTAAATTTGTATCGCGAACAAAAACAGAAGATTAAATGAGTCAACGATTTCTAAACAGTCCTTTGTTAACAAGAAAACCGAAATCAGTGCCAATGCTTTGTATATTTGCAATGTTATTTGCAATGTTTGCAGAGTTAAGAATAATGTCTATTTCTACCGATTCGAAGAAGATATTGATCAAATAAGACAGTGCAGTAGTATGAATATGGATAATAAGGTTCTGAAATTTTTTTCGTGTGGCTTGTCTAAGTTTTAAAAATGTGTTTATATGAAACTAAGCCACAAATGATTATAATAAAAGTTAAATTTTAACTAAAAATTTGAAGTTTCGATTTCTACTCCGGAAATCGTTTTCAAGCAAATATTCTTTAATAATATTGTATTAAAAAGGGTGTATAACCGCCAAACATTGTATAAAAATAATATGACCAACCCGGCAAATACAATTCAATACAAAATAACTTCAACATAAAATAAATTCAATATAATAATACCAGATTTAAGAATATTGGAATGGGACAGAGCTAGAAGTACAGATGTACGACGTAGATCCAAGGTCATCAAGAACTGGGTAAGAAATAGAAGAGTGGAATGAAACGATCATAAAAGCGGAATAACAACAAATAGAGTAGTAAAGATGGCAAGAGACGGTTCCCCGATAGGAAGACGATCAGTAGGAAGACCACGAAAACGATGGAATGACAAATTACTGGAGACACATTAAAAAACATACAGAGAGTCATGTCTACATAAAAAGAAGAAGAATAAGAATATTGGCCACTTTTTGAGGTTTTTTGTTTATATTCTAATCATTATTGTTCTATTTTGGCTGATTATTTAATGTGTTATTAACACACATTTTAGCTTTAGGTTGGTGCCATGAGACTTTTTTTGCACTGGAGGAGAGATAATTTTTTTGTGGTAAATGCTCGTAAGAATTTTCCATCAATTTTTTCTACCCATAACACACGGAGAGTAAGTCTTGGTAAACTCTCACCCCGTTCTTCCTGAAATCTAGACTGTCAATTTACTATTGACATCCACAATTTTCCGTAATACCAAAAAAATTTGCTATTTATGTATTTTTTATTATAAAATAAATATTTAAATTATTGCTAAAATATCAGTGACTGCCATGCAATAATCGTGCAGTTACTTAAATGGAATTTCTTCTACTGATGCCTTTAGTTCAGGATAATAAAAAAATTGGTTTTAACTGCAGTTATTTATAGTATTAAATATATTACAGGTAGCATGTGAAAAGAAATTTCCGATAGATCAACATGTCAGAATTGCGTTACATTTAGCCAAAAAAGACAAAACTAAATATGGAAAAAAATATCAAGCTTCGGTGTCAAGTCTATTTGGTCAAGTTTGAAAGAAGGGAACAAACAAGATAATTTTACTGACAATTTGGGCCGTGCGTTAATCTCTTCAAACATGACTCTTTTAAAATTATTTAATAAAAACCTAACTTCTTTTTTAAAAAAATACTGTACATTAGATATTTCAAGTGAAAGGACTCTGAAAAGAAAGTATGTCAACTCGTTTTACTCGTCAGTAATAGATAATATAAAAACTAGTATTAGTGACAATTACTTGTAAGTGTCTGTTGACGAAACCACTGATTTGTCAGGAAGATACATCGCTCAAAATCCTAATTTTATGTAAGCAATTAGAAAAAATAACTCTGCAACAATATCACGTTTTGTACAACAAGAAATATCAAAAAAAAATTTTCCTGCAGCTTTTCCTAGTCATATATTACTGCTTTTTTATCCGATGCTGCATCCTATATGGTCAAGGCAGGACAAAATTTAAAAATATTTTATACCAACTTAATACCCGTTACTTGTTTATAGTACATGTAATGAACAGATTGCGAAAGAAATTAGAAAAACGTTTCCTTTTGTAATTCCCTGATGTCAAGCACAAAAAAGTATTCCTCAAATCTCCTATAAGAATTCAACTTTATAAAAAATGCTTTTTAACAGATTTTAAACAGATTTTTAAAAACAACGTTCTTCAGCAGCAACTTTTATTCATTAAATCAACTTTTAGTTGCTTCAAAAAACTATTACTTAATCATTATTTCCTTATTGTGTACTCAATTCTAAGGAATAGTATTTTACTTTTTACCTACTTAGTTTTTAAATTTATTTATATTGTTTACTAATTATTAAAATAAACATTAGATAATATACCAATATTAAATATATATATATATATATATATATATATATATATATATATATATACATATATATTCCCATTAACAGTATGCATAATTTAAAAAAAATGCATATTTTTGGGTAAATTAGTGCATATTTATGCGCATATTTTTCACTTTTTTTTAGCCCAGTATTATATTACGAATATTTTGATAATCGTAATTTTTTATAATTTTTTTTAAATATTATAATTGTATATAATATGTATATATTTATTCCACATTTTTGTTCGTGAGTGTATTCACGGTTGCTAGTTAGATATTTATCGCGTTTGACAAAAGTGCCCTTTTCGGGTTATTCGTCGTATCAAAAAGAAATCTAGTACGTTACAATACACGAAATCAGCGCCTATATTCAAGACATTTAGACCCCGGTAATAGGGTTATTTGGGGCAAACCTTCGCAGTCAAGATTGGGAATTTCATTATATATTTTTGGAAACAGGCGATAATGTCTGTAATGATTTATTGCTTAATTTGTTATACATAAATATTTTTTAATGGAAAGTAATTTTAAGTATATAAATGGCCTGCAAACTTTAGTAAACATTTAAAATATACTCTGTAAATGTATCTTAAAACATATTAAATTAATTAGGTAATAATTAATATTAAAAAAATTTACGAATAAATAACTACATTTTGGCAAATTCGAAAACAAATCCCTTCTAAAACTGCCTTTTTAGTTTATACAAAAATGTAGTTTTATTATTATATCCGCCAGTGGCGGAGTTAGCCATAGAGAGGCCCAGTATCAAAGTTTATGACGGGGCCCTTTTTGACGACTGATAAGGGACGGTGCTAAAAAATGTTCATCAAAAGAAGCACAAACGCTTGCATTGAATAAAATAGTTATTTAATATAGTTATAAAGTATACAAATATACTTACAAATACAAATACTTCTTCGAAAGAATAATATGTTAACGAAACAATTGAGGCTATGAGTGCAATAACGAACCAACCCACAAAAATTCAAAATTTATTTTATTGTAGAATATTGTCTAGTTGAAATCTATCAGCTGCGTAGTAGACCAATCCACGTTTTTCTATTTGTTACTAGATGGCTGCACTAAAGTAATTTTGGAACTTCATATTTGACAGTATCTTAGAGAAACACAGTGGACCACATGCGGTTAGTCCACTGTGCTGCTAACAGTTAGATATTTTTCTATCATTCTTGATTATGTTTTTCATCCACCAATAATTGCTGACTCTTATAAGAAGTGTAATTTATTTGAAGTCAAAATAAAGGCAGCCAATAGTTAATCAATTAAACAACTCGAAACTGAAAAAGAACTTTGTCAAAAAAACAGGCAAAGACTCCTCGAGATTCTCTAAAAAGAGACACGAAATGACAAAAAAAGGAAACGCGTCGGTCATCTGTTTCGATCTAATGAAGACTTTACCAACACCTGTGCTTACCGCAAGAATTTGTTACTACAAGCGGTAATTATGGACCTACTGCTTCAATATTCATGAAATGGAAACTAACAACTTATTTATGTTTGTGTGGGATGAAACTGTCGCCTCTAAGGGTTCTCAAGAGTAGGATCCTGCATTTTATTTTACATCAAAAATTTCGTAAAATCGAAACGACTTATTCTATGTATTCTGACCAACGTGGCGGCCAGAATCGTAATATTAAAATGTCATTATTATGCAATTATATAACTACATCTCCAGATTTTACAGTGGAAGAAATAGACCACAAGTTTTTGGTAAGTAATCATTCCTACTTGCCATCTGACCAAGATTTTAGTATAATAGAAAAAGAAAAGAAATTACATTCACATGTATTTATAGCCCAAGACTGGCATACAATGGCAAAGTGCATTACAATGTTTTCTCCAATTAAGACATTCATCAGTATGAAGTTCTCGGAACTTTACTGATTAAACATTTTCAATGTGATTATTATTTATATCTAAATTAATTGAGTTAAAATATCGTTGCCTATTATGAAACTGCATGAAAAGAGTTTGTTGGCTATTTAATAATAGGTAATTATTACAGAATCAGCTTTGACAGGTTTGACAGTAAACGATTACATTTGGAATCCAAAGAGGTATCAGAGCCGTTGATTACAGTATTTATATCATCTGTAAATAATGTAAAACAACCATCTGAGTTAATAGAGAAAACATCGTTTATGTAAACTTGTAAACAAGAAATAGAATGGGTCCTAAAATTGAGTCTTGTAGTACACCTATATTCTTCTTTTGATACCTATTCGTTTCGAATTTTGGCGATCATTCTGGCTATAATTATTTTATTAACTGATGCTTTGAATAGATTAGATGTTGTTGTGAAAAAACATTTTCTCAGGTTTTTTAACCATGATATTCTTCTTCTTCCAAGTCCTCGCTTTGCGAATACTTCACCTTGAAGAATTATTGTGTGTGTTTAGGCCGTTTCTCATTATGTGACCGAGATATTCTAACTTTCTCTTTTTAATCATATACATCACTTCTCTTTCTTTACGTATTTCTTCGTAGTACAGTCTCGTTGGTTATCTTGTCCGTCCATGATATCCTTAGGATTCTTCTGTATAGCCACATCTCGAAGGCTTCAAGTTTTTTTTCCATTTCAGTGAGTGTCAAGGATTCAACTCTGTATATAATAATATAATATCAAGAAGTATAACATCGTAGGAGCCTTACTTTTATCTCCAAATTAGGGTTGTAGCTTTTAAAGAGTTTGGCCATGTTGTTGAATGCACTCCTAGCCTTCTCTATTCTATATCTTACTTCTTGTGAGTAATCCAATTGTTCGTTTACTATTCCAATACTATTCCAAGTTAAGTTAACTGTTTTATAATATACCTATATTAATATCGAGATAGTTAGATTTATGACTCGCACAAAGCTGATGTATTGTCGACGCGCAGTTTAATAAAATGTTAATCAATTCAATGCACGTCCTTGAATAGTCATATTGTTTAGCTTATAAATTAAAATTTCGTGATTTAGACAGTCGAAAGCCCTACTGAGATCACAAAATATTCCAACAGGAGGTTCTCTTGCATCTATTAAACTTGTGAAAGTATCATAAATGGAATAAATTGCTGTATGGATAGATTTTTGGGACAGGAAACCATGTTGGTTACTAACAATTAAAATATTTATCTGTAAAATTGAATAAAGTCTTTGTAAACAGCTGTATTCCAAGATTTTTGAAAATACCGAAGAAATTGTTATTAGATGGTAATTATTCCCTTGTTAATGACACCTTTTTTATGAATCGGTAGCACTTTTCTAGTTTTTATATAATCTGGAGATATTATAAAAGAAACAACCTTTTTTATTAAAACCCCAGAAAGGTAATCAAAGCCTTGAGATTTTTAGTTTTTTTGTTTTTGGTTTAATAATTCATTTAATTCTAATGTACTGTAGGGATGAAGATGTTGATCATCTAAAACCTAATGTCGTCTAAAACCTGTCGTCTTCATCGGTGTTCGTCGAAATAAGTCCATTCGTATTTGGTATATGCCCTTAAACAGAAATATAGCCTTTATTTATATAAATATTCAAATTCTGCCTATCATTTTTGGTCGGACAAACTATAAAAATAACCATCAATATAGTTCTGAAACTATTATTTTGTAACATGTTTTTCATTAAATATTTTATAGATTTGGTGCAATGTATTTTATAGATTGATTCATTTGGTATGTCAATGTCAATTTTTGTCCGGAGTCGTTGTGAAGAGGGTCCGTTGTTCGTAGGTGTCTTCCTCTTTACCCAAATATAAAATGTTCGGTGTCCTAAAAACAGTCCGTTCAGCAGAGGTCTCCATTGTGAATAGGTGTCCGTTATCAGAAGTTTTACTGTTTGTACATTATTGTGATTGATTATATTTTTTATACTACCACTTTTTACCAAAAAAAATAGAGAATATCCAAACCTCATATATGCTCTTTATGCATTTTTAATTTAAAACCTGTCAGTAAAATGAATTTTTTACTACAGGAAATGGTGATTTTTAGAAAATAAAGTTCACAACTAAAATATTCAACGTTTTTTGCTGCGTATTATGTTGTCAGATTTTAACCTAGTTTGCAAAATAAACGACAAAAAAGACTACACGTGTTAAATGTTCAAAGGCTTTGATTAAAGTAATTTCTGACTACAAATAATTATCAGCCGGGATAGCTGTTCGTAAAATATGCTTTAAACATTTACTTCACACAAAATAGTTGATTCAAAATTAGTCCAGAAAAATTCGCAGTAAATTCGGATAAATTAAAATTTATTTAGTTCTAGATATTTTCACGTAATTTTTAAATGAAAAATTAAATTAACTGAAAAACTATTCCAACGTGGTACTTAGGAGCAACTCTGCGGTTTTTCTCCAGAGACCATTTTTCTCACGCGATTCGCTTCACCACTAATATAATGTTCCCGCGGAAATATATTGGTAAAACGTTCGTTTAACATCAACTGTGAATGTCTTACGTGATGAGTGTACATTTGAGATCATGATATCAAATTTTTCTTTGTAATGATTTACGATATATTATATATAGTTATATATATATATATATATATATATATATATATATATATATATATATATATATATATATATATATATATATATATATACCTTATAAATCAAATACAATTCAATATTAAAATCAAACTTAGTCTTATTTGTAAACTTAACTATATTGTATTGTATATTTACATTACCACAAATTTGGCTCATTCCTTCTTATTTCTGGCCAGCTTCCTTGATTCTCTTTATGTTTTTTTCCTTTTTTTTCTATAATGTTTCCTAGGGTTTTATACCATATTTATCGTGGTCTACCTGTCTTCTTTCTTCTTTGCGTTTTTGCCTGTCAAATTTCTTTCACCAGCTTTGTATTCTTCATTCTCTGAAGATCTCCCCACCAATTGAAATGCCTTCTTACGACATATTCCAATATTGACTCTATTTGCAAATCTTCTTTTCTTTGAATGTTCCGTAGTCTATCTCTTTTGGTAACTCCTGGAACTCATGTCAGATATTTAATTTATGTATATTGCATAGTATAGGTTCATCGTTTTCTTTTATTATTAATATCTGTTTCCTGTTTTCCATTGTCTTTTAAATCTCCAAAATATTGGAAAGGTTATGGTTGTTCTACAGTGATAAGTGCCTTAAGAACCAGCAAAATAACGCAAAAGATAGAAAACATAATACGTTGTGAAATAAAAAGAGATGAAAGTAGTAGAGGTGGGAAATTATCGATAGAAACCTCTAATTTACGTTAAATTACATTAGGACTATCGATAGTTTCCCACCTTTAGACGTTAGCTTATGAACTAGTTGAATTCAGTCATAATATTACAAGTATGACGTCGAACATTTACATTTTTTAAATTTCGCATAAAGTAAAAACGGATTGAAGGCAATAAAGCAAATGTAAGTAAACAGTTTAATTAGTAGTAATTTGATAATTAATTCTGTGTTGACGAATACAGAATAACAAGCTATGATAATTCTGTATTGAGAAGAGTGTATGCGACGTCTCAAATCATAGTTTATTATTGATCAATATTTTAATTTTGTATAAAAAAATACTCCTACTTAAACTGTTTTACTTACATTACGTGATACGTATTACTCTGACTGAAGTCAACCAGCTCATAAGCTAATGTCTAAAGGTGGGAAATTTTCGATAATTCTAATGTAATATAAAGTAAATTTATAGGTTAATATCGATAATTTCTCACCTCTACTACTTTCATCTCTTTTTATTTCACAACATATTATGTTTTCTATCTTTTGCGTTATTTTGCCGGTTCTTAAGGCACTCATCCCTGTATATTTATTTCTTCTATTTTAATATTAATCTTTTTTTCTTCTTCATTTTCTCCTATCACCGTAACTTTTTATTTATTTTTATTAATTGTCATCCCTTATTTTATTACTACTTCATTCCATATTTCTATATTTCTTTGGAAAGGAGAATACAGATTAAATATGAAAGCTTTTTTGTGCTGTAATTCATAATCGTTCAGTGTTATTCATTTTATAATATAATGTAATGTTCCATCCCTCCTATGCACATAGCTTCTTTACATTTTATTAACGTTTACTTCTTGTCCCTATTTACTGTGTTCTTCTATGTTTCCTTGTCATGTATTTCAGATGTAGTCCTGTACCATCACTATCTAATCGTCTGCGAAGCACAAGGTGTATAAGGTTTTATTATTGTTTAATGGAATATTCATTCCTTCCCATTTTCTCTTCCTTACCTTCAATGCCTGTTCAAGGTATATTTAAAAAGCCTTGGTGAGATGCAATAACCGTGTTGTATGCCGTTGGTTACCTAAATATTTTCTGAGAGTTTATTTCCTATTTTTACTCGAGCCTGGTGTTCTTATATAGTTCTTTAACTGCCTTTATAATGTAATAATATTGCTCAATTTTAAGGCTTCCCACAGTCGTTTATGTCTTTTCGGTGCGGTGTTATGTATTTTCTACCCTGTTGTATGGAGTAGAGGCTTGGACACTAAAACTGTTGACCACAAAAAACATCGAAGCTTTCGAGATGTGGTGCTATAGGCGCATTCTCAGAATATCATGGATGGACCGCGTCACTAACACGCAAGTACTCCAAACTTTAGACAAAAGATGCGAAATTCTAAATGAGATAAAAACTAGAAAGATGGAATACTTGGGGCACATTGTGAGAGGTGAAAAGTACGAACTTTTAAGAAATATCATGCAGGGCAAAATTAAGGGCAAAAGAAGTGTGGGAAGAAGAAAAATATCGTGGCTTCGTAATCTACGTGAATGGTTCGGGTGTAGTTCGATTGAACTTTTTAGGCGCGCTGCTAACAAAGTCGCAGTGGCCATGATGATTTCCAATCTCCGCTAGGAGTGGCACGAGAAGAAGAAGAAGACAGTCGTTTAATATAATAATGTATTGTATATATTTGTATTTTATCACTTATTCGTATTTTTACTTCACAAATTAAAACTAAAAATGACAAAGTAATAGTGAAAATTAAAATAATGAGTGACTCTTGTCTAAGAATTTATTATTTTATAGATTCCACTACCACAAAAAAACAAAAAATGTACAGACCAAACCTTCAAAATACTCACGTCCAATAAATTCTTGGTGATTCACAAGGTTGTAATTTTTTCTAAAATTGTGTCAAATCAAATTTAAAACTGAAAACAAAGTACTTAAAAATCAATTAATAACAAACCAGTTTAGCCTTCTTTACACTAATACGAATTACGATAGACAAATTAAAACGATTTAAATTAATAGTACAGTACTCCAAGTGGGATGATCCTATTGGTACCGCCTTTATCATCGTCTATTACTATTAGCAAAATAAATTTAATTACTTTAATTAATTTTAATTAAAATAAAGTTTAATTAATTAACGATTTTAAACAACTGTGCAACCAAAGAAACATAATAATTAATTATAAACAAACATGTTAATTATGTAAACATGAATCTTTTGTTATCCTTACGTTAGAGAAATAATTATCAGAACGGATATGATATGAATCGCTAACTGCAGAATTGCATCATGTTAAATATGTACGAATTTTGTGTATTTTATTAAAATTGTTTCCAGTAGCTAAACGCAACGTTTACTACAAAAAGGAAACACGTTCACATATTAGTATTGGCATGGCAACGCTTTCAATATTCCATTTACTGCAGAATGGAAACTAGTCCAGGACAAGTTCTCATCCTGCGGTAAACAGTTGCGGCTCTAGAACTGCGTGGCAAATATTCGAACTATCCTCACAGCTGAGTTTAGTCAGACAATATTGTGCTTTGTTTATTGACGATTGTTGTCGTCTTTACTGTGATTAATAATTAGATTAGAATGACTGGTTCAGATGAGGAATGGCGTGTAAACAAGAAAAGAAAAGCTTTGACGAATATAAAAGGAACATAATAAAGAAGTATAAAGTGGCTGGACAAGAACACGTAAACTGGGTTGGCAAAACTGTACCAGCTAAAAAACCAGGCTTAAATTTTTTCAGGTAAATATTGTTTTTTTCAATGTTGTTAATTTGTACATTTTGGTTTAAATACCATTTTACTAATAATTTAATCTTGTATGTATTTTGAAGTAATATTAGGCCACTAAAACCTAACCTCAAAGTAATTTACTTATTTCCAATATCTTTTTCACTGAATCACTGTTACAATAAAGTCTTTTGTTGTTTTAGTTGCAAATTCAATTGCCTTGGCGTTTTCACTGAAAAAGATATGATTGAAACATCCACCATCCACCAGACTACATAACATGACAACCAAAATGGAACAGGACATTTACATCCAATCTGTTATGAAAATTAGTCAGATTGCAAGGGAAAGACCCAGGTCTAGTTCATCAACCGCGAAACCCAAGGCTTTCGGTGTGATTTATTATGTAGTACACAATGGAAAACGTACAAAAGTATGTAAAAATGGATTTATGAAAACTTATGGATACACTGCAAAGCAGTGTTACCTCTTGTCCAATCTATTGCAACTAAATGAAACACCAACTGACAACAGAGGAAAAAACGTATCAGGAAATGCAACACCTGGCTCCGTACTGTCTAAATTAAGGGTTCATGTAGAGTTATTCCTCACCAAAGTACATCACTATACAGGAAAAAAAAAAAGAAAGTATTTTTCAGCTAATATGAATTTAAAAATCATGTACGACATGTTAATTAAAAAAGAACATAGTTTCCTAATTTTAACATTAGGAACTGAGAAAAGGCTCTCCTACAAGTTTTTTTGGACATATTTCAAGGAAAACTACCCTTCTATTGGCTTTGCTCAACCAATTAAAAAGGCATGTGTTAAATGTGAGGAACTAAATTTAAAAATGAAAAGTCCTGTTTTAAATGAGAATGCAAAGCGAACAGCTGTCGCTGAGCTAACAGTATACAAGTGTAAATGTAAAAAGTTCTATGCATCACTGAAAGTGACCACGCAGTGTGGCAGTAAGCCTGAAGAAAATGTTGGCATCTGCATAGATTTTATAGCCAACATATTTTTACGTTGTATTCCTGTCTAAGATACCTATTAGCTTAGACAGCTCACTGTAAACGTCTTTAGTGTGCAAAATCTCGCTACACGGGAATGTACAATTTTTATCTATCATGAAGGTGAAGGGAGTAAAGGCTGAAACGGAGTTTGAACTATGTTAGATTGGTACATAAAAAACAAAATTGGCAGTGGTGTAAAAAAACTTTATCTGTTTGGGGACAACTGCGCAGGGCAAAATAAAAATAATACTGTGATTCGCATGATGATGTACTTGTGTGAGATAAAAAAGTTTAATAAAGTCAAACTAACCTTTCCTGTTAGGGGCCAATTTTTTATGCCAAATGACAGAGATTTTGGCATCATCAGAAGAAAATTAAATCGAAGATCTTAAAATAAAATCATCAAAAATTGACGGCAAATTTTCTGTTATTAAAATGACTGCTGATGATTTCATTGACTTAAGTTCATGGTGGCCCCAGTTTTATAAGAAAACCTGCCTAAGTGATGATTCGTATGGCAAAAATGTCCCAAGGAACCAAAAAAGGGCTTTTGTTCATCAAAGAATCCTAACACAGTTCAATGTAAAATGAACATCGGTGGCTTCATAATGGATGAATTCAAACTACGGAATGCAGCAGAGCCAATTCAGGCTCCTACTAGAAGAGCATATTCATTTGTACTTCCAATTAACAACAAGAAAATGGAAGACATGAAGAAAACATTGGTATACATCCTGGACGAAAAAATAAATTTTTGAAATCCAATTTTGTCATGGCCAATTACACCGGCATTTACAGAAGAAAACTAAAAATTTGAACTGAAATTTACTTCAAAGTTTTAATTTATGATTTAATTGCTTTATTTTATGTATAGGACATTGTTTTATTTCGTTAAGATTAATTCTCATAAAATATTCTGTTTGTATATTGATTGTTTTCCTTAGAACTTCTTGAAGTTTCTTGTTTACGACACAAAGGGAACATGTCCTTAACACAAAAAAAATTCTCTACCCTCTTCTCTTGAAATATTTAAATATTTTATAAGTATGTAGTAGTCCAGAATGCCCAATCACATAAACCTTAAATGCAAAAAATTAATACCAGTAGCGTGTTTGAGTTTACCAAGTTTTTTGTCTCTCCTGAAAAATTGGCAAAACTGGACTTGTTGCCTTTCTGCAGTTAGCGATTTATATGGAGATGCTATAAACATGCATATTAAATATTTATAATGCATATAATATATTTATTTTAATTTTGTTTATAAAAATTACCATTTTTAAATTATAGCTTCATTACTTAACTAATATTGATTTCTTATGTATTATTCATAGAACATTACTTTCAATACCGACATTTCCCAAGCAAACAAGATTCATTATTATTCTCCCTGTTGCGTTGTTTCGAAAAGTGCCTTTCTCTTACGTAGCCAAGCACTTCTTGCTTGCCACCAACAAAGGAAACAAAAGTGCGCGCATTTTTCAAGAAATCTCGTACTGAACGACAACGCAATAGTTTTATATCGAGCTACTTCACGACGCGACGGTGCTCTTTTGATGGTTTTAAACATTGAGTTTTTCAAAAGAGCTCTAAGCTAGCATTTTATTGTAGGAAAATATAAAGAACATAATTTATATTTTAGAAGGATTAACGGAACGTAAAAGGGCGTTTGTTATAAAAAATTTAAGACGATTTAGTAAGAAAATTTAAGTTTAACGGAGACAATAGAAATATTAGAAAGTTGGAAAGAATGTCACATAGAGATATTTGGGGACGAACTGGCAGAAGAATACTAGAGAAGCACTATGTAAAGAAAGCTTAGTGGAGATAACAAGAGAAGAAATGGACGAAATCATAAATAGATTCAAAACAGGAAAAGCATGTGGCATAATATGCAAAGAACGTCGTTTATTCTGTTTTTTGAAGGATTTTATAGTAGGTTGCTGAATTAATTGTTTCAGCTCTAAACATAAACTCTGTATGAATTAAACCCTTACATTTAAAAACCGAATCAAACTGCGTACTTCACATTTTTCGCGGTTTTCAATGGGCGCCGCCATTTCCAAGCGATATGAAACAAAGACACATGATCACACAGCAATGAGACTTGACTCTGACTTATGCTCTGACTCATACCGATGCGACAGACAGAGGTAACTGGCGCGTACAAAATCACGGTACTGGGAGACAGGCGCCGAGCGTAATGCGCAATCGGTCATTAGTTTCTGGACGACACAGACATTATATGCAGTGCTTTTAAATTCTTTAAAGTTTCACTAGATTCACCTTGTACATCAACCTCAGATTTTTTAGTTTACATTCTTAATTTTTCTTACAGATTTACACACTATTAGGGGTTTTGTTACCTTGCCAACCATCCCTTATTTATGTTTGTCTCAGAAAATTTGTTTTCTGTGATAAGGCCTAGATATTTATTCAATTGTTTCTACTCAACCGTGCTATCATTTATTGTAATAGTTTAAACGTTGACTTTTCTTTTCTTTTCTTTGTATTCTGTTCCACCTCATGCATTTACCTCAGATTTTGTGGTTTACATTTTAAATTTGTCGTAAATGATTTGTGCATACCATTACTGCTTTTATTGCCTTGCCAATCACTTTTTTGTAATGCTTGTCAATAGTTTTTTTTTCATAAGGAGGCTAACCAATGACACTTAATTGGGCTCTATCTATTGTAGTAACTATAAGTTTGAGTTTCCTTTTGTTTGTGAATTCAGTTTTAAAGTTGATATTTAATATTGGGTAATCTTAAGTCGACAACTGTGTAGTTTGTATCAGTTAATTATACACTGCGCTCCAAAATTAACGCATAATTTTAAAAACCCTGGTAAATCAAATAATTTTATTGTTTCGATTTTTGTGCTAATATAGTATTGTTATCCCCGGTATATTGTAAAATTTGTCGAAAGAACGGTAAAAATTGCTGATGTTTTTACCATTTTTTACAAAAAAATTAAAAACAAGCTAATTGTGCTCCATTTTATTTCGAATTTAGTTGGGTTGGATTACGTTGTGCTGAACATTTAAAGAGGTTTTTCAAATTTATTTCGTGTTTTTTCTTTGAAATGAACCACCAGCAGTCGCTGAACGTTTTAACGTCACTCAGTCAACCATTTCAAGAGTGCTAACACGTTTTTCTGTACTGGAAGTAACTCGAGAAGACCCGGTCAAGGCCGTAGAAGGATTACAACTCATAATCAAGACCGGTTTTTGACACTTCGTACACTGAGACAAAGGTTTGTTAACAGTACTTCTCTACAAAATGAATTTTTGGATCGTTATAACTTTAGAATTAGCCAAAATACGATTAAAAGAAGACTTGCCGAAAACGACCTACACCCTGGAAGAGCACCAATTGGCCCATTAGTGACCAGAGACCATAGGAGACAAAGATTGCATTTTGCTCGTGAACATGTTGATTGGAATAATGACGATTGGGGAAGAATATTGTTCACCGATGAATACAGGTACTGCCTTTTTTCTGATGACAGGAGAAACCGAGTGTATAGAAGGCCTGTGGAACGCTACGTACAGTGTAACACCGTAGGGACTGCACAGTATGGCGGCGGCTCGGTAATGGTGTGAGGTGTGATTAATTTAGAGGCTCGTACAAAATTAGTTAGAATAGATCGCGGCCGGCTTACATCGCAGAGGTACCTATATAACAGACATTTTAGAAGAGCATATCGTGCCATTTGCACCATTTATTGGGGATAATTTCATGCTTATGCAAGATAATTAGGCCACACACGGCAAGAATTGTGCAGCAGTATCGTCAGTAGGTTGGAATTCCTGCGAGAAGTCCTGTCCTCAACCCAATAGAACATGTTCGGGATATCATAGGCAGACGACTGCGACAACTACCTAATGCACCAAACACATTAGATGAACTGTTTTTGAGGATCAAATTGATCAAGAAGAAATTAGAACGAATATTGTCAGTATAAGAGATCGTTGTCAAGCAGTAATAAATGCCAGAGGAGGCAATACTCGATACTAGTACACGGTACTAGTATTTTGTTCAACTTTAAAAGCTTCAATTTCGTCAATAATTTATAATGTTAGTTTGTTTAGATCAGTTGTTTGTTTAGATATTTAGATTTATGATATTATTCAATACATTTTTTGTAAAAAAAGAAATGTTTTTTATTTAAGATGTTCTAAAACAACCATAAAGCAGAAAAGAACAAACAAAAATTTTTTCATTACAACCCAAAATAAGAATTTTAAAATTATGCGATAATTTTGGAGCGCAGTGTATTTAGGGATTGAACGTGTTTGTTTGCTGTAAGTGGTTTTGCTTTTGTTTCTGTTTTACTTAGTTACTATAGTTTTTTATATAGAAGGAGCACATTAATTTTATAATTAATATTATATAAACCTATATGAACCGAACGGTAACCCTTCAAAATAGGTGGCAATATATTATATAAAAGTGTATTCAAGAAACTACTATTTATTTTTAAAGTATTTCATTTATTTGATTTAAACTAGTTTGCCGAGATCATCTTTGCTGTATAGGCTATACAAAACAACTTTACAATTTTCAAGAATATCGGTGATAGCATATTATTTTCTAAACAAAAAGGAATTTTCTACTAAATGTGTACAGAATGTCATTTTCAATAAAAAATAAAAAGCCTCAAGTAGATAATATAATTTTCCAGTACATTACAGCAATTTATTTATTTTATTACCCTCCATAACGTCCTAATACCTATACAAGTTCAATAGGCTCAATAAGCCCTGCCATTAAAAAAATGACGCTATCTACGAACGTATAGGCTATTCCAAATAAAATATTTCCTTAATATCCCATTTAATGGAAAAGTACGCCATTCTTTTCGACTCTACCGAAAGAGAACCAATAAGATATTTTATCGCACTTATAAATCTTTATTCCCTCGTGTCAGCTTAATTAAATACACCACGTATGGGTATTGTTTTATTACATCTAAATTGGGAATAGGAAACTTGTTAACAATATAATTTATCGACAAAACTGAAGGGTTGCAGAAATTAGAGGAAGTCTGGCTAGGAATAACAATGTGGCTGAAATCATTAAATTAACAGCAAGCCAATGAACAAATAAATAGAGAATACTTGGTACAGTTTCTATTTTGGGATTTTTTTATCGTCTGCTTGTGAAGTCGTCTGTTTGTGAATTTTATTAAACAGAGACGGCCAATGTAACCCACGAAGCTAAATTTGTATAGTTTGTGTTTATTAAAATTTTTTTTAAAAAATGTTAACTCGGTAGTTAATTATTACAATAACGGATTGTCTGTGTATCATTGGGCTATACTTATCAAGATGAACAATGCAAATGAACGTTAACTTTTAAGTTAGTTAGTAGCCTTAACGCATGCGCAAATAAATGACAGTCGAACAAAATGGCGCAAAATCATGTGTGGAATAAAAAAAGTAGTAGCAATTTTGCATATATGCATTTGTTACTTCGTGTTTGTGGACTTTTACGGCAAGTATGCCTCAGATTGCATACATTTTTTAGTTAGTCCACACTTTTTTTCGAAATGCCATTTAAAGAATTTCAGCTGAGAAAAATGAAAACTTACAACTGAAACCAAACATAAGAAATATTATAAGCAGCATTAAATAATTAGGACAAGTATAAAAAAATAAATAAAAAACTCTTACAGGTACTATCTCACTCAAATACTTGTGGGTAAGATGACAAAAATTATCAAAAAAAAGACTGGACGCTAAATTAGACTTCTATCAGCTTAGAGAACAAGCTGGATTTAGATTGAAATACCGCACTAACTACCACTCACTAGTGATAAAGAACCTGAAGTCTGCAGAATACAACAAACCATTGGCAGTGATATTTGTCGACTACGAGAAAGCATTCGATACCATAAGCCATCAGAAAATCTTAAAAGCATTGACAGAATGCCGAATAGACCATCGCTACACTAACATAATCAAATATATTTACCAAAATGCCACAGCTAGCGTAAAGAGTATCTGAACAAGAAACAAATAAATTTTGTATACAGCGAGGAGTACGCCAAGGAGACACAGTTTCTCCAAAGCTGTTCACAACGCTTTTAGAACATGCTTGTAAGAAGGCACATCTAAACGAGCATAATATCAACATAAATGGAGAGAAGCTCAGTAATTTGAGATTTGCAGATGACATCGTCCTTGTAGCCGATCGTATGGATGATGCAATAATAATGTTTGAAAAATTATATCACGCTTATTTGGAGGTCGGACTAAAGATTAATATGAACAAGACACAAATAATGACTAATCTGGTGCTAAATCGAAATATGGCTGTTGATTGAACGGATACTGTGAAGACATGAAATTCGGTTGGGCAGAGATAACTAGACATGTGAGCTCCCACGTCGCATAGGATTAGCCTGGGCAGCGTTTGGTAAATTAAACTACGTATTTAAATTGGATCTACCCATATGCCTCAAAAGGAAAATCCGTGTGTTACCCGTACTCACTAATGGAGCGGAAACATTGATACTCACAAAAAAGGTAGTTAAAAGATTCGCGTGACTCAGATGGTTATGGAGCGCCAGATGTTGGGTGTCTCTCAGAGAGACCGAATCCCAAACGAAGAAATATGTCGTAGAATAAAAACAACAGACGCTATCGAAAAAATTGCGTCGTTAAAATGGAATTGAACAAGACACATTTTCAGATTATCTGACAATCGATGGACAAAACGTATTTTAGAGTGAAGACCAAGGCAAGAAGCAACGGAGCAGAGGTTACCCATCAACTAGATGGACTGACGACCTGAAGCGTGTTAACAATAATTGGATGCAAGCCGCACAAGACAGAGACAGATGGAAAGAACCGAGGGAGACCTATGTCCAGCAGTGGACGTATACAAGTTAATGATGAAGATGGCATATCAAAAGAAAAAAAAAACCTTCACTCTACATATATTGCAAATATTTGTTTTTTTATTTTTGCCTATACCCATTTTGCACAAATCTGACATCTGATTTATTTCTCTTAAAATCCAGAGTTTGAAAATAGCTCATTACAGAAGATACCAGCTACATCTTCATCGTCAGCGTCATCAGCAAATAACTCTGACCTATCACTGTTTGCTTTCTCTTCAATCAACACTTTTTGCTTCATTTTCCTGACAGATATTCCTAGTTCTTTTTCTTCCTTTTTAGCAGTTATCTGTTTGGCTACCTTTATCTCAGGTAGAGAGTTAAGAACTTCACATTTTTTTCGATTTCTATTAGTCTTGCTTTAGTCTGAGTGACAGTTGGAAGAGGTGATTATTTCGGCTACTGTTACGGAAATTGATGGACCTGGCATATCTGCACTTATTGGTCTATTAGAAATATCTTTGTTATGCAAAGGATTATCACATGATTGATTCTCGATTCGAAGATAAGGTTTAGCTACATTTGATCGTCTGGAGCCTCGGGAATATTGTTAGTCTCTGATGTGCAAATAAAAAATTGGGAAAAATCTCTGCATTTAGTAAACATATTCCTATTGAAATAGAACCGCTTTTGATCATTTTTTAATCAGCTTTATCATAGGCTTGTTTAAAGAAAAGCAGCAACTTGGTAGTCAGTCACAGTCCTTCCTGGGTGTCTTCTTGTCCAGCTATTTATTGTTTGGTTATATTAAGTGTTTAAGGGTTCATAAAAGCCCACATCAAGCGGTTATACCATGTAGGTGAAATGTGACGGAAAACAAAATAATATAACACGGTTAGGTTTCGCATATTCCATCAGTTCAAGGCCTTTTTGACTACCGTGTCCAGCTAAAAGTAATAAAACTTTTTTTCAGTTGCCCTTACAAACTTGACGAAATGCTTCATTCAGTGAATGAAAACTTTAGAATTCATTAACTAATTTTCCTGCGTACGTCTTACAGCTCCTAGGGATGTAATATCCATTAACTCTAAGTTCATATTTTTCCTGGGGAACATTAATCCTGGTGGCACGAAAGTCCCGACAGCATTCATATAGTATACCACTGTTAAATGTTGACCTTGTTTTGCGCAGGGACAGTGGATAAGCCCGATTCTTCCATCTTCCATATTTCATGTGGCTCAAAATTATTATCTCTAATTGTATTTTTTAATTTTTCGAAGTATGATCGAATTTGTGCTTAATTAAAAGACCTGGTACCTGCAGCTGAAGTTGATTCAGGTACTCTTAGGAAAATTGAGTGATTTCTTTGCCCAAATCCTCTTAACCGAAACCAACCTGCCATTTTGGTTTGATGCGAAAATTTAAATGGGACCCTTTTTGCCTCTGCTACTTAGTAAGCCAATCTTTTGACTGCAACTGTTGCCATACCAAAAAACGTGTTTTCTAAATTCTTAAGGTATTCAACAATTTCTCATTCCAAATCTTAACTAAACGTAGCTTTATGTCAGCCCTTTTTCCCATCCCTTATCCTAGGAAGCACCCCTTTTTAGCGTCGCAGATGGAGCACTGTAAGTGATTGATACTAAAAGCCACATTCTTTGTTTCTCCGACAGCTATATATGATCTGCCTCATTTCATTTTCATCTAAAGATTTAGGTGTGTATGTGTTACCGTCCAATATCTGTAAAAAATTAAACGAATAATTATGACTATAGAAGTTTAAACTGAGATTAGTGTTAGATGGCATACCATGTCATTTCAAACTGATAACTAGTATACCGTCTAACCTATATTTATATTTAAATATCTCTTTATCTAAGTATTTGAAATTTTTAGAACAGCCACGTGTTACAATTAGCGTGCTACTGAATATACCGATTCAAATAAACGTATTTACTACCTCACTATTATTCAGTTTTAAAGCAAGACACTCATTTACAGACGCCACTAGAAATTTTTACGCGTGTTGACGGAATCAAACTTCATTAAGCACTAAATGCGATTCTGCAGCGAGGTAATAATGGACTACCTAAGCTCTGACGTCACAATGGGCGGATATTTTAAAAAGCTCCCCAAACAATTCTAATTTGTGTGGATTTGTCCCTAGAGAAGTTGGAAATATTGGTTTTTTTAATCGTTTGAAGAATAAATAAGGACTTTTGGTTGTGAACATTTATTCTGCGCGATTGGTATAATTCGTTGTTCGTGAATTTGTGAGGTAAAAATATCAAAGGATTAAAATATTTACTATGAATGTTCATATTTTAAGGTTATGTTATGGTTTGATTCAAACTTGAATCATTTCATCATTTCATGATTTCATGAAATCATTGGATTTTCATAGAGGGGGAGATATGTTGTCATTCTTCTAACGGTTATTTTTAATAAAAAAAAACTAAAATTAATAAAATAAAATAAATTGAAAATGTGTCCCAAAAATAGGACATTGGCATTCAACGATTTCAGAACAAAGCATTAAGAAATACAGTAAATTTTCCTTATTATAGAGTAGAAATTAACCACTACTACATTAATAGTGATCTCGGCTTTGAAAGATGTGTAAAGAAATCTGAAGATTTCTTTACGCAGAGAGCTGTGAAAAAGACTCCGTGATCATCATCAATATTGACGCTATTTAGCAATTCGACAATACGAGTATTTTGTTCTAGTTTGGTGTATGTTGGTGGCTAATGCAATTATGTATGTTTCATATTAAATAAGGGAACAACAACGTTGCTAATTGGTGGAAAATAAAATCAGATTGTAATAATATACAGGTGTAATTAAAAAAATAACTCACAGACAAGCAGAGAAAAATTTAAAATAATGTATTATTATTATATGTAATGTTTATATTTTGCAAAGCACTAAATATAAAATAATTTAAAGCTTTATATACGATTTAAGATTAGATATTTTTAAACTGAACATATAAAATGAATGTTAATATTGTTTTAAACATATCTTTAATATTTTTTATTGCTTATACCTACCTTTCCATTAGAATAGGGAAATAACGAATAATGTTGAAAGCCGTACGTTTTAGTTTTTACTGCGAAACATATAAAATGAAAAAAAAGCTATTTAAAAAAAATAGACTATTCAGTTTAACATGTAAAACAACCTAAAAGCAACCGACGAACCGCTTAACTAAATGTGTGAATTCGCATCTGCAAATCAATGAATTTAATAGATAAGGGACGTGCAACAGCAAATGAGGAATTTTTTACCCAAACCACTCAGTAATTGGATATGTCTTTGGAGAGTATTTATAAGTTTGGATGTTTTAAATGTATATAATAAATATAGTAGAAATCACAGTTAGAATGCAGTGTTGGTCTTGCGGCGCGCAGCGATGCTGCTCATGTCGGCACAGTGGAAGGTGTGTGCTAGTTTGGCGATAGAGAAATCCATACCATACGCGCTTTGTTTTAAAATCTTTACTCATTAATTTAACTGAGTTAAATAAGAGAATAAACAACAAAAAATAAATTAATTCTATAAAAAATGCCTGTATACATAAAATATCTCATACCTCCTAAATACTTATATACATTTTTACAAAAAAAAATGCAAGTAGTTTACCCTATACGACATGATAAATATATATATACATAAAATACACAAAAAGATCCTAACTGAAATGTAATGTACGTACAGTACTAAAAAACAAATGAGCATTAAATCTGAGATATTTCTCGTTAATTAATACTAATCGCAATCCATATCTCAATCGTCCTCATCCTCTAAATTAGTGATGAGTAATATATCGCAACAGTTAGCAACTGTTATGGAAAAATAAAATAGCAGCGATTCTGAATACAGCTATTTATCTGAATCTGCGAATCGAATAGCAATAGGAATGATGAAGGCGGTAGTACGATACTCCTATATTTGGTGCGATGTGCAGGATGTGCGAGATATACCTATCTGTCTATACATAAGCTAAATAGTGGGGTACTGGTACCGTTATCTAGTGGTAACTAGAAAAATAATATTTATTTATGGCTAGTTAAAAGTTTTCTATTTTAATATTGATGGTATACTATGAAGAGTTGGTGTTGGTTTATTTTTTAAATAAAAAATGTCTTTAAAAAGGAAAATGAATGAAATGTGGAACTTTTTTGAACCCTCAGGAATTTAAAATCACATATTTAAACGTCCTGGAATCGCCCTTCTTTCCCATTCAAAAAAGTACGTATATTTCGTTGTTAATTTTACAAAATGGACATAAACTATTTATATATATATATATATATATATATATATATATATATATATATGTTTTAATTATTCTGAAATGAAACAAATAGAGAAATAATCTCGATAGTCAGCGTCATGCGACCGTACTTGTTTCGCTTACTCAATATTCAGTAGAAAACAAAGCATTGCTTGCAGTTTCTGATAATGCCCATATTAAAATTGCAAATAAAATTAATTGTGGAACTTCTTTGTAAAGTCAAGACGATTGTAACTCATTTCCGAAAGAGTTATACGGCTATTGAGAGGTTATGGTCCTATCTTCTTAAATAACTTCCTATAATAAATGTAGCTGATTGGAAAAATATTAAACATTTATGTAGTATTCTAAATAAAGTTTATAACAATTTAATAAAGAAAGATTTTTCCCACCGATTAACGAAGTTCTAAGAACTTTTCTGATTGGCTTAAATGAGCGGCTAGGAAATGTAGAAAAAAGTAAAATTTTAATTATTATCTCAACATTTTTAGATCCAAGCTTTTCTGAAATAAATTCAGGTGGGAAATGTGGGAATGGCAAACAATGTGTTACAGCGGCAGTTTCAGAAAAATATGCAGACCAACTTCGCAAAAAAAAATATTTCAGAAACAGATTTATGTCCTGAAACAAAATACACTATTTCCATTGATAGTTATAAACCGTCAATCTGGAGCTCTTTCGACAAGCCTGTGACAGTAGTTCAACCTCAGGTAACTACCAAATTCCGTGCCATTATTAAGGTACAAAGATTTTTGGAGGATGACATTTTACCAAGAAATGAAAATCCCTTAAGTTGGTGGCGAGAACACAAATACCACTATCCTACAGTATCAACAATATCACAAGAAAAATTATGTACTCTGGCTTCCTCAATACAGTGTGAAAGGCTGTTTTCAAAGGCTAGGCAAGTACTAAATGAAAGGAGAACTAGACTCATTGATAAGAAAACAAAAAATGTTATTATTTCTAAATATGAATTACCAATTTTGTGATATTATTAAATAATAATTAAACTTTAGTCTATTGTTGCTAACTTTTTTACAGCCTACTTTTGTGATAATACAACAAAAGCCAATTTTTCTCAAAATTTAAAAAGTTGGTTGGATATTTTATAGAACACCTTGAAAAAATATATTAAGTGAATTATTATTAAAATAAATCCGATATCGAGACAAAAATTAGATCCAAATATATAAAATTAAAACTAATTTGCCCTTGCAACTTTCAAATTAAAAAATAAAAAATGGTAACGACTCGCAATATTACCCAAACATAATTAAAAAACCGATACTTTGTTTATTTCTTATAAAATATTAACATTTAAGTACAATAATTTTGACAAATATTTTAAGTGTGTGTTTTTTTTTTATTTTTATTGAATTATTTTTGTTGCTTTAGAAGTAAAGAGTTACTATTATTATTTTTATCATAATATTAATTAATAATCCTTCCGCCACTGCTTATTTCGTAACTATAATATGTGCGTTAATAAAAAATAAGTTGCCTACAATAAGACAGCTATCATTCTTTCATCCCAATAATGTTTATCTTCGCTGCTAATATATATCGCAACTACCTATATACCATGATGTTATATCATATGCGTCGTGTGTAAGTTAAGTATAGTTGTCTACATCAAAACTGCGATCGCAATAGCAAGAAAAAATAGCAGCGATTTAAAAATAGCGATCGCAAATAGCAGTGCTATTGAAAAATAGCAACTTAGATCATGACTACTCTAAATTATCTCATATATTAATTATCAGGGGTTCAATATCTTCTTGCAAATTGTCCCCAGCAAACATTTTTTCTTCTACTTTATTGACGTTATTCCCATAATAATGCCACTGTTCTTTATATACGCGTTGGTAAGCTTCTTTTATCAACCGTTCTACCGTTTTTCCTTTAAATCGACGTTGTTTGAAGTCAAATACCTTTTCACTTGACTCTACATCATTTCAATCGGGTTTAGCTCGCAATGGTAAGGTGGCAGTCTTAAAATCTTAACCCGCGACCGGTACCGCTTATGAATCTCCCGTCGTAGATACCGTAATACCGCATCGGTGCTAAGTAAATCTGTTTTTCCTCTTCGGGCAAAAGAAACAACGAAGTTTCGCATTCGCATCATTTAGTTTGGCAGCATCAACTGGAATGACTTTATTTCCTAGAATATTTCTAATTTTTTACCTTAGTGGAATTGATAGTGATGTAATACTTGATCGACGAACAATACGGGGCTTCGTAAGTGGCTTAGCAAGATCTGTCATATATATTCTTCGTTTGAGCTTTGTGTCTGTATTGCTGTAGTAAACAATTTGTGAATTTATGCCAGCAATATTGAGTAAATAACAAAAAAGAGTTAAAGGCCAACGGTTGCTCACTCTTGTAGTCGAATATTCTACCTTCAAATTGTTCACCACCTCAACAGCTCCTTTTGTTAGATTAGAGAACGTTATGACTGAAGGTTTCCTTGCATCGGCACTTTCTGGATCAATTTCATCATCCCTATGAAACGTCAACAGCATCAGTACATTTCTATTAGGTTTTGGTACATACGAGGTAAGAACGCATTTATTGGGATCGACTCCCCAAGCAAACAAGCTGCTATTTCTTTTTCGAAATTTAGTATCTAAAAAAATTGGGGGAACCTCTTTCTTGTTTTTACGTAATGTACCAACTAACGTTATACAGTGGTTGTGTACCAAGTCATTAGCCAAAGATACAGATGTAAAGTAATTTTCCATAGTTACATTTCGTCCAGTACCACTACAATACCTTAAAAGTCTTGTTATGGACCAATTGGTTGTTTACCTGCATAAATTTCAATGTTATGTGTATAAAACATTCGAGAGTCTACAACAACGTAAATTTTTATGCCATATTTCGCAGGTTTATTTGCAATATACTGGCGGAATTTGCATCTCCCTCTGAAACCCTCAAGCAACTCATCCACTGTTATGTAGCTACCACCGAGTAATGTTGTAAACACTTCGCAACAAAGTTATCCAGAACGCATCTCACAGGCGCCAAATGATCTTCTTGGACTCTTTTTACTCTAGATTTAATATCATTAAACCTAATAGCTTATACAAAAGAGTGAAAACGGCGTTCTGACATAGCAGCAGTAAAGTATTCTGGGGCCGTTCCGTCCGTGCTCCAAAGTTCTGAAGTATTTAAATGTTGGGCTCTTTTTACACCAGCAAGATACAAGAGCCCGACAAATGCACTTATTTCGTCAAAATCTGTAGGACTGTAATATTTTGCGTTTCTGGTGATTCTAATTTTTTGAAGTTTCTCGTTGATACAATCTGTGATATATTGAATGATTTCATCCCAGAAAAAAACTTTGTTTTGATTTTGGTGCACTAACCATTTAGTACCATCTTTACCAGTATAAGAGGGACCACTTCTTTGAGAACTTTCTAAATTTGATTGTGTACAGGCAGGGCATTGTACATTCTATTTATCTATTTCGTCACTTGAGAAAGCGGCCTCTGAAACATTTGTGTCCGATTGATCGACTTCATCTTGTTGCATATCATCTTCTATAGCCTCCCAAAGGACTAGTAACCGTTGCTGTTCCCTCTCGTACGCCATCACAAACAACAACAAAGTCCAAATTTAGTCTAGCTCACAAAAAATATTTTAATATAATTCAAAATTCTACGTAACTACGTAATCAGTACCGCGTTAGATTTTTACTAACATCCCGACACTGACAACTTTCATAGCGCACTGAACAGATTCTTGTTGATTTCAGTCTAAATTAAACATGGGAGTGACTAGACAAAACATTGGGTGGGGCATAGCTGGCCGGAAATAAATAGATAAAGTAATACAAAAAAAATTTAAAATGTTGGATAAATTCTAACAGCGGTACTGATTGCGGTTTAATGCCATATTTTTTGGCAATTGTTTAAATTTTGTAGTTGTCTTACTCGTCTCTAAATGCGGCCGCAGTATCCAGTAATTCACTTTTTAGGTAATGTTCCCCCAAGAAAATGTTCTTTTCAATTAGCCAATCCTTAATTTGCCTTTTGTTCCTCAATTTTTTCGGAAAATCAAACTTGCACGAGTGGTATGACGCGTTATCCAAAAAGACAACGTTTTCTTTATCTTTCGGCAAGTTTGGAATTAACGTCTTCTCCAACCAATCTTCCTATAGATCCCCATCAATTTCGTCGTGGTAATCAGCGGTTCGCTTCTTGGCCAAGAAAGTTAATTCCACCCATGCTACAAAACCAGTTTCGCTTCCAACATGAAGAAGAGCAAACCGAAAACCTCTTTGGGTTGGAGCTTTATTCCAGTAGAGAGCTCTTTTATGAAGGCATCTCGTGAATTCTTGATATTGTGTCCCTCCATTCCTTTTTTACTGAAGCACCGACGTTAATCCAAGACTCATCGGTATAAACAAGGTTTACATTATCCTTCTTCCTCAATGTTTTTATTTGTCTGAGGTACTTGTCTCCAGGATATGATATCTTTTCGTTTCATTATTATCGAATCTCAACTTTTTTTACCATATTCAAAACTCATGTCATTTATTAGCCTACGAAATGTGGTTTTTGAATAAGCTGGTAGGTCCTCATCATCCTTCACTCTGTTTATTATGCAGTCGACGGTTGGTGGTATGTTTTTCAAAAAAAAAAATATATACAATTTTACTTATTCAAGATTTCACTCCCTAATTGTAAGTATTCTCACGTGAATTGGACTGCAAACTGCTTTTCTTTCTTTTTTGTATCAGTTTTAGTTCGCCTTACTGGGCCTCTTCGCAGATGTCATAGATTTTGTGAACAATCACACCGCAGATTTTCGAAACTTTTTTCACAGTAACAGCCAAGCTGTCACTTTTTTTAGGTTCAGATGATAGTTCAATACATTTAACACTACACGTTTTACTTGCACACTAAGAGTCATACCCTGTTTGAAATTCACGACAGATACTGTCAACGGCTCCGTGATGTAGGTACTTTCAACCGCTTGTAAAAATGAAATGAAGCTGAGCTTTCATAATTTTTGCCAACAACTTTTGTTTTTGGTCTGATGGCAGTACCCAAATCGACAAAGAGACATGTTTGACTTTGACGTTGACATTGACTTTATAATGATCTCTATTTTTCAAAGAATGTATTTACAATGGAAGCTATCGAAAATTGATAAATATAGATAAGCTATCGACAATGACTTTTTGATATATTTTATTTTTTATGGTATTTTTCTTCGTGTTATTGTTTAGTTCGACAATGTAACTCTCTTATTTATACATCGATGATTGAATCATACTTTAGTTGAAACAATAATGATAGTCTTTTATACAACCATAGGCAATTGTTGTGTGCGCGTATATTTCAGTTTTATGATTCTTAAATCCGGTCCTGATGCTGCTCGGGGCAAGCCGGAAACGTGGTCGGCCGTTCTCACGTAAGAAATGCATTGCGTATCTTACCTGTACTGCATTATATATAACTGTGGCTTCTACCATATATTATAATAGTATACTACTTATAGAGTAGGGTATAGTATATCACAGGACTGCCACTGTAATAATACTCAAACTAAATAAACCGTTCAATAAATCACAAAGTTTAAACTAACTTCGCCGTTATATACACCATTTATTCACAATTTCTACCATCAATAAATCTTAGTCGTTGAAACTTTCATTCTGTGCGCAGTAACGTTTTCATAAAAAACTCCTGTTATTCCTTCGGGTATTAGAGTATTGCCGTTGACCTTAGGAAAAATTGGTGAACATCAAAAAGTAATATTTCATCATCAAGTTCTATAATCATCAAGGCTAAAAAGAGTCCATTTATTTTCAGAATAGGTTATTACTTCGATGTGAGTGAGGGATAATGGTATGGATATTGGTGAAATAAAAAAATAAGGGCTTCGATATTAAAGTAACATGATATGATATAAATAATATTGTGATTATTATATCTAAACAAACTGAATGGACTTATTCGCTTATAGCATATTTATATAGCTTATTTTAAACTAAAAATTCTTATTTTGATTTTAGTTTTATATTACTGTTATTGTTTGTTAAAAAATAAATAATAAATAAACAATATTTTAAATGATAAAAAATCATAAAACATAATTAATATTCTTTTATATAACCCATCTTCTTCTTCCTATGCCGTCCCCATTAACGGAGACTGGCGACCACATTTCTAAAAGTTTTCCTTGTATTTGCAATTTGGAATAATTCGTCTACAGTCATGTTTGTCCAGTCTCGAATATTTCGCAGCCATGACTTCCTCTTTCTACCTATTCCCTTTTTGCCATCGACTCTACCTTGCATGATGACCTGCAGAAGACTATATTTATCATTCTTCAGTATGTGTCCAAGGTATGCAGTCTTGCGTACTTTTATTGTTCTCAACAATTTTTTGTCTCGACTCATCCTGCTCAGCACTTTCTCATTAGTGGCCCTGGCAGTTAATGGAATTCTCAACATTCTTCGGTATATCCAAAGTTCAAAGTCTTCAAGCTTCTTAACTATTTGCGCTTTTAACGTCCATGTTTCTACCCCGTACAATAGTTGGGACCAGACGTAACATTTAACAAACCTCAGTCTCAGCGCAGTATTCAGATTTTTGTCACAGAACAATTGCTTGAATTTTAAGAACGCTGTCCTTGCCATTTCTATTCGTACCCTGATCTCTTGGCCTGGATCTAATTCCGTGTTGATGTAAGCTCCCAGATATTTATATTTTGCCACTCTCTCTATTTGCTGTCCACCAAGGGTTAGCTGTTCATTATTTATTGGACTCCTTGATACTATCATAAATTTGGTCTTATCTGTGTTGATCTCAAGTCCCATTTGAATGCATTCACTATTTATTACATCTAGTAAAGTTTGTAGTTCTTCTATACTCTCAGCCATAATTACCGTGTCATCTGCAAATCTCATAGTGTTTACGATTTGTCCACCAATTCTTATTCCCTCTTTTCTTTCCCATAAGGCTTTTCTGAATATGACCTGTGAGTACACGTTAAAAAGCGTCGGAGACAAGACACATCCTTGCCTGACCCCTGTCGCAATCTATATATTATTTGTTTCTATAATGTTCACCTTTACTACTGCTTTCTGGTTTCAGTATATAGCCTTAATAAACTCAATGTCTTTTTTGTCTAAATTGATGTTTTTTAATTCATCTATTAACTTCATATGCTGCACTCGGTCAAAGGCCTTCCTAAAGTCTATGACGCATACATATGTACTCTTGTCACTCTTGTCAACGCAAATAATGCCTCTCTTGTACCCATGCCTCCTCTGATACCAAACTGGGTTTGATCTATCTGCTCCTCACATTTCTTATAAATTCGGTTTTAAACAATTTTCAAAAGAATCTTTAAAGGGTGGCAGATTATGTTTATCAATCTATAGTCATTACATGATTTGTGATTGTTGTTTTTTGGTAGAGGTAAAAATATCGATTTAAGCCATTCCTCCGGGATGTTGCCCTCTACGTATATGTGGTTGAGAATTTGGGTGAGTCTCTTTATATTACCGTCATCTAAGGCTTTTAACAGTTCAACTGGAATTTGATCAGGACCCGGTGCTTTTCCTTGTTTTTGCATTCTGTTGGGCATTCTTTACTTCTGAGGGTAAAATTTGTAAGTATTGTTCTTCTTCATCTACTTATATCTTGTTCATTTTCCCTCCCGTCAGAGAACAGATGGATTATATAGTGTTCCCATACTTCCTTTATTTTGCTCTCTTTAGTAAGTATTCCTTCATTATTATCTCTTGTTATGAGTGTTCTTCTTTGTCTGGTGTTGCCTGTAAGTTTTTTCATTTTTTTACGTAAGTTTGAGGTGTCATGTTTGTTACTAAGTTCTTTCAGTTCCTAGTATTCCTTGTTCATCCATTCCTCTTTAGCCTTTCTGATTTCATATTTGATTTTATTTTTGATGGTTTTATATTTATTTTCTTCATTATTTTTGTATTTTTTTTTCAGTTATTACCTCAACTATTTCCGGTGTCATCCAATCTTTTTTAGTGGTTTTCTCTTCTTCGCCTAGGGCCTCTTTTCCCGATTTTAGTATGGCTTTTTTCATATCTGCTCATTCCACGCTTCCTTCAGTTAATTTATTTATCTCTGCGTTTAGTTGCTATTGGCAGTTGTCGTCTTTTAGGTTTTTGTGTTTAATTGCTATCGACACATTTAACTTCATATTTCCTCACTAGAGGTCTCTAGTAGCATACTTTGGCAATTGTTTTTCCTATAATTGAAAGAGTAGTCGGTGCGTTTTGATTTAGTTTGAGTCTTCTTACAAACTCTCTCTGATGACGAGTAGACCCAGAAACACGTGTTAGGGAGTGGTAAGAGACTTAACTTAAATCGAAACGCATCCGTCTTCGTATATTTTGATGTTTATTTTGGTGTTTTTAACTTTTTTCTCCGGTTTTCTGAGTTTAATGTTGATGTTTGCTAGTAATAGATTATGGTCCGTATCTGCATCTGCGCTTGGATAGGTTTTTTCACTTTCTAGTAACCCATATAACCTATTAATGTCATAGGCATTATTGAAATATGTAAGTAATTTCTAAATTAAATAAAAAAAATCCTTTTATAATCTTTTTACAGTTTAAATAAGAAGTTATATCTGAAGATGTTAATCTTTTTGATATAATTCAGGCGCATTGCAGATTTTACGCGGAAATGTTTGTTTGATCAGCAGATTTACCTTTCTTGCTTAAAATTAAAGACAGTTCCATGATAACAAGGTTATTAAAAGATTTAGATTCTTGAATCATATTTTTATTTTATAACAGGTGATTCATTTAGAGGTACTTTCTTGGTGGGGGATTTAATAGGAGAGATCCTACATGAATCGTGTACACCCGTAAATGTAAACTTGCTTTTTGAACGCGGCAATCAGATACGAAATTGTATCCTTTAAGAGGAACAACTTTTTTAGTTTCACTAAAGCAAAATGGGAAAAATTCGCTGAAGCATTAGAACGCATTAGACGCGCTTGGAAATTAATTCGGAATCTTGGCAACAATCTCGCCATCCCGGCACCCAATCTGACAAAAGTCACACCCGATCAGATATCCCATCGTCTCCTGACAAATGGTAGGACGACATCAAGGAAGAACAAAAAATATCGACGTAGAAGAGGATGTTCTAGGTACCACCTTTTGTCTGGAGGAGATGAGAGGTGCGATCCACCAAATGAAAGATAATAAAGCGGCTGGCGTAGACGATATACGAACAGAACAAATAAAGCACTTTGGACCAAAAACCCTAGAGTGGCTCGTAAAAACGATGAACTGTTTCGTCCGTACATTCCAAATCCCCAAAATCTAGAGGAAAGCTAGAGTGGTGGCCCTCTTAAAACTAGGAAAGGATCCGGCGAATACAAAGAGTTTTGGACCTGTCTCTCTGTTGTGTCACCTTTCCAAGGCGTTCGAAAGAATGATACTAAACCGGATCGCTGAATCTATGGACACTCAAATTATTCCTGAACAAGCAGAGTTTAGACCTGGAAAATGCTGCTGCAGTCAAACTCTTAATCTCACCCAATATATTGAAGATCGGTTTGAACGGAAAGAAATAACAGAAGTAGAGTTCATAGACCTGACTGCCGCCTATGACACAATTAACCATCAATGGGTACTACTTGTAAAACTCTACGAAATTACAAAGAATTTCCGACTAAAAAGGTTAATGAAATGTCTTCTCCAGAATAGATGCTTTTACGTAACGCTCCAGTCCAAGAATAATTCCTGGAGGGATCAAAAAAATGGACTCCCACAGGGAAGTGTCCTCGCGCCATTGCTATACAACATTTACACCAACGACCAACCCAAAAATCAACGAACAAAACAGTTTATTTACGCGGATGATACAGCTGTGACAGCTCAGGGAAGTACCTTTAATCAAGTAAAAGTAAAACTGACACATGCCCTAGAAGACTTAGCACTATACTATGACGAAATCCATCTGAAACCCAATCCTACAAAAACCCAGGTCTGTGCTTTTCACCTTAGAAACAAGCATGTCCGAAGGACACTGGAGGTGAAATGGCGTGGTCAGATGCTGGAACAGAATGAGATGCCAATATACCTCGGAGTACGTCTGGATAGAACTCGGTCTTATCGATATCACTGTCAAGATATCAAGAAAAAAGTAAGGGGCCAGAAATAATATTATCCGCAAACTAACAAACACAAAATGGGGAGCACAACCACACACTCTCCATTCTTCTGCCTTAGCATTATGTTTTTCTGTCCGAGTTTGGAGCACCAGTGTGGGAAAACTCTGCTCACGCTAAAAACGTCGATGTTGCGTTAAATGAAACGGTTCGTATAATATCCGGTTGCCTGAAACCGACACCTATCGAAGAGGTCTACCTTATAGTTGAAATCGCTCCACCTGCTATCAGAAGACAGATCACGCAGGTCACGTCAGAGATAGAACGAAAGAAGTAGGAGACGGATCGAATACACCCCTTGTATGACCACCAAGTTCAGCCAAGTAGATTAAGATCTCGGAAAATCTCTCTGAAAAAATCACGATCCCTTCCCGAAAAGACAAAGACGCGCTGAGTACACCTGTGGCAAGCGTCAGCTACAACACATTTTGCTTCCTCAGAGGAAATGGCCGCTGGACACAATTTGCCGTATTCCACATGGAAAGCGCTAAACAGGCTAAGAACTGGCGGGTCACGTTGTGCTACTAACCTGAAGAAATGGGGATACCAGGGGGACGATACCTGAGACTGTGGCGCGGTTCAGAATAGTCACCATCTACTATCATGCACAGAGATGAGAGAGACCTTCACAGAAGAAGATCTATTCTTAGCGAATGACAGGGCCATCTATGTGGCTAACCATTGGAAACACAAAATTTAAAGCTGTTGGTGTTCCGGACACGGAAAGTAAGTAAGTACCAGTAACATACCACAATTTTTTTATTCCTTTTTTTTGTGGAGTCCAGTGTACAGTCTTTGTTGTGTTTTTTAATCGAATATTTTAACATAGACTTAAAGGAAAATAAAGAAAAATAAAGAAAAATGTTTTTACCAAATGAGATCTCCCCTAGTAGTAGTAAAACTTGACGTAAGTGAACCATTGTAAACTTTAAATCAAATATTTATATCATTGTTTTATTGTAGCATAGCTCTGAAGATGGCTTTGTAAGCCGAAAGCGCTCAGCTAGAAAATAGATGTTTACACACTTCAAAAATACTTTTTCTTTCCACATTTTTTTGATTTGTTATAAGTGTGTATTCGAAGATATATGCGTAGGAACAAGATCTATAGACCAGGTAATGGCCTATAAATACCTAGGTCATGAGATTCGCATAGGAAAAGATAACCAAACCGTTGAGCTTCTCCGTCGTATAAGACTGACTTGGGCAGCCTTCGGCAAGCTGAACCCTATTTTCAAATCGTCTGATATACCAATATGCCTTAAAAGAAAAACGTTTAATCAGTGTGTGTTGCCAGTGTTAACTTACGGTGCGGAAACGTTGACCATGACAAGGAGAACAGTTTAAAAGATCCGTGTGTGTCAAAGGGCGATGGAGCGTGCTATGTTGGGCGTTTCACTACGAGACAAGATCCCAAATCGCCAGCTACGACAAAGAACAGGAGTGGCTGATGCAGTAGAGAGAGTAGCAACACTGAAATGCAACTGGGCAGGTCACGTGGCTCGAATGGCAGATAATAGATGGACAAAGCGGATACTGGAATGGAGATCAAGAGATGATGCCCACCGAAGCAGAGGTCGTCCACCAACAAGTTGGACTGACGATCTAAAACGTTATCATAGGAATTGGATGCAAGAGGCACAAGATCGAAATAGATGGAACATTATGAGGGAGATCTATGTCCAGCAGTGGATAAGCGAAGATTGAATGATAATAAAGTGTGTATTATTTTATTTTCTAAGTTTCATTATTATATTAAATTCATCAAAATACAATAATCAGAGAAAATATTTGCCATATAAGTTATAATGAAAAGTTTTCATAATTAAGTATTCATCGTTTTGTAATTCAGGGCTATTGGCATTAGCCATTCCGTTAAATTAGCACAAGTATTAAACATGAATATACACAAGCTTACCGTTATCTCATTCATAAAGAACAATATCCATTGAGTTTCTATACAACAAAGAGATAGGACTAACCCACCCCAAGAACAAGAAATGTGTGCTGCGAATTTAAAGGGAATTTATGCTAGCCCGAGGCTACGTCGAATTTGTTCGGTACCTGCTCACCGAAGAATTTCCCGACCTTTCATTTACTACTTTTTTAAGGAATAAAAAAAGGAGGTGAATTAGAGGAAACCAGTCTCAACATTCATGAAAAACTTGGTAAGAGGGTTCGAAAAATATCAAGAGTTTACTGGGTTTTGATTAAATACGGCCGAATTTTTATTTGTGTTGGAAATAACTCAAGTAACGCATATTTATCCAAAACCGATTGAAAATATTTCTGGCAATTATCGAGTTGTTTTTTAAAGTCCTTTAAAAGGAATGAATGTGCATATATTCGTATTACAATATGCCTTTATATTGAAACATCTTCAAATCTCTCAAAAAATACCGGTACTTAATCATTTGTGAATAGTGTACAACTTTACTTTTACAAAATATAGCTCTTCGTTAAATTTTATGGCAATCAGTCAAATTAAAACAAAAAACATGATATATACAAGGTCTTCTTCTTTCCTCTTCTTTTTTTATGTAAACATGACTCTGTTTGTTGTTCAATGTGCCTCCAGTAACTTGTCGTTCCATCGTTTTCGTGGTCTTCCTACTGATCGTCTTCCTGTTGGAGAACCGTCTCTTGCCGACTTTACTATTCTATTTGTTATTTGTTGTCATTCGGCTTGATCATTTCACTCTACTCTTTTATTTCTTACCCAGTCCTTGATGTTTTTCACCTTGTATCTACGTCGTATATCCGTACTTCTAGCTCTGTCCCATATCATTATTGGTCTGATGACTGTTTTGTAAATTCTGCCTTTCATTTCTTTCCCGATATTTTTATTTTTCTATATTCTTTCATTCAGGCAACCTGCGTCTCTGTTAGCTCTATTCACTTGATCTTCCACTTCTGCTTCGAGCTTTCCGTAGCTAGATAATGTGATGCCTAGATATTTAAACCACGTTCCTCGAAACATCACTTTGGTTGTTAATTTTAGTGTTGACTTTAATAAATTAATTCCTCTGTAATTTTCCAGGTAAATATATACAAGGTGTCGATCGAAAATCTTACGCTGTGCTAAAGCTATCTTTGAAATTTTTAGTTAATGAACCTTTTTATTTTTAAATCATTTTTATTGTACCTAAAGTCTTTCCATTACCATTCCCCACCACAAAACCATTGCGTGCATGTAGTATTTTTTTCTGTATATAATATGGCACAATTTATTTTCTTAATTCTCGTTTGCCAATTTTTAAGTTAATTTAATTTCTTGAACTCGATTCTAGAGACATTGCCGATCAGGTATCACATAAATTAAGAAAGCATCTACAGTAAAACTTCTGTTAACTGATACCTCTTCACAAATGAAACCTCTGCTGAACGGACAATTTTTAGGAAACCGAACATTTCATATGTGGGTAAATAGGAAGACACCTCCGAACAACGGACACAAATTATTGTAATTTTACCTGCCAAAAAATATCGCTAATAGAAGCATCTGAAAAAAATAATTATAGTGTTCGAGTTTTGGCCGTTCAGTTTCAAATAGGAAAAACTAAAGTTAATGACATTTAAAAATGACCAATTTAAAAAAGTGTTATAGTGAAAGTGGAAATGTTCAACAAAAAAAGAGGATTAGAACTGAAAGTGTTATCATCGATATTATAGTGTATGAATGGTTTTGTAAAGTGAGAAGTACTTGATGAGAAGAATGTTATCATCTATAGATTATTCTTTATCAATGGCTGAATTGGAGAAGTCCATAGCGATTGCTAGCGACTTAATTTGGATTAAGGTAACATGGAGAGACATTCTAACCAAAACAGTTAAAAAGTGTTTCATTAGGTGCGGTTTTTAAAAAAACGATAGTAACGGAGAAGAAATTGTGGAAACTCTAGAGCTACAAGACCTAGAAGATGATTTGCCATTGTTAACATTTTGCGAAAGTCATGGAGTTGAAAATTTTTTGAACTACCTAGAGATTGATGCAGCCCTATTGGTGTCTAAACAAACAGGTGTCTAATGTTTCTGACAATGAAAGTGACGATGAACTAGAACTTACTACAACTGTAAGTAATTTAAATGTTGCTTACCTAACATTAAGAGACTAACATTCCGTTTCTTGGTCGATGTGCTTTTCGGCAGTATGTAAAAAATAAACCAAGACCTATGGGTTTAAAAAATTTCGTTTTATCAAAAAGTGATGGCACTGTCCTAGATTTTGAAATATATCAAGGAACAAGTACCAATTTAAGAAATAAAGAACTGGGACTCGGACCGTCAGCCATCCTTAGGCTAGTGGAAACGTTACCGGTTAATAGATTTGTATTCTTTGACAGATATTTTTCGACGATACCTTTGTTGCTCAAATTATCTGAGCTACAAATACATGGCACAGGAACTATTATGAACAATCGTTTTAAAGGATTTACATTTAAAACAGATAAACAGATGAAAAGAGGCGATTCTGAGCAGGTTGTTAGCAGTGATCAGAAGATATGTATCAATAAATGGAAAGATAATAAATTCGTTTTAATGGCTTCTACGGCTTTTGGCCAAGAACCCACACATTTAGTCAAACGATGGGATAAAGCTAGTGCTAGTCGTCTAGAGGTTCCATGTCCAAACGTAATTAAAATTTACAACGAAAAGATGGGTGTAGTTGATATCTGCGATCAGATGATGGAGTGTTATAGAACTTTCTTCAAAACTCGCAAATGAACATTGAAGGTAATCCTACATTTATTTGATTTAGCTATTGTTAACAGTTGGATGGAATACCGTCGCGGCTGCCGAAGTAACAAATACAAATCAAAAGATATTAAAGATTTATTATCCTTTCGCTTAGAACTAGCAGATTATTTGTTATGTGGAACGAAAAGTCCAAATACAGAAAACGGGGACACAGAAGATGAACATGAAGACCCTCGTCCAAAGAAAATGAGACCGTCACCTTTACCTTGCACTGACCAAAGATATGATGGTTTTAATCACTGGCCTGTCTTGGAAGATCTAAAAACTTCTTTATGTTGCAGATTGGAATCCTGTAAGAGTAGGTCAAGAGTTTCATGCAGCAAATGTAAAGTTTATCTCTGTATGAGCAAAAATCAAAATTGGTTTTTTAACTTTCACAACAAATAATGTGTTAAAAATATACTAGTTATTAACATTTGTAATAAATGACAATGTATGTACTTAATATTTCTAATAAAGGTTGTAAAATGTTGTAATTTATTTGTTTTGTTTTCTTGGGGGAGTAGTCATACACTCCTAATACTCACAAATCTGTCAGTCACACAATTGTGCATGTCATGCATATACTCCTGGGAAACACAATCGTAAGTATCAATAAAATCCGTCAAAGTGACATAGCAAAATTCTGAAAAAAAATAGCATATCTCTTTATTCCCATATAAATTAAAAAATAGACTGAACAACTGTATATGTCAACTTACATTGTTTCGGGAGTGTAAGGGATACAAAGCAATAATTGGTTACAAACGTTTTGGGCTCTCTTATTATTACTGTTGTTGTTAATTTATTTCTTTGATCACGAAATTAACTTGTTTAGAAGATCACTTTTGACAGTTTTAATCCTCCAACATTCTCGAACAAAAACTCACATATCGACTAATAAAGTTTCAGATAAAATATCAATTAAACCCATTGAAAATTATCAATGGAACTGAAATTGATTAAATTGTAGTTCAACTGACTGGATGTCGCTTTATTCGAAAATATTTTACAATTGAAAAATTTTAGTTGAAAAATGTGTAACAATAGAGCTTTTTGTTTTATTTTAGTATGCCTCTGGGATGAAGTCCATGACCAGTGACAGCGAAATTTTCACATAGAATATACGACATTGAGAAATAACTGTTTTTATGAAGTCAGGCACGGTTTTTACCACGCGATAGTGTAATAATAGGCTAGATATTTCACAGTATTGAAATATGGACAGACGCTATGTTATTTCTCTTTTATTCTAAAAGACTTGGTGCCACCGTATCTTTTCTATAAGGGCCAAGGAAAAATCAAGAATCCTATATATTAGAGAATTGTTATACACAAATAAAAATATATAAAAATAAGAGAATAAATACGTTTAATCTTTTTTTAAAATTTGCAGCAATTATTTAATTACTTTTAAAGTGGGCAATTTTCAAATGTTGTAAACACTGTACCTATATATATACATATATATATATATATATATATATATATATATATATATATATATATATATATATATATATATATATTGATTCTTTGGAAATTTCAAATACTTGTTGGTAGATTTTCGTAACGGCGTCATGGCGGATTTTTCTCCAGCAAAACGGCTAAAGCTCACTGCGTTCTCGGCCAACGAAAAGATCATCATATTAAATGTTTTCAAAGTATTACAACACGACAATCCTACGTGCTCTGTAGACAGTGTTGTGGAGATATGCGCAAAGTACACAGAATGTTCCAAGAGGTCAATTTATAATTTAAGAAAGAAGGACAAGGAAAGGTCATCATGAATCCTGTTGTAAAATCGCAGGAACGACCACTGGAAATTAATGAAAATATTAAAAGTGTAATTCGAAGAAAGGGTTACTATTTCTATTTTGCCAAGGAAATTTCAACAATTTCAAAAATTCATGCCGCATTGCAATATGATGATGTACTGGGCATCAGTTGAACTCGATTGTAGAAGATTTAATGAATTAAATTTTTCGTGGAAAACATTAACAGAAAATCAAGGTTAATGAACAGTCCGGAAATCGTTTCTTGGAAAAGGCAGTATCTTCGAAAAATTAAACAGCACAGAGAAAAAACCCGAAGAATATATTATTTAGATGAGACATGGATAAATGAAGGCCATGCGGTTTCCAAGGTATGTCAAGACAAAAATGTTAAAAGCAACCGCCAAGCTGTGTTTGAGGGATTGTCCACATGTATTAAAGCACCGTCGTGAAAAGGGAGAAGGCTTATAACTACCTACATTGGGAGTGTCAAGACAAAAATGTTAAAAGCAACCGCCAAGCTGTGTTTGAGGGATTGTCCACATGTATTAAAGCACCGTCGTGAAAAGGGAGAAGGCTTATAACTACCTACATTGGGAGTTCTGGGGGTTTTCTTAAAGAAAGGTTACTCCTATTTGAATCCAAAAAAACGGACGACTACCACGGAGATATGAACGCCGATGAGTTTTTAAAGAATATTTTGAACAAATGCTGAAATTTATACCAGAAGGTTAGATTATCGTTAGGGACAATGCCAAATATCATTCACAGCAAACCGAACAGTTTCCTACAACAGTGTGGAAGAAAAAGAATATTAGACAATGATTAATTATATCCTTTGGAGATGACCTTCTAAAATTGGAGCTCTTGCAAATCGCTAGACAACACATATCTTCACACGCATCAAAAATGCATGTCGTAGACGAAATGACCAAAAAACTTAACATTATAGTACTCAGTACTCAGATTGCCGCTTTATCACTGTGAATTAAATCCTATAGAGTAGAGTGAATCCACCAACACATTAGATATTTTGGTGGAACCAATAATTATTAACGTGACTGCTGAAGATGCCCCCACGGATGAAGAAAAGTCAACGCATGTTATGCATAACGTGATACTTTCTATGTAATTATTTTTTAGCTATTTTGTATTATTTAAAATTTTTATTACAGCAATATGTATTATTTTTATTAACTTTTATAAACATTTTCAAAATTATTACAATTATGTACAAAATAAAATTATTATACATTGACAAAATTTTTAATCTTGAAAAAGTAAACTGATTGTTGCGAAAGTGTCGATAAAACAATTACTTTTTTTTGTTTAAAAAACTGACATTTGTATTACTTAAATAGCAAATTACAAATTAAAAAAATATATAATAATATATAAAATTTGCTAAAAATCAAAAAAAGTTATACTTCTTCTTCAACTTTTACAAATGCTGTAAAACTCATTTGCACGCCCATGTACGTTTTACACTTATAAATGAAACCATTATAAGTTATTTAACTATTGTCTAGAAGACTCTTTATAACCCTTATTACTATGAAGCCTATTAAATACTGGTTTTCAAACGGAAATTGCACATTCATTTACTGCACGGATATCTGAAATGAAGCATAACTATGTTTATTGCTGGAACAAAAATATTTTTTGTTTGTTAACATCAATTATTGAGTATGGAAACTAACTTGAAATATTCAATGACATTTTACAAGAACATAAATGGTCATAAAAAAATAATCTTCATCCCTTTATACAAATTAAAATTTTATATCTCTCGATGATCTGGTATATTATTTGATTTCAAAATACTCTCAATAATAAACGTTATTTAAAAAAAAATTAAAATAAACAAAAAAAAATAAAAATTTACCTTGGTTATGGTCATATCATGATATGTAAGTGGCAGAATTTATATCCTAATTTAATTTCATACAAATCTAGTGAAGTATTAACAAAACAATGGCTATTCAAAGATGCCGTAAAAAATTAAAGGAATATACTCCATCCAAAAACACTGTGACACTTTACTGGCACTGGGTATATTATATGTTGAAAAACAAAAATAATACTAAGTATCTCTTGCATTTATAATCATAAGAAAATATTCAGGTTATCTAATTGAACTTGTTTGATTGACAAAAACTTTCTTGTTTTATCTTTCCTTTCTGGTGTTACAGCATACTTTTATTTATTTCATACTTTTTTATTTACTGCATATTTTTATTGAAAATACTGCCAAAGACACAACTATATTAAAGGTGTACTCAAGCAATCAAGCATCGCTCTTACCAAGATACGCCCAGCATGTCGTGACCGGCTGAATGTCAGACCCAGAATTCTACTTGACTTCCTCACGATCTAAACAGGAATCTCTTTGTGCAGATGCGAGCTGTCTTAAGCTTCGACCCCTCTATCCGGATGCGCAGAACTCACTTTTTAGAAGCATCTACCAGAGACATATTGCTGGTGAGCTTTTCCCAGTCGGCGTTTTGTTTTCGCTTCTTAGCATTTGACAATGTAAAGCAACAATTGAATTTTGTTTATTTTACTTGAAGAGACACTGTTTCTCTTCAAAGATTTTTAAGACTGAAAAAATGCTACAATTTATATAACTTAATACATTTAAGTAAAAGTTACATGTATTAATAACTTTTTACATTTAGGTAATAGTTATCTAAAAAGCAAAACAAGTTTAAATATTTTATTAATCTTCTCCGTCTTATGGTTCTGTATTCTTTAGGATATTGAGAACACCATTTCTATCGATGTTTTCTTGGTCCACTATCGTATATCTATAAGCCAGGAATTTAAGGTTTATTGTATCACTGACCCTTCATAATCCAAATATTATTCTACTAATTTAAATGATTTCACATTTTTAACATTTCGGACATAGCCCACGGGGCAACACTGTATACCACTGTAGAAAACACGTACCACCTGAATACTGGGGGTAGTAGATATATATCTAGTCAAGAACAGCATAACATATTTTGTGTTTTGTAGATTTTTTTTCTTTGAAAGCTCTCTATAATTGAAATAAAACTGAGATTGACAAAAAACTAAAATTTCATATAATATGCCTTCTTGTTCCATCTTTGGAAAAGTTATTTAATCTTTGACATGATATTTTAATTCCACCACTATTATTTCAAAGAACTAATTAGGTATATTTTTGTATCTTTTACGTGTTTCTTAAATAAGCCACTTATGTTAAAAATAGCCTTTTCTCGACGACATCAAAATGGAAATAAACGTCGAAGTCAAGAGGCCGATTCTGTTGAAAACATTATAAAGTAACTGCATACTTATTTGGATTTTAAAATAAAAGTAACGATGAGAGAAGTGCTCACAAAACTCCGGAGTCTTATCAAGACCTGAATGTCTTGACTAATCTCACATTTTATGGTTGTAGGCGAGGTAAAATGAGACTCTTTTTTCTTTTTAAACTTTATACAGGAGCGATTTTTATTTGCTTTGAAAAGAAGCAGGAACGGGAAAATACATCAAATTAGGAAATATATCGGGCATTTTATTAGGCCATTGAATTGGTAAGAAGGGGAAAATATATGAGAATTAAAGAGGGAAAACTCACAATTGGCTTAATGTATGTCCTATATATATATATATATATATATATATATATATATATATATATATATATATATATATATATATATATATATATATATATATATATATATATATATATTGTTGTACTTTTGAATGTCCATAAGCAATAAAAAACCGATATACAAATTTTATTACTTAAATAAAAATTAAAATTATTGATATTTCATAAAGACACGGGCATATGAATTTTCAAACATCCTGTATAAGACAAAATATGTATTTTAAGTTGTTCGAAGAATTGTTCATTAGGCCTCAGAGACAAGACTTTCAAATATTATCGATAAGAAATTTAAATAAGTCGGTTATTGTGAAATGGTTTTACCCGGAATAAAAGTGTATATAGAAAGTGTTGAACAATGGACCGGGATTTGCGGTGGTTTTCTCCCCGAAAGATTATATCGGTAAAAGTTTATTAACAAAAGACATTGAATTGAGAAACAGGTATCGTTTGTAGCTATTAGTAAGAAATATTTGTAAAGTAGATAGATTTAGTTAGAATAATTAAAGAAGATTTGTTTTCTGGAATTACCCGAATGACGTTTTATAGAGAGAGTTGGGTGGTAACGATATACTCACAAGAGGTGGATGATTTTTATTGGTCAAATTTTGAATGCAAGGAGGTTTGGTTTTGGCTATGAGATAGGAGAGAGAAAAAAAGGTTAGTTAGTCAGTTTTCGTCGTCCAAGAAGGAAGGAGCTTTGTGATTTGTGTTTGTTTGAAGTCCCGAAGACGTAATTTACCGGGTGTGTTTATTTGCGGTGTAAAAGCTGACCAGTGTGAGGAACGGGGTACAGAGAGATAGAAAACCAAAGGGCATAAGAATATTAATAGCAGACAAAGCCGGAAACATTTGGAGATACAAGGACAGATAGGAGAAAGGTGTACGTCATCTGGACCACAATAGGAGCAGAAGCAGAGAAAGGATTTTTTTGTTGTGGCGTGGCCATAGAATTGCAACGGCAGAGAAGGAAAGGTCAGTCAATTTTCATTAGAGCCGGAGTGTGATTTTCATTTATTAATTAAATAAATTGAATAAATAATAGAGACAGTTAATTTTGCGATCACTTAAAAGAAAAAGGAATTATAAAAAGAGCTTAGTTATAACACATATTAAAAATCAATGTAAAATAACATTTGGGTCCATGATAGAAAACAACTTCTCATATATTTAAAGTTAGTATATTGCAAATATTACAGGATTGATTGTTATACAAAATTTCATTAAAATAAAGGACATCTCACATATAGTTCAGTTGAAATTCTATGTATTTTATTCAGGTCATATTACCTATCCCGATTAGGACGCCAATTGGAAAATATTTTGAATCCACGATCAAAGGTAAATCGTACAATTTAAATAGCCTGAGATTGTAATTAATTAATGCTGATTTATTGTGATTAATTGGAGATTAGTTCATTTAATAAATATAGACAGGATTTTTCCTAAGTAAGCAATATAATACAATTTAAATAGCATAACAAAATGGCCCCCAACGTGTAAAGCTTTGAAAATATTTCTAGTTGGCAAATTTGAAAGGATAGGAGTAGACGAGCAGATATTTGAAAGTTTATATGCCGGGGATAAAGTGAAATATTATGTAAAAATTGAGGACATAAAGATTTATATATTTTTTTAAGATACAATTTACCATAATTGATTTATTCGTGATATTGACAATTTATAGGTTACCATAATTGATTTATTTGTGTGATATTTAAATTTGATAATTTTACCATACTTGAATTATTTGATTGATTTTGACATTTGATATTTTACCATTTGATTTATTTGTGGGATATTGAAATTTGATACTCGTACTCAAGAGTTATCACATTTGAACAGGAAAAGTCCCGTTTGTTGCAACAGACCAGTAGAATTTTATATTTGGCGGGGATATTATTGCACAAATTTCAAAGTTTCATATTTGGCGGGGATAAATAATCTAACGAACATGTCGACCACAAGGAGTCAAAGCAAAACGCAAGAAAGGAAAGAGGACAAGATAGAAGAGGAAACAATTATTGATGAAGGATCGGATAATGAAGGAAATGCTACAATAATGGAGGAAAGAAAAGAAACAGGGATGTTAGAAAAATTATTAGCTATGATGCAAATACAGACACAACAAATACAAGAATCGTCACAAAAAATGGATAAAAATCAACTGGAAACAAAACACATAATGGATGAATCACAACAAAGAACGGAACAAAAATTGGACAATTTGGAAGAAAACCAAAGAAAAATGGAACAAAAAATGGAAACGCGTATGGACAAATATGAAAACGAAATAAAAGTCTGTTTAGAAAGAAGTAGGGAAGAAACAGAGAGGAAAATAGAATTGCAGAGAGAAGAAATCGAAACTAAAATGAAGGATATTCAGAGTATGCAAAAAAGGGAATTAGAACAGATAGAAATAAAATTTGAAAATGCGCTACAAGAAGACCGGAAAGAAACGGAAAGGAGATTTAAACAAATTGCAGAGATGGAGATAAGAGGAGTAGAAAGAAAGGAAGTCATCGTACATAGCACAGAAGACGTAAAAGTACGATTTGGCGGGGATATAAGGAAAATACACCCAGTGCCTTTTATAAATAACCTAAAGGAAAAAGTCAAATACATAGGACCGTTTGCAACAGCAAAGGAAACCATCAGAAACCATCTCAAAGAAGAGGCAAATCTTTGGTTTGTCAGCAAGGAAGAAGAATTGGACAATTGGCAAGATTTTGAGAGAAGATTCTTAAATTATTTCTGGGGAAAAATCCAGCAACTACAAGTAAATAAAGAGTTACAAAATGGAAAATACCATGAGAGGATGGGCGTATCAGAAAAGATGTACGCATTACAACTCTATAATAATGCAAAACATTTGCAATATAATTATTCATCAGAACAATTGGTAGAGTTGATATCGCGACATTTTGAAGATACCTTGGAAGACCACATAAATCTCCAAAATTACAAGGACATTGACAGCTTATGTCAATTTTTGCAAATGAGAGAATCACGTAGGCATGAAAGAAGAGAAAGAAGACCGCAAGAAAATTATAGACAAAGAGAAAACCAAGAATATAGAGATAGAGGTCAAAATTTTAGAAGAGATTATACAAGACGAGAATTCATACCTAGACGGGGATATGAAAATAGACCGAACGGAAGAGAGAATTATGAACCCAGAACCCAGAGATGGAATGAAAACAGAGATCGGGAAAATCAGAGTAGAAATAACCGCCCATACCAAGGAAACAGATACAATAACCCACGGAATGAACAGGAATCTCGCGGTAATCGATACGGGAATGATAGACCAAAAGAGAACAGAAGAGAAATAAATAATATGCAAAGAGAAGAAAATGAATATGAGAGAGAAGATGACGGGAGAGAAAACACAGAAGAACAACAGGCGTGTTTTCAAGAAGGCGCTCACTAAAAACGAAGAAACAAACAGGAATTTTTTGTCACCCCAAGGAATTTATTAAACTGGCAGGAAACAATGAAAAGAGAAATGGAGTTAATTTAAAATTTGTGGATGGATTTATAAATGAGAAACCAATTAAAATTATGATAGACACAGGCTCTGAAATAACACTGGTCAACAGAAAATTAATCGAAGAAGTAAATTTAACAAGTCTAATTTATAAAATACCTAGGGTGAATTTAGTGGGCGCAAATAAACGGACATTGGCAACAATAAATGAAGGTATACGAGTAATGGTACGATTGAAAAAAAATATGTATGCACTTCAATGTGTAATAATGCCGAATATGTCACATGACATGATTGTAGGCGTTGACGAATTAACGGAAAAACATGTAGTGATCGACTTCAAAACCAATACGATGAAAATAACAAAGGAAGAAGAAGAAGAACAGGATAAGGAACAAGAGAAACAAATTACGGACGAATCAGAGAAAGAACAAACGGTGGAAATGAACCTGGCGACGAAGAAAGGAAAAGGAAGAAAGAGGGGAAAAGGTCTGAAAAAGATCAAAGAAAAAAAAACCTGGGATTCCTCAAAAGATGAGACGAGCTCAGGAGAAGAAGATGGAAAAATTTTGACAAGAAATGAAAGCAAAACTTGGGATTCCTCAAAAGAAGAGACGAGCCCAACAAAAAAAAAAACAAAGGAAAATGAAGAGGACACAATGGAGACAGTGGTGTTTGAAGAAGACACGGAGTACACGGTGAATATGTGCGAAAAAGTTGATGGGAGAGACAAAAAATTGATATGTGGAGAAGGCAAAGAAAATGATTTGCGTATAATTTTAAGAGACTATGAAACGCTGATAAATGAGGAAAACCGAGTGGCCACAAAATACGAGCACTCATTTGAGGTGAAAAACTTGGGAAATTTTCGATCGAAGACTTATCCAATTCCTTATAAGTATCGGCAAGAAGTAAAGCAAGAAATCAAAAAAATGTTGGAAGATCAAATCATTGAGAGATGTGACTCACCCTATATTAACCCAATTGTGATAGTGAAGAAGAGCAGTGGAGAGTTAAGACTCTGTTTAGATGCCCGAAATATCAACCAACACACAGTATCACAATATGAATCACCGTTAAATATCGAGGCCATTTTTGGAAGAATCACGGGATCACATATTTTCTCAAAAATTGATCTAAAGCATAGTTTTTGGTTAATACCTTTGGCTGAAAAGTGTAGAAACTACACTGCCTTTTCAATTGATGGTATAGTATACCGATTTAAGGTAGTTCCGTTTGGATTACAAAGCGCCTGTGCAGCACTTGTACGAGCTTTGCATACCATTTTGAATCACCATGAAGAGTTCATCGTCCATTACATCGACGATTTATTAATTTTTTCACAAGATATGCAGAGTCATGTGGAACATATCAAAATAATTTTGAAAGAATTGGACACAGCGGGATTAAAACTAAACATTGAAAAATGTCAATTTTTTCAAAAGGAAGTGATTTATTTGGGTTTCAAACTTGACACCGAAACTGTAAGTCTAGCCGAGGACAGAGTAAAGCTCATCGACGAATACCCAAGACCAACAAATCTAAAAACATTGCGAGGGTTTCTCGGTACGATAAATTATTTCAAGAAATTAATTCCCGATTTAAGCCAAAAAGAAATTCCTTTAATAAAATTGTTAAAGAAAGGGACAAAATGGAATTGGAAAGAAGAACAGGAGGAAGCTTTCAAAATATTGAAACAAGAATTTGCTAAAGGAACAAAAATATATCACCCTATTTACAATTTGCCGTTTATACTCCGTACGGATGCGTCGATACAGAAATTTGCAGGAGTGTTGTCGCAAATACAAAACGGCCAAGAGGTTCCGATATGTTTTATATCTCGAGTGACTAAAACACATGAGAGAAAATACAGTGTCACCGAGTTGGAATTCGCCAGTGTACTATTTTGCGTAAACAAATTAAGGTTTTACTTATTGGGAGCTAAATTCACCATCGAAACGGATCATGCAGCATTGATACACATCATGAAGAATCGATTGGTAAATAACAGAATACACAGAGGCATTCTGCTCTTACAAGAGTATGATTTCCAATTTCGATACATCAAAGGGAAAGACAACATAATAGCTGACGCTTTAACACGGGACGAAGATACAGGAAAAAAGGAGACAATTACATTACATGTGGGATTGAATATACTGACACAAGACGAAGGGATATTTTCGTTAAATGAGATAAGGACCGACCAGGAAGGCTTAGAAGAAAGAGAAAAGAGAAGAGCAGAGCTAGAAAACGAGATATTTTTTAAGAGAATAGACGGAAAGGAATTATATTTAGTGACACCGACATTGGCAGAAAGAATCATCAAGAAACTACACGAGGAAAATGGACATATTGGCAGTAGAAAGGTATGGCTTGTATTTAGGGAAAACTACATCAGTCGACAAGATTACCGCATTGCAAAAGAGATCACACAGAAATGCGAAGTATGCCAGAAATACAAGAGCAGGAATTTTAAAAACGAAAATATTGCAAAGAGCATTGTTTCCCGGAACAACCTGGACATTATAGCCATCGACATGTTAAGCGATCTAATTGTGACCACGCAAAGGAACAAGCATATTCTGGTGATGGTGGATGTGTTCTCAAAATACGTAAAATTATATAGTTGCCGCACCACAAAAGGGGAAGAAATATTGAGAAAAATAGACAATTTCATCGCTACGGTAGGAACCCCAAGAAAAATTTTACTAGACAATGCAACGTACTTCCGAAATGATCGTTTCAAGGGACAGCTTAGAGAACGGGGAATCGAGACGAACTTTGTAAGCATCAGGCATCCCCAAAGTAATCCTTCTGAGCGATTTATACAAGAGGTAACGAAATTTCTTCGTATTGCAACGGATGGTCAACATCGGCGATGGGACAGAAAATTGGGAGAAATAGAGATGTACCTAAATTCCATGCCAAGTACAGTAACGAAAGAAACACCAGAATACATCATGAAAGGCGTCATGCCGATAAGACCGTGGGAAGATCCAGAACAAAGAGAGTATCGACAGGTTATAGAAACCGTTCAGAGGAGATTAAGAAGAAGCAATGAGAAATACATCCAGAGACAGGGTCATAATAGGAAACGAAGACCAGTAACTTTCCAAAAGGGTGACAAAGTAATGGTAAGAGCATTAAGAGTGTCAAATCTTCAGACCGGTATTTGCGCAAAATTGATGCCTGTTTTCGAAGGGCCATACATAGTAAACAACGAAGATGGAGTAAACAGCTATGAGTTGAAACATATGGATTCTGAAAAGATCAGAGGTATTTATAATATCCATGATGTATATAAATATCACGAATGAAGATTTAAATTTGTATAAAGTAGATAGTAGGATAGGATAATACGTAGCATAAGTACAGATAGCATACAGGAAGTGCGTTTATTTTGCCTCGAGAAAATTTAGTTGCATAAATTGATAAATTTTATCGATTACAAAGGCGGGGATTTGTTGTACTTTTGAATGTCCATAAGCAATAAAAAACCGATATACAAATTTTATTACTTAAATAAAAATTAAAATTATTGATATTTCATAAAGACACGGGCATATGAATTTTCAAACATCCTGTATAAGACAAAATATGTATTTTAAGTTGTTCGAAGAATTGTTCATTAGGCCTCAGAGACAAGACTTTCAAATATTATCGATAAGAAATTTAAATAAGTCGGTTATTGTGAAATGGTTTTACCCGGAATAAAAGTGTATATAGAAAGTGTTGAACAATGGACCGGGATTTGCGGTGGTTTTCTCCCCGAAAGATTATATCGGTAAAAGTTTATTAACAAAAGACATTGAATTGAGAAACAGGTATCGTTTGTAGCTATTAGTAAGAAATATTTGTAAAGTAGATAGATTTAGTTAGAATAATTAAAGAAGATTTGTTTTCTGGAATTACCCGAATGACGTTTTATAGAGAGAGTTGGGTGGTAACGATATACTCACAAGAGGTGGATGATTTTGATTGGTCAAATTTTGAATGCAAGGAGGTTTGGTTTTGGCTATGAGATAGGAGAGAGAAAAAAAGGTTAGTTAGTCAGTTTTCGTCGTCCAAGAAGGAAGGAGCTTTGTGATTTGTGTTTGTTTGAAGTCCCGAAGACGTAATTTACCGGGTGTGTTTATTTGCGGTGTAAAAGCTGACCAGTGTGAGGAACGGGGTACAGAGAGATAGAAAACCAAAGGGCATAAGAATATTAATAGCAGACAAAGCCGGAAACATTTGGAGATACAAGGACAGATAGGAGAAAGGTGTACGTCATCTGGACCACAATAGGAGCAGAAGCAGAGAAAGGATTTTTTTGTTGTGGCGTGGCCATAGAATTGCAACGGCAGAGAAGGAAAGGTCAGTCAATTTTCATTAGAGCCGGAGTGTGATTTTCATTTATTAATTAAATAAATTGAATAAATAATAGAGACAGTTAATTTTGCGATCACTTAAAAGAAAAAGGAATTATAAAAAGAGCTTAGTTATAACACATATTAAAAATCAATGTAAAATAACATTTGGGTCCATGATAGAAAACAACTTCTCATATATTTAAAGTTAGTATATTGCAAATATTACAGGATTGATTGTTATACAAAATTTCATTAAAATAAAGGACATCTCACATATAGTTCAGTTGAAATTCTATGTATTTTATTCAGGTCATATTACCTATCCCGATTAGGACGCCAATTGGAAAATATTTTGAATCCACGATCAAAGGTAAATCGTACAATTTAAATAGCCTGAGATTGTAATTAATTAATGCTGATTTATTGTGATTAATTGGAGATTAGTTCATTTAATAAATATAGACAGGATTTTTCCTAAGTAAGCAATATAATACAATTTAAATAGCATAACAATATATATATATTAATGTGATATCAAGAATTTTAATTTTAAAACTTTACAAAAAATATATATAAAACATTATTAAAATTTTTGATTTATGATTTATATCACACCTTTCAATTTTGTTATCTCAGGTTTTACTCGTGCTTCAATATCTATACTTTACAGCTGATGGGTTAGGTCCAAAGAATAACGGAATAAAACAACATAATATGATATGAAAATATTGTAATAAAATAAACTGATTAACATACCTCCAAAAATTTTTAGCATACAATGTTTATCAAACAAAATTCGTTCTACGTACGTGAACCTTCAATAATGCATGGATAATATAATACAATTACAATCTAAAATCCAGCTTATTATTCTACATAAACAAATCAAATAATATTCCGTGTCCTTCCTAATGCAATTTTGATATATCGATTGTACCAAGAAAAATTTGTATGAATTATCCAATTCTCTCCACAGCTCCGTGTCCCCTCTCAGAACAAATTTGATCTCCTTCGACTATCGGCAACTTATTCACACGTTACTAATATGATATACATAATATTATTTGACCCAAAATTCTCCAATTGAATATATTATGAATGTTTCTCCCGTTGAAACGCTTCCTCTGCCTTGAGTTGTCCAATACCTCGTTCTATGCAAAATTAACTATCAGTTCTCAGCAGCCTCCTATGTAGTTTGCAATATTAAACAAGATATTGCAATTTAGTGTCTTCAATGCTCTCATTCGAATGCACGTACCTTTCCAATGATGCGAGCCTCTGTTCCTCTCGCCAAACTTAATCTCTCGTTCCGAAATAAACAGCGATACGTAGAATACAAGTAGGAAAAGTTTACTTACAAATTTGTACCAGATCAACTATCGTCGGACACACTTACTTCACCAACTCACAACTTATTCATTTTCACTTACTACCCTTGGAGACCAACTCGAAAACCAACCATTCATTTTAAGAAACTGGAACCAACTAACTCTCTTATCACCACTTTTCAAATTCTCGGCCAATCAGAAATTTGCATACCACTCCCCACATAAAATCAGAAATACCTACAAACTTTCCTAATTCATATTATTTCTACAAGGACACTTAATTTATACTGGTTATTTACAGATTCCGAAAAATCATTTACTTACTAACTATTTTTGTTGTCCTGTTCATGGCGCAAACCCGGATTACGGAACACTTTATGGCTTATGGGAAAAAACCATCGTTAACTTCTATTCATTGTACCCGCACTATCCACTTGTTATATTTATACAAAAGATTATTTATGACTAAGATTACCTTTGGTTAATTACAGGCAGCTCGGAGTATTTTTATTTTCTATAATCTCTAAAATATTGATTTCATCATACATTTAATATTCTTTTTCTCTTCAATTTTGAATACCACAACAATATATATATATATATATATATATATATATATATATATATATATATATATATATATATATATATATATTTATATATATGTATATATATATATATATATATATATATATATGTATAGAAAAAAAGGTACGATTGTGAATTCAAATTAAGTATTTGGTTCATAAGGATACTTGTGCGAAGGTTATCGGTCACAAAAATGGAGAAGAAAACAAGGATCTCGCTACTTCATTCTTTAATAACAACTTTTTTGGTATGAAACCATACACATCATCAGTTCAATATAAGAGTACATCAATAATCTTACAATAAATATAGAGATAAGTAATATCAAAGAAAAAACATACAAGAATATTTAGCTAAAATTACAGCAGATATGGGAGCCCGGAATAGCATGGGCTCCAGAAAAGCCGAAGACTAGGTCCTTATGGGCCGTTCCGTATGATAGGGGTGTTACAATGGACCCGTCTTAGAAGGTTTAAGTATCTAAAGAGCTTATAAATGTGTTCTGCACGGATCTATCATATCCATAGCCATAATCTTAAGCATAAAGTACTCCTTTGACTTTTAACTTTTAACTGCTTTAAGAATTTCGAACTGCTAAAATACTTTATATCTCCAATAGCATTTCGTTGACAGTAGAGCTCAGGTATATCTTTAGTCAGCGTCAATCTGAGCCAAAATCTCAAATAATAAGAAGATGGAATCGAAAAACTTTCGTTCCTTTTCTAAAACGGCGGCTCGGAAATATCCAGAAATCCAGAATACAGCGGAGGATGAACCAACTGTACGACAATAGTCGCTAACAATAGCATAAATGGGGAAAAGACAAAAATCGGTTACGGATTCATAACTATAAAAGACACAAGATGGAAATGGGGCCAAAAAACCAACATGATAGAAAGACCTGCAAACAATGAAGTGCCAGCTAGTTCAAAAAACTAGTGAAAGAAAATCACTACGGAACACGAAATGGAAAAAGCATAGAATAAGGACATAAGTGAATATAAAGATAATAATACAAACAAAAAGAAACTACATTTAAAGGGTAATATAAGAAATCCATTTTAAAAATGGCAACATGGAATGTAAGGGACATAAACGGGATAGAAATAGAACTGAAGAAAGAAATAGAACATAAGACGATTGAAGTAGTAGCTGTAACAGAAACAAAAAGAAAAGGAAGACTTTGGCAAACGAAAGCTTACTAATATAGAGTGAAATAGAAAATAAAAAGAGAGTTCAGGCAGAGGTAGCATACATGGTAAAGAAATATATCATCAATAAATTAAGGAAGTGAATATATTTCAATGAGCGTATACTTAAAGTTGATATAGAGATTAAAACAAAGGAAGCAATTAGAAACCTAATTATATGCTATAGATCTGATAAAGATGCAACAGAAAGAATAAAAAAATCGGTTGCCTGTAAAGTCGGTTTTACGGGCGAAGATTTTACGTGACAACGTCTTTTTCTCGGTAGAATATTTATGGATATGAATATTATTAAATTGCACAATAGGAACAAGGAATTGAATGAAAATAAGAATTGCATTACCGATTTATTAGGTATTTTATATATTATTTATATTTTATATATTATATTTTTATATATTATTTTATATATTATTTGTTTTATATTATATTATTGATCTTATTATTTTCTACAAAATTTATTTGAAAATTTTTATGATATATCAATTAGTTGCGGAGATATCGATCATTGAAGTTATTGTTTGTTACCAGTATTTTATATATTTATTTTTTTCAGTTATAAAAAATTACTATTTCCAATTGTGTCTACCAAGTATGGTCACATGTATTTGCCTACATATTAAATAATAATAAGTACAGATAATGTTATGTGACGTTCACTTCTGATTATATATATTTTAATATTTTTAATTTTAAAGAATCAATTTGAAAATCAAAACACTTAATCAGATCGAAGGTTCAAATTTTTGCTAAATAAATTTGAAATTAATTAAAATTTGTAAATGTAAATGGTAAAGTTGAAAATTAAAACATTTACTAAAATTGGAATTTGAAATTCTTGCTAAACACAGTTAAATTCTAACTCCGCGCGTGGTGATTGGTCGGTTTAGTTCGTTTGTTTGGTCGCCCTGTTTTGACAGGTTAGAAGTTATAATTTGTTATTTTAAATGTTTGACTAGCAATACGCGCTGTTTCTTCTCAATCGACTGAATTACGATTGATTGCAGAGTGATTTAAACTAATAATTTACTTAATACTATCAACATTTGTCAATAGTATGACATAACCTATAAACTCAGTTTCTCAACTTTTGTGTCAATCTAACAATTAATCAATCAATCATAGTTTACGATAATGAAATATTAGTGTACAATTATTTACCTTTATTGTTGTAGTTGTTGTAAATGACGAATCTAAGCACTCCACATTTTCACTACAGACACAGCTGACGATACTTTCAACGATTTTCAACTTTAGCGATTCAACGCGCCTAATTCTCTAGTGCCGCGCGCAGCGGACCGATCATGTTTGAGTGGGAGAGAGACGCAAGGCATTCGCCGGTCCGGCGGGCCTCTCTCTCGTTCGGCGACTCACTGTAACAGACGTGAGCGGGCGTTACACTTTTTCTTAAATAACTCCGAGCCACAACCTAATTTAAGACGTTGTCACGTCAAAAAGAATGAGTTCGGCAAACTTCAAAAAGTAATAAAGAATTCATAATGACGGTATTAGAATTTTGTTTCGATACAAGGTAGCGGCAAGCCGCTTATACATATTTTGACCTCTTTAGGTCTCATCAGAGCCGTATATGCCACTGCTCTGAATCGAAACAAAATCTATCCCGTCGTAGATCAATATTTATCAAAATAACAATTTCCAGATGTAACAACGCCATCTAATAACAAGAGAAATCATACGATTTCCTACCTGGCGAAACCAAATTCAAATTTTTACCACTGTGCTTTCTACAACTTGCACAGTAAACAGCTTGATGAATTACTCGGTAAGGGAATCTAAAAAATGCATTCCACCTGCCGTTCGTCATGGTCAAAATTCGTAGTAAATTCAGTTTCTGGTACTTCAAACAGAGTAAAGAAATAAAACATAATGACGGTATTAGATTTTTGTTTGGATACAGGATACAGTTTTGATGCAGTTTCGCCAGGTAGGAAATCGTATGATTTCTCTTTTTGTTATTAGATAGCGTTGTTACGTCTGTAAATAGTTATTTTGATAATTATTGGTCTATAACGGGATAGATTTTGTTTCGATTCAGAGCAGTGGCACATACCGCTCTCATGAGACCTCAGATCCTCCGCATTATCAGCAATCAAAACCGTATCGTCCGCATATCTTAAATTGTTTATAATTTCACCATTGATTTTTATACCTTCTCTTAAACCATCAATAGCTTCCCTGAACAGCATTTCCGAGAAGTTATTGAACAACGTCGGTGATAAAAAGCAGCCCTGACGTACTCCCCGTTTTATCGTGAATTGTTGTGAAGTTTCGTTGTCTACTCGTACAGTTGCCCTTTGCTGTAAGTATAAATTTTTAATAAGGCGTAAATCTTTGTCATTAATACTAGATTCTTTCAGTATCTGAAATAATTTTTGATGTTGCACCTTGTCAAATGCTTTTTCAATGTCTATAAAGCATGCGTAGACTTTGCAATCTACGTCCAGAGCTCTTTTTATCAATACTTTTATGGAAAATAGGGCCTCACGCGTTCCCAGTCCGCTTCTAAACCCAAACTGAACACTGTTAATGTTTTCTTCAAGTTTTCTATATATGCGACAGTGAATAACAGAAAGAAGGATTTTGAGTGCATGTCTCATTAAGCTTATAATTCTGTAATCAGAGCATATGGTGGCATTTGCCTTTTTGGGGAGAAGGATAAAGGTGGAAACTAGACAATCTGTAGGAAATTCTGCAGTTTCGTAGATTTTGTTCAGTAGACTCGTTAGGAGTTTGAGTTGGTAGTTTTCAAATAGTTTCAATATTTCAGCTTGTATGTTATCAGGTCCAGGTGCTTTGTTGGTTTTTAATCTTTTTATTGCATATGTTACTTCACTGAGCATTATTTCTGGTCCTGAACATCCAGAAACACTGACTTCTGTCTCTTGCTCTCCCTTGAATAATTCTTCCATGTATTGCCTCCATCTCCCAAGTATTCTCTCATTTTTGTAGAGCTGATTGTTTTGAACGTCTAGTATTAAGTTATGACTACGTAATCCGTTTCCCCCCGTTAAGTTTTTGATGTTTTTATGTAGGTTAAAAGTGTCACGCTTCTGTTCTAGCGATTCTATTTCTATGCATTGATCTTGTAGCCATGATTATATTACTTCTTTTATCTTTTTCTTAGTGATTTTGTTTATTTTTTTGTACCTTTCCTCATTCTTATTTCTGTGTTTTCTTCGCTCTTCGATTAGCTCTAATATTTCTTGTCTCATCCATGGCTGTTTCTTTATATTGTTTTCTAGTTTAAGTTTATTATCTACCACTGAATTGCAGATTTTATTACACATATCATCAACACTTATGTTTTCATGATTAATATCTGAGATTACCATGCTGTTTATTTTGTTGTTGATCTCCTCTTTGACTTCTCTTGTAGTTTTATCTTTCAACTTCTGGATGTCCGGACGTTTTTCTGCTTTTCTTTTATGGACTTTTTTCATGTGCAGTTTGAAACGTCCTACTAAAAGATTATGGTCTGATAAAACATCTGCTTCCGGATATGTTTTTGCGGATTTTACGGAATTCTGAAATCGTTTGTTGATGATATTGTAGTCAATCTGGTTTCTAATAATTTTTTTTGGACAGTCAGCTGGAGATTTCCAGGTGTTGAGTCTTCGAATTGGTAATTGGAAAAAGGTGTTCATTATTGCACTATCCGTTTCCTGGCAGAACTAAACAAGGCGGTCTCCTCTATAATTTTGCATTCCTAGTCCAAAGTGACCCACAGTATTGCAACACCTCCTTTGCCTACTTTGTCGTTGAAATCTCCTAGCAGGTAATTCACTTCTTGTTTTTTGGTATATTTTAGTGATTATTTCAATTGTTCATAGAATATTTCTATTTCCTGCTTTGATCTTTCAGAAGTTTGAGCATATCATTGAATAATGTTCACGTTAACTGGTTTAGCATTACTTTTGAGTACTGCAACTCTATCTGATATTCCTATTAAACTAAGTACACATTTGTTAACTTCTTTATTTACTATTATAGCCACTCCGCTTTTATATTTCGCACTCACCTAAATTGGACCATCTAACTTCACTGCATCCAAGTATGTCAATGTTGAGTCATCGCATTTCTTTAATTACGTTATTCATTTTTCTGGCCTGGAATAAACTTCGTACATTCCATTTACCAATCTTCTTATCATGCTTAAATCTAAATATTTGTGGCAACCGGGGGGTTCTTAGCACCCTCTTTCCACTTAAGGGGTGCCCGGGACTAAGGGCAGTTTCTATATTGACTTAATCAATTGTGATTATACTAGGGAAAGTTAATTGGGCTGGTTTCCCGTTGCCTTCCCCAATGATTTTTTTTGTGTGAGGTTTACTCCTTGGGAATGGAGATGTGAGAGGATTTATTTGTTTTTGGTAGGGATCTTGGGGTGGGGACATGACTTCCCCTGTCATGGGTTGGAGGATAGCCATGGCTCGCGTGAGGAGGGTTGCATACCTGAAGTAGATCTATACCTGGGATCGTACAAGAGTATCTACCCGCTACCTCAAATAATATCCTTAATCGTTTCTTATTTATCCTTTGGGCATACAATAATAATTGCTTTTACATATACTAGGTATATGTTTATTTTTAATTTTCGCATATTTACTTTACTTTCATAGTTTTTAAATAAAATACTTGAATACTTCCAATTTACGTTAACTAAAAATACAATGAAGAATATTGTATATTTTATTACATAAATTATACAGATTTACGTCTTTTCGTACATTATAATAATCATCTAAAAATCATCTAAAATTAATAAAGATCATCATTCTTCACTTCATATGCACTACATACACTATTATACGAAAATAATATTTACAGATTTTTCATCGTACAACCGAGATCAGAGATTGTCTGTTTTCTTTCATCTAGAGCATGACGTCATTCGCCTTTATGATTTATATGAGACTATCCAAAAGCTATTTGGTGTTTTGTAACTCATAAACAGGACGAAAATAGATAATTGGGAGACTTGAACAAATATTCACGTACCTGCACTTTACTCGGGTTAAGAAGTTCAAAGCTGAGTTTTTTTTAATATTGGAATTCACTTAAAAATCGATTTACTAGATACTTTAACTGAAAGTGAGACTTATGATTTGAATTTATTTTTTTTAATCAGATTTTCAACTAATTTAAAATTACGCTAAATAGAACTAGTTGCGTATGATTGGTAAGATGATTGGAAGATGGTAATAGCCACGGGAATGTCGTGGCATTCATTGTACATAAAAAAGTATCTACTGTAGTAGTATTAAATCTGTTCTCTAGGAAGAATTCTACAAAACGATCTGACAAGATCATTTTGTAGAATTCTGCCGAGAGAACAATTTATGTGTGACAAATACATTATTTAAACTACCCAAGCGTCGTTTACACACTTGGAAGTCACCAGCAGTATATTTCTTTCCGTACTACTTCAGTCAAAAGCTTGTTTAAAGTCGTTGAATAGTGCCACTGTAGATTTCTCGTATTCGGATTTTTTCGCTTGTATTTCTTCCGCTTTTCCTAAATCCACATTGTCCTATGTCTCATTCTCCTACGTCATTATCTATTTTTTGTGATATCTTATCTTTTATATGTACTGCAAGTAATTTATATGCAACATGAAGTAGCGCCATTTGTCGCCTTTTTTGTGAATTTGGCACAGTGTGGCTTCGGTCTATTCTTTCAGTATGCGTTCTAGTTCCCATATTTATTTTAGCAAATTTTCCAAATGCTTATTTTAGTACTGGTCCTCCATATTTGAATATTTCAGCTCTTACTTCATCCTTTCCTGGGCTCTTATTTTTCTTTAGTTTTTCTATTATTTTTTTATTTCTTTTTCAGTAGGCCTTTTTCAATCTTTCCTCAGTTCATCTTGATGGTATATTACTTCAGTTCTGCTTGTTCTTCTTCATATTCTGTTAGAGCTTATTTATTTACAAGTTCCTCGAAATATTCTTTTTACCTGTTTAGTATTTTCTAGTGACATACTAAATTCCTTCCATTTTTGCTTTTGTGGTAAAGAGATTTTGTTTTGGTAACCCTTTTTCTCATTTTTTACCCCTTGATATAGTCGGATCAAATACCTGAGTATCTAACTTGAAGAGATGGAGAATCAAATAGAGTCAGTACAAACAAACCTACCAGAAAAAGGGTAGTAATTAAAATATCATAGAAAGGGGAGATCCTCTTTTCTGATTGTGGTGAGTGGAACGCGAATCAGCATTTCTCAGTCTAAGTAGGCCCTCTTGTTTTGCAGATAGGTCCAAAATAAACAAGCGGGCAGGCTGTGGATTATTCGAACGTGAGTTTGGATTTGGTTGAGTCAGGTACTCGATTTCTATTTATCAAACTTTCAAACTGAGATCCTCGCGATCTTAGATTGTGTTTGTAGAATGTTGATAAAGTTTAGGATCATCCATATCTCCCATGATGGCAAACTGCTGTAAAATCCTTGGCAATCCAACTTGGGCTGGTTCTGCGTTGACCAATAAGGTCAACATTATATGTATACCGAGATACTCAGATAAAAAGTACAACTTTTTTTTAAACGGGGATTCTCTGGGACTCGATACTAACTTGGATGCTCTTAGTACTAGGCGGGGTATTCTCAAGGAGGATCTCTCGTGAAGGTTTTCTATCTAGTCATAAAGCTATAAGATAGGTTAGGCTCCATATAACAGACCTGCCAAGGGCTTTGCAACTTAATCATATACTCCTTCTACACCGTGAGAGGTGCTCTTTTGCGGTCACTATGCTCACTGGTCGCTGTAGACTCAGAGAGCACCTACTTGTGCCTGGATTGGTAAATAGCCCCTTTCCTTTCTCTTGCATTATCTATAAGTGTATGGTAAATCCAGAGGTGGCCTAATCTTGGATCCACGGTCATCCAACTGAGCCAAGTGATAAATGTGACATTAGAGAGACGTGATTTTCCGTGTGGTCCTAATTCTATAAAGGGACTAGAAACCTTCGACGGTAAGATAGGCTTAGACCCTGGGTCCTTGCTGATTCTAATAGATAATAGGAATAGCTTGATCTCCAGACGTGCTGAACACTGGGTCCTTTCAGGTGTAATACGGGGTAATACAATAAACCGCCCTAAGAGGTCTAAGTGGAAGAAGGAGTCAGAAATGAGTAATTCGTGAGCTCTATCGTAACCTTTTTCACTATTGTTGTCATTTATAAAATAACCTAGCCTTTTCTTGTGTATTTTTTTATTCTTTTTATAGCTTAGGATAATATATTTTGATGTAATAATATAGTCTACTATTATCTTTGTTACTATTTGTGATTCAAAGGTTTGTTATTTATTTGATATTTTTTGTTTAAACAAAAATTAATAGCAGTTCTATATTTTGATTTTGTTTTTTTTTAAGGCTCCTTAAAATAAATATTATGGCATCGTGTTTTCTATCCATTATTAACACAGAATAAAATCATCGTTACTTTTATTCAACTTGCTACTACAAAATAAAAAAATCGATTCTAATTTTCTTTAAGAGATTGAACCTTACTTGATGTTACAAAAAAATATTTACGAAACTGGTTAAGAAACATGGGATCATATCCTACCGTTCACCCATTTATCCTGTGTGCACCTAAAATATTTACGTAATCGGAAGGTTAACCGAAGGAACGGTGTTTGTAAAGGGATCAGGACATTTCCGTCTTACTCTTAACCGCCCAAAAATGTTATATCTAAAGAGATGTTCAGATTTTCAGAGAGTAGTAGAAAAATTTTTTAACGACATACTTGTAGCGTGTATCTCAGAAGTGTATTTAAGACTTTATTGCTGTAAGTTATATGCATGGGTGTCTGATTTTTTAAGGTTAGTTAATGTGTGTTAACTGCGGGGACGTTACAGTAATAATAACGTTGAAAAGATTATACGCAAAAGTTATGACAAAAATAATTAAAAAGGGGTAGAAACAAGAAAAATGATATGTTTTCCGAACAAGGTGTTCGTTAAGATTAAAGCTGGATTTTCACAGATCCGATATCCGATGACACGAAATACGAAATTTTTTGTACGAAAATATTTGATTGTCGTATCCGAAATTTTTTGACATAATATATGTCATATATATGTATGAGGTGTCAGATTATTGGATGGATTAATACATAGATAACTAATATATAATTTCAATTAACTGTCAATAAATGTTAGCCGTTTTGTTTGATATAATATATATTTATATTATATTGAGCTACGTTCTCGTCGTTTTTGCCTCACATAGTGTAGAAGACCCAAGGACAATACTTTATTTCATTGCATTTATATAATGATTAGGTCATTGTTCTATTTTAAATATATTTCAAATAGTAAACATAAACACTCCACAAAAATAAGATTAAGGGTTAAGGTTCAAGTTAGAATGTCAAAATTCATCCGATTTTCGTGCAAAAGTTAAAATATTTTTAACTTCTTCCGATGACTTTTAATTTCGTACGAAAATCCATTTTTCATTTTTCAACCAATGAAATTCGCTGAAATTTATATCGTATCATCGTACCGTCGGATATCGGACCTGTGAAAATCCACCTTTATACGTTACAATTAGAGGACGACTAGATTATATTAGCACATAAAAAATGATATGAAATAAATGATAATACTAAAATGTGGAAACTAATAGAGGATGACAAAAAAATAGTAATAACAATATTCTTCTTTAAGTGCCATTTTCGCGATAGAGGTCGACAATCATTATTGGTAAGGATTTATTTAAATATTTAAAAAAAACTTAAAATTAGGGTAAATAACTTAATACAGAGGGTTATTAGAATCTATCATCATCTGGCATAAAACAAATTTAAATATGTTTCATCCTTTTTTGGACTGCCTAAACTATGCCGCAGAGATATTTGGACTAATTTAAAATTTTAATGTTACGTTAATAACGTTTCTGAAGTGGGGTTCTACAATGCTGGTCAATAAAGGACTTTTTACTACTTGAAATCTGAGAATTTAAAAAAATATCAATAATCAGAAATTTAATACCACTTTGGAATTTAGTTATGGGATGAGAGAGAGAGAGAGAGAGAAAGAATAAAAATTACCGATTTGCCTCACGGTTTACAAAATGCTACATCCCCTTCTAGAGAAAGTTCCGAATATGGTCCGATTCATGCACTTAATTTAGAAGTCATATTTCTACACAAACGTCTAAAACTTTTTAAAATGTGTGTTTTTTGCTTTTCGAGCAACAAAACCAAGCTGGAAAGTTCCGAAAACGCAACAGCGAAAAAATAACAGATGATGTAGGCAATCTTATCATAACCAAAGAAGATAAAAAGAAAGTATGAGAAGAATACTTGGAGAAACTTTTCCATGACTTTAGAACAATACAAGAACCCAACATTAAAGAAAATTCAGATCCCGAAATCCTACCAGAAGAAACAACGGCAGTCGTCAGACAACTGAAGGATCGTAAGGCACCGTGACTTGATGAAATTTCTGCAGAACTACTAAAACTATTAGATGCAGAACAAATAAAAAAATAACTGAAATATTTAGTGAAATATACAAGGCAGAAAAAATACCAGTAGAGTGGCTCAAATCGGAGTTCGTACCATTTCCCAAAAAATCACGAGCAAAAGTTTGTGAAGACTATATGACCATAAACCTAATGAGCCATCTGCTCTGAAGCTTTAAAAATCATCCACAAAACAAATTACCGGAAACGAGAGGAACAAATTGCGCCCAATCAATTTGGATTTATGAACGCCGTTGATACGAGGGAAGCAATATTTTGCAGGTATTGTTTCAGAAATGTAGAGATGTCAACTGTGATGTTTTGCATACCTGATTGACTATAAGAAGGCTTTCGATAGAGTCAGGTATGATTAATGATGCAAGTGCTGAAGAGGACAGAGATTGACGAAAAAGATCTAAAAATAATAGATAAGCTGTATTGGAATCAATCAGCGGTGCTCTGAATAGATAGACAGTATACAGATCAGGTCAAAATCTTAAAAGTGAGACAGGGGTGCATAGTTTCACCACTGATATTCAATCTATACTCGGAGAACATTTTTGAAGAGGTTCTAAAAGATATTTATGAGGGCATCTTAATAAATGGAGTCAAGCTTAATAATCTGCGGTATGCAGATGATACAATAGTGTTTTCCAATACCATAGAAGGGCTGCAAAACTTAATGAATAACATAACGGAAACAAGTAGAACATATGGACTGGAAATAAACACCAGCAAAACCAAGCTAATGATCATCAGCAAGGAAAACATAACTGGAGCAAATCTGTTAACCAAATGAGAATTGAGCGTGTCTCACAATACTACTTGAAAACTATAATTAATCAATGAGTCGTAGGAAAATACCCAAGAGATTAAATGTCGCATCGGATAGGCAAAAAGTGCATTCTTGACTATGAGCTCTGTGTTCAAGAGAAATCACCTCACCCTAGAAACAAAAATAAGGCTCCTTAAATGTTACTGTACGAAGTAGAAACGTGGAAATTGAAGGCGGAAACTTTGTTAAAACTTCAGGTTTTTGAGCTATGGTTATACAGAAGGATACTGAAGATACCATGGACAGACAAAGTCACCAATGAGGAAGTACTACGGGGGATGAACAGAACCGCAAATTTGGTCAACATCGTGAAGGACCATAAGCTGCAGTATTTGGGACATATAATGAGAAATCAAGGCAGATATGAGCTAATCCAATGCAATTTGCAAGGTAAAATTAAAGGAGAAAGGGCCCCAGACCAAAGAAGAATATCCTGGCTTCTCAGAGCATGGCATAGAAAGACCTCAACACAGCTATTCTCTATAGCAACAAAGAAAATCATCATAGCCAGAACGATCGCCAACGTTCGGAACGGACAGGCGCCCTAAGAATAAGAACAAAACCAAACTCTAATACAATAACCGACAGTACAACTGATAACTGATAAAGGCAATTATTTATTGATTCTAGAACAAAGTTCATATAATGAAAAGGTTACTAATGTTTGCTTCAATAATAACTTTACCCTACCTCCAAAAGATCCCTCAAAAAAGTTCATAACCAAACTAAAAGACAGTATTAAACAATTTTCAGATTTTTTCTCTAATAATTCTGCCCCATATTACAAACTACCTAGTAATCTACTGACATCCAGACTGTATGGTTTAACTAAGATACATAAGGAGGACATCCTTATTCGTCCAGTTCCTAGCTTGACCAACACTCCTGTTTCCATTATATTAAAAGTTATACGTAATCTCATTAACATTATGGCGAACTTTATTTCTCGTTTTTCAATCAAACACACCAGTCATCTAGTAAATAAACTACAACAAGTACATCTTTGTCTCAACATAACAATTCTTTCATTTGATGTTAGCAATCTTTTTACTGCTGTCCCCAAACAGGAAACGATTAATCTGGTTCAATCTCTTCTACGAGCCAACTCTATTACGTCATCTACTATCAACTCCATTATCCAATTATTACAAACCTACGAGCCAACTCTATTACCACATCTACTATCAATTCCATTATCCAATTATTACAAACTTGCCTAGCCCAGGATTTGTTTGTATTCAATGATAAATATTACAGATAATCGGATGGCTTAGCCATATTGTCTCTCCCCTTTTCTAGCTGATCTTTAAAAAATCATTTAGACTACACGCACATCATGAAAAATCCTTAAATATCTTTCGAAAACCTTCTGTGATTTAGCCCGATGGAGTATTTTTAATTATTTACTGTTTATAAAGGATTTTTAATTAAAACATTTGTGATTCATGGTATACAGCAAACTACAGAAATTTCATTTTTCTTGTGGGTAATTGTTTATTAAACAAGGGGAAAAATATTAGGAAATTCCCAATGGTTAAACATCAAGTCTTGATCAGGTTCATTTTCCTCGCGTTCTATTGTAAACAAACCATTGATATTTTATTAATGACGAAAAATTTTATTATAGAAACATTTGATAATGGTAGTATGAATAATATTACGGGTAGTAGTGTAATTAAAAAAAAAAAGGCAAAATAGGCGTCATTTACGACGGCAAAATGTATAAAAAAAACACCTTTTGCGGATAAAGGGGGTTTTTGTGGGAATAGAATTTTGAAATGGAATAAAACAAAGACGATTTTTTAAATTGACATGAAATTGATTTTATTCGAAAGATATTCTTTTGACATTAAAATTTAAATATGTTTTCTAGCATATGACTACTGACTCTGACGTAGTCTGATCTAGAGGTACAATTTTTCCAACATTTTTTCCAACATTTGTGGCCGTGTATCGGCAATAACGCGGCGAATGTTGTCCTCTAAGTGATCAAGCGTTTTTGGCTTATCGGAGTAGACTAGCGACTTCACATGTTCATACAGAAAATATTCTAGCGGTGTTAAATCGCACGATATTGGAGGACAATTCACGGGTTGGAAACGTGTAACTATGCGGTTACCAAACATTTTCTTCAATAAATCAATTGTGGCACAAGCTGTGTGACATGTTGCACCATCTTCTTGAAACGACAGCTCCTGTACATCATGGTTGTGCAATTAAGAAATGAAAAGTCAGTAATCATGACACTATAGCGGTCACCATTGACTGTAACATTCTGGCGAGCATCGTTTAAGTGTAATGGTTTCTCAATATATATTTAAGAATTAGCTTCACTCCAAATAGAGCAGTTTTATTTTTTGACGTAGTCATTCAACCAAAAGTGAGCTTCATCGCTAAAAAATTTGCTTACAAAAATCGGAATCAAAGGCAATCTTGTCTTGGATCCAGCCACCGAATCTACGAATCTACGCCCTGTTAAATGATGGTGTAGCTTCAATTCTGGCACAAGTTGGATTTTGTAAGCATACAAAGCAAAATCTGTCTGCATAAAATCTTCCATAAAGTGCAAGGAACTGGTGTGCACGATTGAGGATAGATTGATTCGGTTCTTCCTCTATGCTACGCTCTACAACAGCAACATCTTCTTCTGTACGCACTGTGCGACGTGTCTGTGGATGTATATTATTATTTAGAGTAAACGTGGAGCGAAAACGTTTCAAGTTAATCGAAATAATTGTTCTGATTGACTTTTATGTTGACCATAAAATGGACGTAGTGCACGATACGTATTTCGAACCAAACCATAATTTTCAAAATATATTTGCACAATTTGAAGGCGTTGGTCAGCTCTTAAGTCTATTCACGCTGAAATTCCAAACCAAACTTAACATAAATTACTTGACAGCTGTCAAAATGGCGGAAAGTTAAAAACATGTTGCCAGTTTACATTTTTATAGCTCTAAAAAAACACCTGTTAATTTAACCTTTTTTTTAATAATTGAATTTAAATTATGAATACTATTGTGTCGAAGTATTCTTCGCTATTTATAAGTTATAATTTGTTGCAAATAATTTAAGAGATGACTCCATGAAATCATAATATCAAAAAAGGGTAGAACAGAAAATACAAATGGAGAATAACGAAAACGAAAGCAATGTAGAGACTAGCTGGAGAAAACTTGAGAAAAATATTCTGGATGCTGCCCGAAAAGCACTTGGAAAGAAAATAATAAACAAAAAGTGATCAACGAAAACACCATGGTTTACACTAGAGGTTAAACAAAAATGTCACCAAAAAAAAGAAGGCTTTCCTAAAATATAAGTCAGAAAAAACGAATGACGCATATGAAGAATATAAAATAATAAGAACTAAAACTCATCAAATGGTAGGAAAAACAAAAACAGATTACTGGGAAAGATTCACAAAAGGACTAGAGATGGATTTCTATAGACAACAAAAACAAGTATGGCGCTTCATAAGACAACAAAGAAGCGAAATGAAAGAACTAGTTGAAATAGAACACATACAAGAGGATACATGGGTGTCCTTCTTGACAGAAATGTTTAAAAAACAAAACGAAGAACCTTTACCAGAAACGCCAAATATAATAACTGAGGAAAAGACAGAAATGTCCCTAAACGATGTGAAAGAATGAATAAACAAATTAAAAAACAGAAAGTCACCAGGAGAAAATCAAATACCAAATGAACTCTTAAAATATGGAGGTGATCACCTTGTACAACAACTGTAACTTCTTATTAATAATATAATCACCACGAACAGAATACCAGATGAATGGAGGAGAGCGATCATGGTGATGTTCTTCAAAAAAGGAAATAAGAAAGAAATTCCAATAATTATCGAGCAATAAATCTATTAAATACAACACTCAAATTGACAACAAGAATAATAGCGACAAAAATAAACGAACGAATATCTCTACAAGAGGAACAGCAAGGATTTCGGACAGGAAGATCATGCACGGATGCAGTTTTTGTAATAATACAAATAAAAGAAAAGTCGCTGGAATACAACAAACCAGCATATATAGACCAAACCAGACACATATATCTGATAGATTTGAAGAAAGCGTTTGATAGAGTGAGAATTCGGGACGCGATACATTTATTATATGAAAAGGGAATATTACTGGATTTAGTAAAAAATCATTGAGAATATATATAAAGATAACATAGCTATGGTAAGATGTAAAGGAAAACTATTGCAACCTATCAAATATGAAACTGGCATTCGACAAGGCGATTCGCTGAGCCCATTAATATTTAATCTGATAATGGATGAAATCATAAAGAAAGTTAAAAAAGAAGAGGATATAGAATAGGTAAAAGGAAATAAGGATAATATGCCACGCCGACGACGCCATAATAACAGCCGAAAATGAAGATGACCTACAAAGAATAATTAAAGAATTCGAAGATACGGCGCTCATATACAACATGAAGATCTCAACAGAGAAAACTAAAGCGATAGTGATATCAGCGGAACAGAGACGATGTAAACTAGTTATAAATAACAAAATAATAGAACAAGTCATAGAAACTGAATACTTGGGAATAAAACTGTCAAGCTACGGAAAAGTGGAAGAAGAAGTACAAAAACAAGTGAACATGGCAAACAGAGCAGCAGGATGTCTCAACAACATAATCTGGAGAAACAAATACCTCACAACGGAAACGAAAACCAGGATATATAAATCAGCAATAAGATCGATAATGACATACACAGCGGAAACAAGAGCAGATACGGCGAAAACACAAAGACTACTGGAAACAACAGAAATGAAAGTCTTACAAAAAATAACAAACATAATGTCTCTAAGAGACAGAGTAAGAAATTAGGAAATACGAGCGAGATCTGGTATAGAGGAAATAAACGCGTGGACCAAAAGAAGAAAAGTGGAATGGAATCAACACATCGAAAGAATGACAGAAAATAGAATAGTACGAATAGCAAGATACAAATCGCCAAATGGAAGAAGAGCATTGGGACGACCGAGAAAAAGATGGTCAGACAACGTCAATTGAGGCTAAAAACCGAAGTAAAACAGGCATTTTGCCTATTTATAAAGTAGGAAGAAGAAGGAGAAGCAAATAATTTCTAATTATGACTAGTAGATACCTATTGTTTGTAGATATATTTTTATGTTTCTTTTATCGTAATTTTTCGATTTATTTAAGTTTTAGAGTTTGTTTTAAAGTGTTAATAAGCTAAATAAATAAAAATTTCTCATTTTGTAAAAAAACTCATCACTCTTAAAGTTTACAGCTTTCGTGCTTAACTTTCCGTATTACTATCTGAGAAACTTATGTCAGAGCTTTATTTTCATAAAGAACACAAACAAAGCTCACAATAAATTTTATGAGTAATAAATATGAAAATCATGGCACAGTATATTGTAACTCTAAATCATTTATTTTGCGTTTATTTATTATTCTTTATCTTACATACATCTTAAAGATTTACGTCATTGCAACAGTTGCCAAAAATTGTACCTTGCACAACAATGTAAATAGGGAAATGGATTAGTGTGGTTTTATTGGTTTCTATTGTTAAACGTTTGTAGATATAATTAAAATTTTGTTTTAAAACAGCCCATAAAAATGTCCCAGAATAGTTTAAATATAAAAATTAAAAATAGACATGAATAATACAGGGTATTTATAAAGAGACGATAATATTAACGATAATAATTTATGAACCGAAATGAGTAGTACCTCGCCTTGCAAGGAAAATAAGGAGTCTTAATAACTTTAACCAATTAAATAAAATAATACATATTTAGTTAGAAGCAAAAAATGGACATCATAGTGCTCTCTGAAAAAGAAAGGCCAAGGAAATGAACAGATTAAAGACTACATTCATATATGGTCAGGAGTAGAGAAACACGTACACGCTAAATTAAGAGTCTCAATTCTTATAAAAAAATCATTAAAAAAAATATATAAAAGACTATGCGTACATCTCATAGTTGTTGGAGTGTATGCGCCAACATACGATTCAAATCAACAAGTTAAAGATTCCTTTTATAAAGAGTTATCAAACATTTGTGATAAAATAAAAAGTCATCAACAAATAATACTGTTAGGAGACCTAAATACCAGAGTAGGTTCTCAAATAAACGATGACGTGGTGGGACAGCACAGACAAATAGTTAAAAATGGTTCAGGGGACAGCTTTATTGAGTTCTGTCAATTTTTTGGTATAAAAATAGTGAATACCCAATTCCAACATAAAGGCATTCATAAATATACTTGGAAATGACCTTCACTCCAACAGAAGATCATAGACTATATAATAATGAGACCGAAATCAAAATTTAAGTGCCAAGACTGCAAAAAAAGGGATCTAGCTGTGGGACTTATCACTACATTCTTTTAGCTTATCGTTTGTGCCCCTTTACACAATACTACAAACAGAACACCGAAAGTAAGACAAACAATAGTACACAGTACAAAACGGAGAGATACAAATTGCTCTACTCTACTATGTTACGCAGACGACGTAATATCGATAGCCCATGATGAAGATAGTCTGCAAAGACTGGTCCACAGATTTAACATAAGAGCAAAAGAATTTAATATGTCAATCACATCTCCTAGGAATTCCACAAAATACCTAGGAATTACACTGTCCAGCTATGAAGACCTGAACAAAGAAGTGAAAAATCAAGTATAAAAAGCAAATAGAGTGGCAGGATGCCTTAATAACAATATATGGCGAAAGAGACACATTACCACTGATGAAGTCAAGAATTTATAAAGCCAGTGTAAGACCAATAATGACATATATCTCAGAAACAAGACCCGGCACAGCCACAACGCAAAGGCTACTGAAAACGGCAGAGATGAGAGTACTGACAAGAATTACAAGAAATACGCTAAGAGATTAAAAGCGAAGTGAAGACATTAGAAGAAAATATAACGTACAGTGTATAAATGAATGGACACAAAATAGAAAAAAAAATAATGAAGTAACCACATTAGCAGGATGGAGGAGACTAGTGTCGTCAAAATAGCAAGAAATAAGTCACCAATCGGCAGAAGAAGTATCGGATAACCGTGCAAAAGATGGAGTGACAACGTTCCATAGAGGTTTTAATCCGCCCATCAACAAGCAGAATTGCTTATAAATAGGAAGAAGAAGAAGAAGAACACTAGTTTTCTCTTTAATGTTAAAGGATTTTTAAATACAATGGTATACAGCCAACTACCAGGAACCATCCCACTTTAGGCTTATAGATAATATGATTCCCCGTAAAAATTTTGTACACAATTAGAGGGCACTATGGTTCATTCTCAGTACTGCTCTTTTATTGTTTTTTTTTAATAATTTCAAAGCCCAGAGAATGGAATATACTCAGTTCATCCATGTTAGTATGAAAAAGATTTGTATCAAGTAAATCTTCCATATACTTTGTTAAAATAGTCATTTTATTTATTTATTTAACCTCTTCTATTTAATGCATTTTGTGTATGAGTTTGTTAAATTTTCTGTTCTGATTTGTGTCGCGTACATACCTGTCATACGTGAAACGCCTTGGAAACAATAAAGCAATATTCAACTGCGAAATCCGCTTCGTATCTGAAGAATACAGACACTTGAATTCGACCCACGAGTCTAAGAACGTGACATCAAGATATCAATTTGAAATCTGAATTCGTTTCGAAATGATTCTCTTGAAATGTACTTCAATATAATTCGCATCCTTAGCAACAATGGTACTTCATATATTTAATATAAGAGGTATAATAAGTCTCATTAAATACATACATATATATATATATATATATATATATATATATATATATATATATATATATATATATATATATATATATATATATACAAAATACAAGTGGGATACAAATCTCACTGTAAATGAGGAATCGGTCAAGGAGAAATGAAAAATGAAAAAACTCAATCTTTTAATAGAAAACGTTTTATGCAGTATTCCTGCACTTCTTCAGTTCTAATGATTGTAAAGTCATATATAGCTGTCAAACAATGTCAAATGCATAGGTTTAGGTATTAGAACATACATTTAAAAATTACAATAAAAATACAGTACAAAATACATTGAGAGTTTTTTCTAAATGTATACAAACATTAAAAAGTTATAAAAATCTCACAGTATGTTTACAAGGAAACAATATAATATGCTATACTATTTTCTAGTATATTCTACTATGATTTGAAGAGTTTCATACACTCTTGTCACGAAATAATTATAAATCCTTCGTGGATTAGTGGTAAGAATTCGACATTGCGATACAGACATCGCAGACGATTAGAGTTCAAAACCCACATGTGGTTTTCTTTTTTTTTGCTTTGAATCACTAAACAAAACTAAACAAAAACTAAAGTTAAAACGAAAAATCTTATTCACAAAACAGTATCGTCGTACTTTCGAAAATAAAGTAAAAACTTTTAAAGAATGTTTAAATAAGTAAAAATTCTACAAAAATAAAAAAAATATCCGTGGCCACTAATCAATCGATTAGGAAAAGTTGCACTGAGATATTCACTGTCGATGCGAGAATTATGTGCAGGACAACCATCATATTGAAACCATATGGAATCGAAAGGTATTGGTAAATTACAAAGGGCTGGGACAATTTCATTTTGCAGAAGTTCCAAGTATTTCCGCCCAGTCAACATACCGTCTATAAAAAATGGACCAATGACATGATTCCCTATTATGCCTCCCCAAACATTTACTTTTCGAAGACGCTGGGTACGAGCGACATAAATCTGACGAGGATTTCCTTGAGATCAATACCTAGCATTGATTGAATTGTGACGGCCATGCAATGAAAACGTACATTCATCGGTGAACAAAACGTTCTCTAAAAAATGTTCATCTTGATGTGACATTTCCATTGCAGTTTGACAAAATTCTAAACGTTTATATTGATCCCCAGGGAATTGTTCGTTGGATTTATGAAGTTTATAGGGACGGTATCGATGTCTTTACAAAATTTCACCCACTCTAAATCTTGGAATTCCACATTGTTCTCCGAGACGAGGTGTTGATTGGGTAGGATTTTGCTCAATACTTGCACAAATCAAAGTGTCTAATTGTTGTCTAATCATGTTGTCTGATAATCCATTCACATGCCAGACAACAATTTGCACTTTTTCCTCGACCGTTAAAATCCTTTTCACGAATTGTTTTTTCAATAAAAAGTTTCTGTTTACCGTAAAAAACACTTCTCGATGTGTTATTATTTGATAACTTGAAGGCTTGATGATTTGGTTAGCTATAAAGCAGGTAGTTGTTCGCGCGCATCCATTCCAATGTCGTCAATTGTTTTGAAAATCATTACCTGTACAGAGGAATTGATATTAACATTGAGAATTTAGTGATGGATTTGACAATAAACAGTCTTCAATGGATTATTTTCCATTCACAACTGAAGACTGTAAAACTGGAATTGAATTTGAAATATTTTGTATTTCTATTTTATAAAATTGGAATAAGAATAAATTGTAAATAATGAGTTTTTCGAAAACTTGTTACCTAATATGTATCATATTTTCTATTATTTTTGATTGAGTAAAACAAAAATTTTACCCTTGGTGTGAATTGAACCCCAGTCTTCTTATCAATAGACAATGTCTCTAACTATTACGCCAACTAAACATACAACAATTGTTTTCGGACTGAACATACCTATTTAGTTTAGTAAAATATTTCAGTTGAGTTATTTTTATTATTAAATAAACTTAAAGATTTATAATTTAAAATCGCTACTAATTAATGTTTTTTACTATAATATATCTTAATATATTTAATCATTTATTCTAACATCAGAAATTATTAAAATAAAATATTTTCGAGGTCATCCGTATGATTATGACTGAAGTCAAATAGACACGTCTAATAACTAGCCTTATCTCGTACTATCTCACAACTTAATCTGTCTTCTATCCTTTCCGCTATTTTTCCGGGTGGTAAGACACTCATCACTGTATATGGAAATCAGGTTTTGTATGAAAAATTAACTGAATAAAAAAGTAACTCATTAAAGCAGGACAAAATAGACTGATGATAATGATCATAACACTTTATTGATACCGATTCGAGCACGGGAAGTTTAACGAATTTGTCCTCCTAGGCCATATATTTGGCCATTTAATTTAATAAAGCGATAGCGGTTTTCGCTAAAAGATTTTATCTTTTTCATATATATATATATATATATATATATATATATATATATATATATATATATATATATATATATATATAGGTAGTATAGGTAGTATAGTTTTTCATATATATATATGTAGGTAAAAGTTTATGGTCGGTATTGTAAAATTTAACTGGATATCTAACACAGATATACAATCATATTTTCAGCGAATAGACAAAGACAACAATCATATTTCCCCTTGGTCTCCCCTCCACATTTCTAATAGACACCTATTAGTGAGACGATTATTTCCGATTTAGTGTACACCTAAGAAATAGCGGCAAGGTTGCCTTATTACATATTTTAATTAAAACATTGAATTGATTCAAAAAATTGGCAATCAGTGGCGCGGTTATATTGCCATTCAAAACTGGATCATGATATTAAAAACAAAATGACACAAATACTGGTACAAAGTTTCTTAAATCCATGAGAAATTTACAGATTGGTATTATTATTTGACGAAATAGTAACCGAATTTCCAATAAAACAAGATAATTTTGGCAACATTGCTATTCATCCATCCACTTCAATAGGATGGATGGGTAGGAGACAGGTTGAAGGCTATGCTATGAATTTTAGTAATGGGTCATGTACGTTTTTATCGTTAACGAAACTGAATCGTTTTTCATAAACAAGTAACTAGTTAATCGTTTAACAGTAGTTTCAAATACGCAAGTACATAAACCATCATATTGGCTATTTTCGTTTATGTGTATATGTATTGAAGTGAAAGGAACTAAAGAACGATATTTCTAAAGAAGGATACTTTTTTCGTTTCACATAAACTCAAGAAAATATTATGACGAAATTGTAAGGAAAATAGTAGAAGCAGTTTTATTTTTCATATACACAGTTATATTATACTGATCTATACCATATACCATCAGATATCAACTTTTATTAGTTGTATATGAAGTGTTTTAAAAAATGTGATTTTTACTCAAGAGTAAAATATTTTTATTTTTGACCGAATTATGTATTATTAGAACTTAAAATAATTTTAAAATGTTCATTTTCAAAACATAAAAACATTTTCACTAACATAAAGTTAAAAATATAAGCTTGTGCAATAATTCAATACATTTTATTAATTATAAATATAATGAAAGAATTCTAAATAAACTTAAATTTTAAAGTCTAGTGAGAATGTTCAAAAATGTTAAAATCTTATTGAGTATACTATATTCATAAAATTTTCTATATTAATTTTTATCGTAATTGTAATATATTTTAATCATAATCATAATCTGTATTACTACTGTCTGGTGACTTCCGACAGACATTACCGGTTATTCCTTTCTTTACATATGCGGATAAGATTAATGCATGTTTAACACAATCGTTTTTATGGCAAAATGTCGAAACAGTTTGATTGACCATTAAGATACGAGACAAGTGCAAAATAATCTATCGGTGCAAATATTTTCCAAACATTAATACTGCCCGAAAATAAATACATGATAGATTAAAATTTGAATATATATGTCACCCTAATTAAATGTCAAGAAATGAGTTGGTCTCATCTTTGTTCTAAAATAATTTAGCAAACTGCTAGGACGTTATCCTACAACAACCACATTAGTAATTCAGAATTATTTTACCTGTGAGTATAGTATAAGTATCTTTTATTATTATTATTATTATTATTATTTATTAGAAAAATTTTAAGTAAAATTTAAATTTACATTTTTCTCCTACAAATGCCTAAGCATCAATCCAAACTGTATAGGCTTTAAATCCCATCATTCGTTCCTGAAGGATAATTGTTTTGTTTTACAACAAAACACGTAACCTCGGCACCATAAAACAACACCGTTTCACCTAATTGACATTTTTTTCTAAGAATATTACCCCATTAAACGAAAAAAGGTTGGCTCTATGAGGACATATTATGAGCCAATAAAGTACACCAGATGTTACAACGTGCGGTTAGACTTTATAACTGCTATAAAATCCCTTATTTAAGCGTTATATCTGAAAGTTATATTCTATTAGCCGATATGATTTGTAGTTTTATATAAATTTTTAATACGTGGTTTACCATTTGACATTAAATGTGAAATGATTGCTGGCTGGCGTACGACTGTGTATGTATGCTGTACGCTACGTGAAGGATACTGATATTTTATGTTTTGTTTTATTTAATGCTTTAATTAATTAAGCTTGAATTTTATAGTAGATATATAGTATTTACGAGGAATATCTAAGAATCGAACCGCGAGTATTATTCCAAGAGAATAATAGCTATTGCCAGTAAAATACTCTACTTTATTTAAGACTTATTTATTAATTTGATTAAAATTAGCAATTACATAATTAAAGCAGTAAAAAATCAAATGAATATGGAAGTAATGCGGCGATTAAATTAGTCAAGTGAGTTGATTAAGTCAGTTGAATTCAAGTGACTTGAAAGCGAATAGAATATCTAAAGGTACGTTCTCACAAGTCAACTTTAGTTGATCAACAAAATTTGATCTCCCAAAAAAGAGTTGCTCAAGAGGTTACCGTTGGAGGGTAAAGAAGAGTATAGAAACTATTTATGAATGTCCGAAGAAAAATTTGACGAGCTGCTGTAAAAAGTGCAGGATGCCACAAAAAAGATGGAGTATTGCGACCAGCAATACCACCTAAATTAAAGCTGCAAGCTACTGTAAGATATTTAGCTACAGCTTATTCATTTGCAACGCTTGCTTCTGCATTTCAAGTACCTAAAAATACTACTTTAAATTTTGTAAAAGAAGTATGTACAGCAATATACGGTGTGTTACAAGATTTTATTAAAGTATAAATTTTTTTACCTAAAGTAAGTAATAAAAGAGTACATTCTAAGTATATGAGACCTTTTACAGCTGTAGTAATTATATTAGATGAGTTCTATGAATTATCCCTTCATTATTGTCTGTAGTATAAAAGATTTAAAATTAAATATTATGAAGATTCTTCTTTCATGTTTTTCGAAATTGCTGGGGATTGAATTGATAGTTAGAAGGTAAAAACGCACACAGTTCACACACACTTTAAGACAAGCTTCAACTTAAAAACAATTCGTGGTGATTCACCACTTGAACTATAAAAGTTTGACTGGGTCAAACTTTATTGATCAACCAAAAAGTTGATCAATTCTGTTTAAAGGCGGGTTCTCAATGGAGTTTTCATTCAACTTTTGTTGATCACCTAAAATTGGTCAACGAAACTTGACTCATGAGAATGCGCCTTAAACCGCTTTATTCATTTCACTTGATCGCGTGCATTGAATGGCTTCTCAGTTGAAATATTCATGAACTTTTTGCATTTAAGTGAATTAAAAAAGTGTGTAAATTGGCGGCAGTTAGATGGACGGAGGAGAAATCATGCAAGTGTATTAATATTTATAAGAAGTACTAATGTCTATGGAATACGAAAAGTAACCAATATAGAAGTAGAGATACTAGAGAGGATGCAATAAGGAAAGTAAGCAATTAGGTATAAGAATGACAAAAGGTAATGTTAGAAAAAGAATAAAAGCGATTCGCACCACCTACATGGCAGATCTCGTAGAGTGGAAAAGGCTACAAAGTCGATGATTCATATCAACCTACCTGTTCTTGGTTTAAAGATGCTGATCGATTTTTATGTCTGTTGTCTTACTACTTTGGTAATAGAGCTGTTGGCTCGCTTCATAGACCCCGGTTGCGAGGATTTGCACGATTATTATTAGAATACTTGAAAACTGATACTTTTATGCCAATAAAAATAATAAAGTACATGTTTAACAAAAATTTTACGCATATTGTGGGAATAAAATAACACCAAGAACCATTATTTTAATCATTTATTAATTATATTTAATTGCCATGGGACTGCTCCATTTGTACAGAAATAGTCAACATATTTCTCACGAAAATCCGAGGCTTGGGAATAATTATTACTACCTTGTTGATGTAGTGCATGTAGTATTGACGGTTAATTTCTCCAGGAACCTAAAGTGATCTTCCTGTCTTTAAATCTTCTGTATCGACCAAACCGAGCGTAATGTAAGTAGCTGCAGAAGATTGATGTAACCAGTTGTGTAAAACTGTGGCTGCTTTTACTATTGAAGTAATCTTTCCCGGAAAAAGTGCTATCGGTCTTTCAAAAATTCTGAATGTCGATACCAAAATTCCGATAGCATTTCCAACAATTCTACGGGCTCTGCTCAATCGATAATTGAATATTCTTTCTCGTAATGTCAAGTTTTGTTTAGAGAATAGAATTATCATTCTTGGTTGTATATTTACCTGCGAATTTTCTAAATTCTCATACCGGTTACTTTCTTAAAGTATTCCCCCAGCTGATGCTCTTTCTTGTGCGCCAAAGTCTATGTATGTAAAACAGTAATCGGCATCCACTAATTCTAATACCACGATGCTATATGTACCTTTATAATTATAATAATCAGAACCTGTAAAGGATTTTTAATGACAATGTGTTTACTATACAAAACACCCACACATGCCGGAAAATTCCATTTCGTAGCAAATCCTTGTTCTATACGTCGCCACTAAATATCTGTCGCAGGGACCTACGAGAGAAAAAAAATTATGTGATTTTATAGATACACAATGTAAAGAGAAGCTGATGATAAATATTATATATATATTTTTAGAGTTCTCAATCAACAATCTAAATCATTAGAGGCACTGTGTCCCCTTCAACAGAAGGAACGGACACTGAAGATTTCGCCTCGCTGGAAGAAGTAGCAAAGGCAGGAGGAAATGAGTCGGACAAATCATCAGTTTTTCCATCAATAATATTAATTTCAACAGTATGTGAACATGTTACATTAAGTACATCTCGTTCTAGCCTTAAAAAACGAGATGTAATGACAAAATATCGTTTGCGATAAACAAATTCCAAAACATTTGTAAAACTGCTAAGGAAGATTTGAAAGAAGATAAGTTTGAAATTTATGGTCACTACGTTGCTAGCCAGTTGCGCAGTCTAAGCATTATCAGAGCAATGAAGGTCCAAACCCAAATCACTACTTGTAAGTGATTTGTGTAGTTTAATTATCAAGAAGATGAAACATCCACATTTACAACAATCGTTCAAACTGTGTTAAATCCGTATTTAATAAAAATTTAGAATAGCCGTTAATGAAACGCACAGTCAAACAAATTTGAGAAATATTTTGCTAAACCATATTGGATAAGTTTTAGCTTGATGGCAGCTACCACCCTTTCTAATATCTAATTAAATAAGTGGCACATTGTGTAAATCGTCAAAGTGCGTTATAAATGATCATTACTTTTTAATCAACAAGTTGTCACAAATTCGAACGCTACACCGAATACTACAATTTACTAACAAATCAATACGCATATTGTCTGTGGTTGCGAGCTTGGATACTCTATCAATGGCGCAAACGCTTACACAATACCATGTATTATTAGGGTTACCTACCCTTATTTTACGAATATAATTAGAAAACACTGAGAACTTCCTGAATAGATCGATTTTTACTTCTCAATGTATAAATTATTTGGGTTAAAACAATACACTCCTCTAAAAGTGGTCACTTTTTTATATTGCGTTTATTATCTACAGTCAGTAAAAAATATTGCCTGATATAAAAAAAAATGATTATTATTAATGTTAACCTATATATCTCGGTCCTAATCTAAATCTAACTCTTGGATATAAAGATATAAAAGCTCATTTTAGGTAAATAGTAAAACACAAAATAAATAAAACTTACCTAAGATATTTGAATGTTTTGTATGTGACTATTTTAAAGCTTCACTTGAAAAACAGCTAGTAGACAATTTGGATTTCGGAATAGCAGATTAACTGAATGTAATATACTAGTGTGTATGGACTTCCTGAGTCCTTAAAGGTCTTTGATCGGGTCAACCATAATATTTAAATAGTTAAACTTAAAAAAAATGGGTGTTGATGGGCTCCTTCTTAGATGGTTGAGAACATACTTGATTGACCGAGTTCAGATGGTGTGTATCAGGGATTTTGTTTCCAGTGATATTAAGATTCATTCAAGATTACCCCAGCGTTTTCCTTTGGGACCCCTGTTATTTAAAATATTCATCAATGATACACACCACTGCTTCCAGCACACTTCGCCTATTCTTTTTGCAGACGATATTAAGTTATACACAATCATCATACTTTTAAGTAGATATTAGCTTAAAGTACTGTAAACAAAATTAAAAAACAACGTATAAAAATTAAGTGAAAGTGTCAACTATCTAACTTAATATAAAGGGATATAAATAGCTTCCGTAAAGTGTATCAAATATCACTTTCAATATTAACAAACTAATTTATTATTGACACACACCTACAACTGTTTCCTTTAAACATTAATTTATTCTTATTTGCAGCGAAAAGGAACAAAAAAGATGATCTTTTAATACAGTCAGGAGACTATTAAAATCTCCCGACAGAGAGATAACTGTCTGGAGGATGATATATACGTGAATATTAAAAATAAGAAAATAATAATGTGGCAGGTAGGGTGCTGACATTCTAATGGATAGTGTTTCCGCAATCAATCACAAGGTGCACGACAAAAAGAAACGTAAAAGACGTGAAAGAAAATCTTTATAAGGTCTTGGTAAATTCTATATTGTAGAATACAAAAAGTTTAAAGTGATGGTGATTGGAGTTACTATAAATAACAACGTAAAGAGTTCCAATTTTTCTGTGAACATCACCGTTATCTGAGAGAATCTAATGTTTAACCCTCTAATGCATCAATTTGTGTTCGAGGTGAAAAATTCAGGAAAGTTAGATTTTGCACTTACGAACACAAATGTACTGAGGCAAAAATTGATATTACTGCCAGGTGTACCTCTAAAAGGAAAAAAACAGACATCCGCCTTGAGGCGGACTTGTGCAGTAACCATGCATTAAGGTAACAGCATTTAATTTTTTTTAATTATCAAAATAAGCAAATAAAAACTTATTGAAATCATTGTTTATTATGAAAATCGTAAAAACATGTTTTTGTGGTTAAATTACATACAAATAAATTGCATTTTATACAGTGTGCTTGGGTTTCGGATGTGCATTTTGGAAATTTGCACTCTTTTTTACCAGTACGATCTTGAAAGACACACCAGTGACCTATTTGATTGTAACGGATGTCCTCCGTCGGAAGATATGCTCTTTTTGGTGCTCTTGCAGTGGTTTTAGATGAACAACTGGAAGGTCGGCCAACAGGTCGTTCGATTCAACTACTTGTGTTATGAACACTGGCAACTCAATTTTTTCTTTTTGGGGATGAATCCTGTGATACAGTAGGTAAGCTTTGATCATCGCCACATCTAGGAGGTGGTAAAAAATACGATTATTCCATTTTCTGGTCTTCATATGAATGCGATACCGACCTAATAGCTCATCCATCGAATCAACACCTCCCATATGCCGATTATATTCTTTGATGATCTGTGGGCAATCGATTTCATCGTGAACTCTTTTTTTTTCTGTTCCACCGTCTAATTTTTTGGGACTGTACACTAACATTTTTAGATGCAAATGGTTTCACGCCAACCTTAGTTGACAGATTTTGTCGATTAGTCGATTTTGTATCGTTCCACAATACAGAGGTAATATCTATACCATATGCGTTACCAACAAATTCTTCTGAATAGCCACGGACAATTCTTCTGTTGCAAATCTGCGTCAGTCGATAATTTGCAATTGGGTACTCTGTTTCTTCTCACTGTTCCTAAGCTGTATATTCCTCTACTTCGGAGATAGGTAAGTACGCCCAAAGACGTATAGAAATTGTCAAAGTATAAAATGTGATTTAAGAAATTTGAAATGTGCTTTGATAATCAAACATTCAAGGCAGCCCAAGATCTGGAGTGTCGTCCAAGATTATTTTGTCTCCTGTACCAGTGTAAATTTCGAATGAATACGAAAATCCAGAAGTGTCACAAAGAGTCACTTCCAGTGATCTTTGTAGCGCACATTTGTTCATCTACGCACAACCTAGAAGGCATAAGGTGATAGAAGCCTGTCATTGAAATTTTTCACTAACGGACGAACTTTATGCAGAGGATCGTATTCAGGTTACCCTTTCCACAGCTACTGAGTTGTCATTATAGTGTAGGTACTGGCGTATGGATTCAAACCGAATTAAAGGCATAGTCTGACGAATTGGCTCAAAAGAGTGTTTTCTCCAATATGATCGGATATTTGGATAGCGATAAACAGACATATACAGAAAAATGTCAGAAAATTTTCGAATATCGTCGGACTTGATGCTGAATTTTGATTGTATATCATTTTACCGAGCGTACAAGTCTGTTTGATCCACTAGATGATCAACCATTGTGTCGTCAAGAAAATAAAGAAAACATTCGTATGGAGTGGCTAATTTCTAGATAAGAAGAAGTAAAAAACCATATGGCTCTAAAGCAACGTTGTTTGGACATTTTATTATAAATTTAATTTGTTTGCAAATTATTATTTAAAATACAGATAAGGATTTAAATTATTATTTTTCATTATATTTAGATATAGACTAGAATATTAGACCCATGATAAGAGAAGAAAGAACGAGTCTGTTGCGAATAGCACGCGCCTAAAGGACTGTATCTGCGTCCGCCTTCTTGACTATCACGGGATGTGTTCTTCTGCATGTGTCAGCAGTAGAAAGGAGACATCTCTATGAGAGAAGAAACATTTGACATTAGCCATAAAAAAGAAGAAAGGGATAGATCAATTGAAAGCTGGCAAAAAAAAACAACACGGAAAATATTGCCCAGTGGACCAAGATGCTAATCCCGAGCCTAGAGACTGGGTATATTGTCTGTTTTAGATCGTATCTTAATAGGTTCAGAAAGACAGATATAGGTAAATGCCCATTTTAGTCACCACATTGGCGCCGGGTTAAATATTAGACAGATTCCAGAGACCACCACAAAACAAAACGTATAGCTTTTTATTTATTATTTGCTATATATTGCCCTATTGCCCTTAATTAAAGATTGTATATTCGTACATGCTTTTTCTTATATTCTTTTATTGTTAACTATTATTAAAACACAATCAAGATATACTTTTTGCTTATGTATAATTCGTTAAAAAGCGTTGCAAGACTTTATTACTACCTATATACTTAAAATAAATAATGTTTGTTAACTCATAACAACAAAGTTTTAAATAACTTTAAAACTCCGATTATCTTATATTAATCCAATTCAATGAAGTTCGTAGCGTAGTTACTAAACTCAGATTCTCAAACTCTCTCGACTATTTCTCTACTAATAAGATTTACAGTGTTCGGGTTTAATATTTTACGGTAAAAGGAAAATTATGAATACAAGACATACTGGTTCATAAATTAAACGAAAGCTTTCTCATCCCAGTTGTGGTTGGTCTCGGTATAATTATACAAGTTATCCAAACTCCTTAGGATTAATTTTGTTGTACAAAACTCTTGCACATTATCCTTGTTAGTTATATTAGAATTAATGAACTCCTTAGCAAAACTAGAAAGTTCTGAATAGAGATGTTTTGGTTTGCTATGAGGAGAAAATATAGAGGACTAAATTTACTTGGATTCCAATACGAAATGTATACACTGAAAAAAATATCAAATACTTCATATGGATATATACAAAGCAATATGACTAAAAATGCAAGAGATATGCAGGCAAGGTTTAAAAATAAATCGAATAAAAGTACTTTTTTATCTAACTAGTGATTTTGCCCGTCACCATGCAACGGGGAATCCAATCAGTTGTCATCTACAGTCACTCCACTCAATTTTTTCTGACTTCTTCATATTTAACGCTAGAACGACAACAAAATGATATTTTAGTCTGTTGTACAACTTTCGCCACAAATAAGTCACTTTTGGAGAACTTTTGCATAAAGTCGTTTTATGAAATCGATCTATGTACAAAACCAGCATAATTCTTCTTCTTCTTAACGTGCCCTATCAAGTCCCCTTGACGTTGGAGATTAACATGGCGAAACTGTCTCTGTCTTGAGCTATTCTAAAGAGTTGCTCAGCTTTCCTCATTCCTGTCTTCTCCCTGATATTCTTCAACCAAGAGGCCTGCTTTCTACCAATTCCTCTGCGTCCTTCGATTTTACCCATCATAATAAGTTGAAGAATATTATATCGGTCTCCCCTTACTACGTGTCCAAAATAGGCCATCTTTCTACATTTGATGTTATCAAGCAGCTCGCGAGCAGCATTTGCTTTCTCAAGGACTGCCACATTTGTCAGCATAGCCGTCCATGGAATTTTTAGTATACGTCTGTGCAGCGACATTTCAAAGGCCTCCAGACGATTTATGGTAAATATTTTTAATGTCCATGCTTCGACACTGTATAAGAGACCTGACCAAATGTAGCATTTAACCATGCGCTTTCGAAATTGAAGTTGCAAGTTATCATTACAGAAGAATGACTTCATTTTTAAAAATGTCGTGCGGGCTATCTCCATTCTACGTTTTATCTCTTGATCTGGATCTAGTTGTTCAGTAATATGGCAACCAAGATAATTAAAACTGGACACTCTTTGAATTATATGACCATCAACATATAATCGTGCATCTTATTGTGCTAAACGGCTAAACACCATGTGTTTTGTTTTTGAACAGTTTATGTTTAGGCCAAACTCTCTTCCCACTGTATCAATGGCATTTAAAAGGCATTGTAATCCATTTATATCATTACTTAAAATAACTGTATCGTCTGCATATCTGATTGTATTCATCAGAATTCCATTAACTTTCACGCCCCATTCCAAATTATGCAGCGCTTCTTTAAATATTCTATCTGAATATAAATTAAATAACAGTGGGGATAGTATACAACCCTGTCTGACACCTCTTTGTATTTTACATATTTCTGTTATTTACATATTTACGTATTTTACATATTTTCCGTTTATGCGAGCTGTCGCTGTTTGACGCCAGTATAACTTTTCTATGAATCGTATGTCTTGACTATCAACTCCTTTATCTTTTAATATTGTAATTAATTTGTGATGCTGTACTCGATCAAAGGCCTTTTCATAGTCAATAAATACAGCAAAGACGTCTTTCTTTAGATCTTGACATTTATGCAGTAATACATTTAGTGCAAAGAGGGCGTCCCGAGTTCCCAGTTCATTTCTGAAGCCAAATTGTGTTTCATCCTGGTCTTCTTCACATTTATCTCTGATTCTACTGTGGATGATGCGTAGAAATATTTTCAAAGTGTGGCTCATAAGGCTTATCATTCTATAATCGCTACAGTTTTTCGGACGTTGTTTTTTTGGTAGTGTTATGAATTCGAACTTTAACCAATCTTCAGGGATATCACCAGTCGAATAAACATCATTGAAAAGCTTGACCAGTATTCCAATGTTTTCCTCATTTATAAGTTTTAACATCTCTGTCGGTATGTTATCAGGGCCAACGGCTTTCTTGTTCTTCGCTAACTTTATAGCATGCGGTATTTCTGATTTTAGTATTTCTGGTCCTTCACCTTCAATTAAAGTCTCCAGTTTTTTGGGTCTATCATCATTATACAGTTCACTTATATAATTACACCAGGTTGTTCGAATTTTATGTTCGTCTATTATCATTTTATAATTAGCATAATTCTAGTTTTATTATTATTATTTTTTTCTATTATCATTAGCATAATTCTAGTTTTCTAATTCATTTGTTGGGAATATATTTGTCACTGACCACCAAATTTGCAGCTGATGAATTGGTTTCGAAAATTAGTTTACGGATTTTGCAACTGATATTTTAGGATTAACAAACTTTCAAAATAATTAAAAATTAAATTTTTAAAATAATAAACTTCATGCATGAAAGGGCCGGTCTTTTAACTTCCAGATAAATATTATCCTATTTGACAGATAGTTATCTAAAAGATAGACATTTATTCATAGAATAAAATGTACCCGACTTATCACGGCAAATTGTGTTGCGGTTACTTATCTTTAAGATAAAAGTAAAATAATTTATTTCGACACACACCAATATTTACTGAATTTTCAAAGAAATCACAATAATGTTTAAATATCTCTTTTGAATATACAATTTGTGGTGGAAGGAATAAATTAAATTATATTTCCGCACTAAGTTTATAAACATTATACATACTCTTCGATTTCAATAAATCTTCTAATACCGGATTCATGTCTCTCACCCACAATAAACAACAATATTTAGGTTATATTTTTTATTTCGCGATAACCTACAACATAATAATAAACTTAAATAAACAATTTATCTTTCAGATAACTTCTTATTCAGTACTTTATTTGGCAAATATATTAATTTTACATTTGTAATTAATTAATTAACATTGTAATTAATATAATTACAAATTATATTATTATGTAATTCATATTATTAATTTAACGTATCGTTTTAAGAACAAAATATGATTGTAATGTCACTTGGTAGTTCAGATTTCTTTCCTCTACCTCTACCTCTTCTCTCAACCGGACAAACAGTGTGGGATAGATAATTGACCTAAGATAACTATCGAAATATTTGTTTAGAGAAGTGTCAATAACTTCAGCTCCGACGAAAAAGTGTTTTTTGTAGGTTTATGCCATATATGTTAAACAAGATTGTTACTTAGAGTAAAATTTAATAGTTTTTCTAGCTAGAAAAAAGAACAAAAGTGGAACAGTAGGCAGAACTAGACTAGCGCAGAGCTTCATCCTATATTTTGTTTTGTTTTCTCTAACTTTTATATTTTTAATAAATTTAATAAATTATTATGTTTGCTTCTAACGCCACCTGTTAACGTATAGAAAAATCACAAGTTTACTAATGAAAAACCTGTCAAATTCAGCACAAATATTAATAATAAAATGTAAATAAATATTATTTGATAGTAAATTCAATTATTATATATGAACTAAATAATACGTTTAAAAATAATAATTGTATTTATATGAAATTATTTAAAACAAGAATTATCATAAAAATTTAAACATATGATTTAGTGTTGTTATTAATCGGATGACATTCATGACTTTTATTAAATTTTGACAATTGTTACGAATCGAATCTTTTGGTGAGAAATATTCGTTTAATTTTTACCTCTCATTTAATGTCTGTTAGTTAATGTTTTGTTAGATATTTTTCATGCAGTTTTTAATTTAAACCTGCTTAGAGTAAATATATGGTGACTAGAAACGAATTCTTCTTCTTCTTAAAGTGCCTATCCGTTCCGGATGTTGGCGATCATCACGGCTATCTTTACTTTGTTTAGAAACGAATTAATCGAGAGTAATGAATCGATGTCAAGAATCGTTATTCTATGAGGCTACCTGTGACGACGCCATCTTGTGGCGCTAGTTCCGTGACGCTCGCCTTAACATTTTACTGTAGAGATAAAAACTAATACAATGCCAGTATAAACGCTTTGCTTAAAAATTGTAAGTACTAATGTACACTGCAGTAAAAACTACAGGGTATGTTTTGCAAGGTGTACCGAAAACTAGATGAGCTAGAAAAAAACGGCAGGATAAGTTTTAAAAAACTTTATTAAAAATTTTGGTACCTATATGTTGAAAGGCTTCAGTTGCGTGTAAGAAATTTTTTAGGGGTTTCAGTAAGAAAATATAGTGCCAAGTTATGTTTTTTTAGATGAGATACCCCATATATTTTTACATTTTTCTTTTTAATTTTTAATTTTTTTTTACCTGATATTACATGTCATATTTGATAATCATATTTGAGATACTTAGATAAACACTCAGTAACACATTCTTACATTGTATTATAAGGATATATTAATCCTTCACAGTTTTATTTACCAGAAATACCAATCAAATACCAATACCAATCAACTTACAAAATAGGACTAACAAATTTACCAACAACAAAAAATTGCCTAACAAATAAAATTAATTTAACAAAAATATAAAAATTATAATAAATATTCAAAAATGACCTTCGTTTTGTTATAATATATTAATAATTTTAATCTGTAAGAACGATTTATATATAGGTAAAACTGATGCTAAAAAATTCTATTTATTATGAATATATACATTAATATTTATTTATAAAAATATGAAAACTATCGAAGAAGACTAATTCTGCTTTGTTTGTTTCAGGTAAGCTATTCGACCAACATGGACTAAATTAATTAGAAGGCAAATATCCCCATTGAACAGGGTAAATAGGATTATCTATAATATACAGTATTACATGTACACTCAAATTGATTAGGTTTATTAGTAAAAGAAACAAAATACTGATCATAATCTTCAAATTTTCTGGGTAAGGAAAAGTTCTGTTGTGATTAGAATGACTAAACACGTAATATATAATGCCAAATAAATTGTAACATGTTTTTATCCTTTATTTGAAATTTAAAAAAATGTGTTGTCACTGCAGACATCATTTTTTACCTCGTGAGAAGTATAATTTTTTGGACATAATACGAGCTAGGCATTTTTGCATCATCGGCATTGGTTGCACTGGAAGTGCCGTATTGAAAAAACTTTTAAAGGTCAAAAATGCTAGAAATATTGAAAACAGCTGGATTTACGAATAATTACAAATCTATCCTGGCAAAAGTTGAACAAGAACTGACGGATGAAATAAATAAAAAAGCAGGAGTGGAACAAGGCTGTATACTATCGCCTTTACTCTTTAACTTGTATTCAGAAGAAATACATAAAGAAGTCCTACAGAAGGTCCTATTGTGAATAGTATTCCCATAAACAATAGATATTAGATATGACAACGATACCTTAGTTTTGGCTAATTGCAGAGAAGACCTTTAAAATCTAATGAAAAAATAAACAAACCTGTGATCAGTATGAATAAAACTCAATGGTAAGAAATCTAAATATATGATAGTTAGCAAATAAAATATACAGGATGATGGTATTAAAGTCGGAGATGTAACACTGGACAGAGTAGAGAAACTTTGGTATCGCAGTAATATCAATGACAGATGGGATCCAGCCGTAAAAATGTAAAGCCCCATATAACAAGACCGAGCCACTGTTGTAATAATAAGGAACGTATTTTGCAACCACTATTCAAGATCTTAGTATTGACCTTTGCGTTCGAATTACATACAGGGTAATAAGGCAAAATTCCATGGATACAAAAAGTTCTTTCCTAGATGTGGCATCATCAAACCCCAAGCAATTTATCAAAACACTAAATCGGTTTCCATTCATAATCATAACAATCCTAAAAATATCTCTTCCAGTTCCATGTGCAGTAAATATGGCGTCAATATCTTCATCATTAGATTTATAGATCGCGATATATATGAGTAGGCCCATCAAAGCTCCTATTTCGGTACTATCCGTATCTTTCAAATCTGTTTGTGTCTCAACAGCCAACCTTGTTCGAATTTCTGCAATCTTTATGTTTGCATATAGCACTATGGTATATCTTCTGGAGTGGCTTCATCTCCTAGAGTACGAGCAGGATCTTTTAATCCTGATAGGGTTATGACTATATTATGTTGTGGAGTTCGCACATTCTCTTGGTATAATTGTTCATCAATATTTTCATCATTTGTAAAAGATTGTTCATTATCATCACATTCACTTGAAGGTCGATATTTATGTACTTCTTCGTTGTCATATCCAGCTTCTATATCAGTCAAGTTAGATTCTTCCTAATTATACCATCTGAAAATAGTACTTTTAAAATTATTGTCTAATGGATTAACTTTTTTGACATACTAGGAACCAAATCCATCTACAAATAATAAGTTTTACACAAAAATCTTTTATTTTATAACAATTACAACACCTACCTTAACGGTGAGGAGTCACTGAGACTCTGATTTCTAATTTGAATGTGTTTACAGTACCCTAGCTGAACATCCACTGAATACCAATAACTACCAATAATGACTTGAAGGTGCATGAGTAAGCGCAAGATTCGAGGTCGCCAGAAAAAGTTACAATAACTTCTAAAGTACTAGGAGTCTGTGTGACTCCAGCTCAGCAGTTACGGGATATGTATATTATATACCCTATTTCGGAAATTTTAACATAATGAATTGTCACACGAATTCGTACTAAATAGTTTTACATTGTTTTAATCTAATACTTACAACTAATTTGTACGCAAAATATCGTTTCCTAAATAAATTCAGACTAAAAATTCTTACTTTCTACTTTTATGTTCTAAATCCGTTAGAAGGATTTAGAACATTAATTCGAAAGGATTAGCTAAGTTCCGAAACAACATTAAGACACAACTTCAGAGTTATAATGTCTAAAGTAGGAGAAGCTATAAAATTCTAAATACAATTCATTAATATAACGAGCAGATTACAAAAAGGGATAATTCATTTATGAAAGTTTTGTTGAAACCCTGTCGTATTTTAAAACTTTAAAACATTGTCAAATCTTGACGATAAAAGCTGAGTGGATAAATGATTTATCCATGTTTATACATTTAAGTCAAGTATCGAAAAGATAAGTGATAAATTGTTTTATTGTTGGTAGTGATACTAAGTCACAAAGTGATACCGCGGCATAACTTAGGGATATTGCCAATACAGGGTGTTTCAAAAAGGTATGTCATAAATTAAATCACGCATTCCGGGGACAAAAATAAATTGATTGAATCCAACTTACCTTAGTATAAAAGTGTACACAAAAAAAGTTACAGCTCTTTGAAGTTATAGCCCTTTGAATTTACAAAATAAAAATTGTTTTTTTGCATTATCTCCTAAACGACTTGACATTTTGTAATAAGAATAGACACGTTACTTTCTTGTTCTAAAAGCATTTTTCATACAAAAAAACAACAAAATCTAAGCGCACAGAAAAATTTTAGGTGTGCAGCTCTAAATCCCCCCAAACTTTTGAGTACGTTCAAATCAAATGAATTTTGTGGCATCATTAATTTAACACATTATTTTTAAAACTTTTTTGCCTCTTATCACTTTTTCGAAAAACTAGTTTTTTCCTAGCTGGCCCAAAAATTGCAATTAGTTTCTACGGAAACAATAATTACAAATAGTTCCATCAATAATAGGCAATAATTTGAAGCTATCATTTATTGTGTCAATAAGATTAATATTAAAAATTTTGATAGTACAATGGCCTACACATTTCAGGAAATGGCAAATATGCATTTAACTTTGGGTAAGTTTGATCAGATTAAATTATGATTTCTATAAACTATCTGGAATATCGTAGGTGAATGTCAAGGAAATAGTGCATCAGACGCAAGGCGTTATGCAGTAAAATACCCCAATCGAAATACACCCGATAGACGATTATTTCTGACCATTGATCGTCGTTGACAGGAAACGGGTACATTCCAACCGCAAGTTGCTGGCAATAGTGGTCGTCCAATAATGGATGTAACTGATGAAGACATTTTAGAAATCATTGAAGAAGTCCATGGAACAAGTACAAGGGTAATAGCTGTTTAACTAAATGTTCCTCAAGTAAGGGTCTGGAGGCGTTTGAATGATCAGCTGCTTAAACCCTATCACTTAAAAACGGTTCAAGAGTTATTGGTTGAAGATTATCCTAAAAGGAGATTGGATTTTGCGATTGGTTGTTAATGGAAAATACTCGAAATGTTAATTTTATTAGAAATATTTTGTTTACCGATGAAGCTACCTTTAGTAGAAATGGAATAACAAACCATCATAACGAGCACATTTGGGCCGACGAAAATCCTTACGGCAAAAAAATGATTCATCACCAAGGGACTTTCAAAGTTAATGTTTGGGCAGGAATTGTGGATAACAATCTAATAGGCCCAGAATTTCTTCCCAACAATTTAAATGGTGATAATTATTTGCAGTTCTTAGCAAACGATTTACAAGATTATTTGAAAGAAGTGAATATTTCAATAAGCCAAAATATGTGGTTTCTACAAGATGGCGCTCCACCGCATTACAGTAATGAAGTCCGGGAATACCTTTGCAGGCAGTATCCTGGTCGGTGGATTGGAAAGGGTCGTGACGGACCTATTTCTTGGCCACCCAGAAGTCCAGGTCTTAACCCCATGGACTTTTGCTTTTGAGGGTTTATGAAAGACAAAGTGTATTCTGTAACAATAGAGGACGAACAACAATAATTGAGGGTTAGAATAATTAAAGCTGCAAATCAATTTCGTCAGAAAAATATGATTTTTCAGCTCATTCGGTTTTCCTTATTAAAACGATACCGAATGTGTATTGAAGGAAATGGGCGTCAATTTGAACATTTATTGTAATATCCTACTTATAGAGGTTATAGACATTTTTTGTACTTTTTAATTCATTTAAGCCATTTATTTAGTTGCACATAATTTTTTAAAGATTAATGAAAAGGGCCGTAACTCAATAAAAACTGTTTTTTGAAAAAAGTGATAAAAGGCAAAGGCAAAATTTGGGGGGAATTAGGGCTGCACACCCCCCTTAAAATTTTTCTGTGCGCTTAGATTTTGTTGTTTCTTTTTTATGAAAAGAAGAAAGTAACGTGTCCATTTTTATTACAAAATGTCAAGTAGTTTAGGAGATAATGCAAAAAAACAATTTTTATTTTGTAACTTCAAGGGGCTGTAACTTTTTTTGTGTACACTTTTGTACTAAGGTAAGTTGGATTCAATCAATTTATTTTTGTCCCCGGAATGCGTGATTTAATTTATGACCTACCTTTTTAAAACACCCGGTTTAAGGTAATTATACTTCATTCTGTATCAATTATTTGTAAGTAAACAATTAAAAATTATTATAGTTTTTAAAAAACACGAAAATTTGAGACGATAAAAAAAGAATTGGACCAACAAAAAATATTCTAGGTATTGACAAAGTAGGTATCCAGCCACTTGAAAATGCTCCTTTTTTCTCTCAAATGGGATAAATAAGTCAATTGTTTAAAAACAGCTTGATCGATTATGCCTATCTTTAGCAAATGTTGTAATTACATAAAAACTAACATTATAAAATGTGTTTTAAAAGTTTTTATTGTTTATTTTATTAATTAAAAACAATTGTTTATTATTAATAAAACAGTAACCATTTTTTTATTTAGAAAATCTCATTTTAATGAGCAAGTATTTTCAAGAAAGTCATCTGTGGAACGTTTTTATCTAGAATGTGTAGTTTTTTCACAATATTAAAATAAATAAAAATAATAGTTTTTTTTTGCTTAAACTTGTATAATTGTTGTATTATTATCTATTTGATATTAAGCTATATCCTATATATCAATTCCTCAAATCAATGTCCTATCGACACAAATCAAAATGCGTTTTAATGGTAAAAACTACAACTTTCTTACAAAAATTTTGTATTTTGAAATAAAATCAGTTTCGATAAATATGTTAAAGAAATAAACGCTGCGCAATTTTTGCCATTTTTTACGATTAAAAAACTTACATTAATATGTAATTTTTGAATATTCATTTTAACTGTTGTTGTTACAGGTTACTAAAACATGTTAGTTGTAAGAAAAAATGTTAACGATAAAAATTATAAATGTTTTGTTTTGTATTTCGACTTTTACTTACCTTAAGTTAAAGCAAGAACGATTTCTGCTAATTCAGATCGCCTTCGTTGCCCACTTTGTCTAATGTCATCTTCATCTTCTACTGGACACGGATCCAGAATACCTTGTATTGGGGGCTCCATTGGATCGAGTTCATCATTTAAATTTTTAGCTACATTGTGTAACATAAAAAAACATATAACAAGTTTTGGAACATTTTCAATCGACACCCGAACTTTATATTAAAACATCGGAAATCGTTATTTTTGTTGTTGTCGAAAACATCTTTTAATTATTACACGCTCCTTTGTAAATAATTTATTATAAGCAAGCTCTGCAGGAGTATTTGGATTTCTAAAAGGCACCACTAACCACGAGGCTACGCTATAACCTTCATTCCCTAAACTTATTGCATTTGACCTTCTAAACTCATTTTTAGCAATGTTGCAAATTTGTGAGTTGCTCCATATCTGTAAATCATGGACAGATCCTGGCCATGATGCGTCTACGCTTGTAAACCACTTATCTGCATTTCAAGTGGCTTGAACGTTGATACTGTGATATCCTCAAGGTGATGAATCATCACCTTGAGGAGGTGGTCTGTTTATTTTTATGTGGGTGCAATCGATCACACCCGCGGTACACGGAAAAGTGTACTTTGTTTGCCATCTTTCTTTAGCTTCTATTATAACCGCTGGGGTCTGAGAAAATGTTATCCAACGTGCGCATTTTTCTATTATCTGTTCAGCAGCTTACATCACAATCTTAAAAACAGTAGTTTGATGAACACCAATATCTTCCCCCACTCCTGTTTGTAACCCAAGTTACATATAGCTCCACCTCTTGTTTTTTCTGATTCTTCACTCAAAAAGTTATTTGAAAACCACTTAAAATTTTCTTTATTAAATCGATCTTATACTTTAAAGTCGCTATCATACGTACCTCTTCTGGGTTTATAATTTTTTTTTGGACGCAAATTAAACATGCACTCAGCCATATCATTGCCAAGATGAAACTGAAGTCTGGTAACTATTAGACTCAAAATTTATGGAGTAGATTCTCATCCTAAAGAGCATAAAGATATTTTTATTTATATCAAAAATTAGAACGTTCTCATAATAAACTGTTCATAAGAGTACCTACTCAAGCCGAATATCTACTTCTGTTTTCTGTTTGGAGTATAAACTATATATATATATATATATAAAATTTGGAGTATAAACTACATTCTCATTTTTATTCATAGTCCCCAATATTTTGAAAACCTTTGCACACAAAATTTAAATAATGTTAAATACAGGGTGTTCACAAAACTTAAACTTAAACTTTAAATTACAGTAAGTAAATAATTTTAAATGAAACACTCTGTATTTTATAATTATAATGAAAATAGAAATTAATTTTTCTTCAATGTAGGGTTCACTATAGTTAAAGTTAATACTTTTGGAGATAATTGTACTTTAATGTTAAGGGTAAGATATTTATTGTCTTATTTCAGCAAGCCGTGTATGAAGATGTCATAATTATTGTCATTATTTGTGGTTAATTTTACAAAGTGATAGAAATGTCTCGTTTAGAATAACTCAATGAATATTGAATAAATTTACTTCTAATACCTACGGAATGTAACAGAGTTTTTGTTGCTTTTTTAGATTAAAAATAACCAAAAATTGTCAATCATTGACATATACCTGTTAATTTTGACATAATATGTCATTAGTCCTATGATACATTGACATCTAAGTTAATAGTCTTCATGCTCACATTACTATTCTTCTACTAATGAACTGAAACTAAAACCTTTAAACATTTTTTAAAACGAAATAAAATAAAAGAAGAATAATTTATAAAACAATAATAGAAAGTATTGGATTGTAAATAAAAAATTAAGGCAATGGAAATGGACTATTGGAGACGATGTTACCGGCATACTAAATATAATGGGGTGAGGAACGTAAACGTTAGGAGAGAAATGGAAATTGACCTAGACATAATAGATACTATCGAAGACAAAAGTCTAAACTGTTATGAACACCTGCAGAGAATGTCTGAAAATAGATGCCCAAAAAAGATAGAAAAAAAGAGGGTCATGGAGAGCAGATGTCGAAGATACAATGACCTTCAGAGAAATAAAAACTGAAGATTGCTTCGACTGAAATCGCTGGAAATTAGGATGCGAAAAACGGAGCCAGCTGTAGAAGACTTGCTTATTATGTATGTATATATATATATATATATATATATATATATATATATATATATATATATATATATATAATATACAGCAAATATGACGTACGTTAAACATTATTTTAATCCAAGTTTACAATACTATTTAATATCATTATTTTTTAAGCCTTGGTTATTTTTCTAATAACATTTTACCATTTTTCAGGATTATTTAAATTAAACTATTCGCATATAACTTGGATTTAATTAAGTTCCAAACTAATTGCATTCAAACCACATTGACATAATCCAAAACTTCATTTCACATCATGTTCAAATAACAATATAAATAGCCCTATGACACATTGCTCATAATTCGCAATAAACTTTAATCTATTCAAATGGACAGATACAATATATAATTCTGTCGAATATACTGATTTTGGCGCTATTACATTGCTGACAACATCTAAAAATTGTTGTCCGATAACCCCAGCATCAAATCGACATGTCCGAAGTAATTGGAATTGACGTCAACTAATTATTGGGATTAACTGGCTACTAATAAATCTGTAAGTTCTTTGATATTCGTACGTTAACAATTTTTTGGAGTATTTAGGGTGTAAGAACCCGACCATAAACAAAATTTTTATTATGATTTTGTGGAGTCTCCATTGGTAATGGAGGCTACACAAAAAAAGGAGTCTCGATAATAATATACTCCATTGTAGATGTTTTTTATTCAACAGCTTTCTTAAAATTTTTCGACTTTTAAAAGAACATTTTATATTTTTCACCAACGGAAACTCTCTTTAGAAGTGATACTTTGTAAAACTTAATCAATAAACTTTCTTAAACTAAAGTAGATACAGATAAGTCCAGCACCACACTTTAAAAAACACCAGTTAAGGTACGATTCAGAAAATCAGCAACGAGCTGAAATAACTAATCGAATAATAGGAGAACATCGAAACGAAAATTGGGACAACTATATCCAGCAACGAAACCCAAATAAATCTGCGTTCTGGAAGCTAAAATACGAAGAAAAGATAAAAATACCAATTCCACACTTACATGGAGAAAATGGAATTGTGTAGAAAAAGCTCCAGGACCAGACTACATTACGAATAGAGCTCTGAAAAATCTGTCAGCAAAAGCAATAGTATACATAACAAATTTATTTAGCCACTTCCTAAAATTAAGATATTTTTCTGGCAGATGGAAGGAAGCTCGCGTAATAATGATCAAAAAACCAGGGGAAAATGGCACATTTTCACAGAATTATCGGCCGATAAGCTTATTACCAGCAATAAGCAAAATTTCAGATCGGGTTATACTAGCTAGGCCAAAACAAGAATCAGAAGAAATCGTAACAATACTTGAAGCATATTTCGAATTCAGACCAGAACACTCATGTGAACTTCGGATACTGCGTCTAGAAAATATATCACAAAAAGGTTCAATAAAGAGAAATATAGAGCAGCCGCCTTTCTAAATGTCAGTAAAGCATGTAACAGAGTCTGGTAAGAATTCCTGCTGTATAAAATGAACTAATATGGTTATAGTGAGTCGATGACATGTCTTCTCTCGTCATACCTAGTCGACAGGAGGTTCAGAGTTCGGATAGAGCCAACCCTGTCCGAAGCTGAAGCTATGGAGTCTGGTGTGCTACAGGGAGCGGTGTTGTCGCCGTATCTATACACCATATACACAGCAGATACTCTAACAAAACCCAGATCGTTGCTAAGTCTATACGCAGATAATACAGCGATAGCTCTTAGCAGTACCAACCCAGATCTAGCAACACGACACCTACAAAGAGCACTTAACGAACTACAAGATTGGTGTATATGGTGGAAGATAGTTGTCAACCCTGACAAAATACGGGCCATACCTGTAACACGTACCAAAAAAGAAGGGGCGTACCAAACGGGGTTTTATCCCTATTCGATACGCAAATCGAATGGTCAAATCAAGCCTAATATCTTGGAGTATCGTTGGACAAAAAGCAGACCTTCACAGAATACGTGACATAAACAGCCCATAAAGCTGAAATAATTAGAACTCAACTCTCATCATTAATAGGTCGAAAGAATAAACAAAGATTTAAAACAAAGATAAGGATGGTAAACTGTAAAATTTTACCAACACTAACATAAGCCTCGGCCGCATGGGGACACACTTGAAAATCGAACAGCAACAAAATACAAATAGTCCAGAACCCTATGATCAGAGAGGCTCTGAATATATCTAAGTACGTTCGATTGATATATGTATTTAGGGACTTGGGACTAGGGACTAGGAAGAAAGGAGAATTCTGACAACAATGAACGAAAAAGCACAGGGGTTTTTTTAACGATCTCTGGAACCATCCTAGTAGACTATTAAGAGAGTTGACATACTATGGCGAAAACCAAAGGACAAAGGACATAGGCAGCTCAAATACCAGCTGGCTGGATATAAAGAAGACCCAGAAGAACAGTGAAAAAATGATAGTCATGTAGTAGTCGAATGTACGCAGTAACAGAAGACCCAAAAATACCCTATATAAAGCAGCTATGCAGCGCCAATACAATATAAAAAAGTAGAGTGAATGCTGATCAGCAGTACAGGCAGAAAAGTCGTTCAGGAAAAAGCACTTCAGGTAGGTCAAAAAAACCAACCTCGCGGAACTTGAGCGTCAAGGCCACGTACCGACGATAGCCAGACTCTTCGGGCACTCAGCCGACGAGGAGAAAAAAAATTATTTTGCCAATTCGCCTGTTGAATAACCGAGCACACACAATCCGGGCGAAGAGTCACTGACTCAAGTTAGGTTAGACTCGCTGTCCGGACCACAGATTTTGTGACACAAGTCCAAAGTCACTTAGAAGTTAACTTCAGTTATTCATATGGAGAAAAGGTCTTCTAGCTACCCCTAAAATCAGGTGGCTTAACCACAAAGTAAAACAGAGGATGTCCCAGTACCAAGGGCATCCAAAGTAACTTTCAGTACAAAGCCTCCTTATTCGTTAGGTTCTGCGATGGATAGGGCTGGTTGGTTATAGCTTGGGAATTAGATAGGTACCACTTTATAACGGGGTGTGATCGGTTTGATCTTTGGACATATGGGTCCTACTGTTTCATTGGAAAACACATATCACTTGGAGCTGGGGTTCTACAAAAATTGTTGTGTGTGTGTGTGTGTGTGTGTGTGTGTGTGTGTGTGTGTGTGTGTGTGTATGTGTGTGTGTGATAAACCGCAGAAAATATGGGCAAGCTACAGAAGGAAACCACTGGCTATGTAAAAAACCAGACAGAGATCAATTAAAGAATTGAATGAGACTTATCACTATGAGTTAGATGAACATGGGTTCAAAAAGAATAAGAATTATTTTATTTATGTATCTCAAAACTTACATAAGAATTATCGTACAAATGATAGAAGAAAATAAGTAGGCAAAACATCAACATAGAAATAATAGATTTATTTTCAAATGTAAATATAAATGTAGATATACCTAGTTCTTTTATTACTTACATTTCCAGTAACTTATCCTTTTACTATTTCTTCATTTAACTCATTACCTGCAGTAATTTTATTAATTACGTTTTAAGTTCCAATTACTTTTATCTGACTATTCGTTTCTGATTTCGTTTTCTCGAAAAGTACATAAATTAAAGCGAAAGATAAATAATCTTTAGCAGACGTTTATAATCTCCTCGTTTACGCCAGTTCCGAAAAAATAATGAGTTTTATTTCTGTGTCCGGGTCAGTAGCAGGTTTGGATTTAGACCATTTTAAAATTATTTATTTGATAAGATTGTTTTAAAAGATGTTTGCTGCAAGGTAATTTGTACGCTGCTAGTGACTATAAATTTAAAAGTGATATATGTACACATAAACTTAGCTAGTAACAACACCACTATGTTGTTACTAGCTAAGTTTTTTAACATTCTAACTCTACAATTCTAAGTTACGGTAAGATCAATAATGTTTTTAATAGATAATATATGGTAGCTAATTCTCTTTCAGCCCTGAAGAAGCCAAATTATTTCTCTTTGGCGAAAACGTTAGGCGAAACAATTGATACTCATTAGAGTCTTTCTTGCAGATTTCCCCAATATTTAAGAGTTTACTATATATATATATATATATATATATATATATATATATATATATATATATATATATATATATATTACCATATATTTATTTAAGTGAATGAGTGGACTGACCAATCGGAGATAACTTTAGAGTTATTACAGCAATGTATAAAAAAGTCAGCACACAAGGGAGAAAGAGTAAGCTTTTTAAGGCAAAGGAGAAGTGTAAACAAAGCCAGCAATGGTTTGATGGTGAGTGTACAAGAAAGAAGAAGCAAGTAATTTCATATCTCAGAGTATCTAGAAAGATTGGCTCGACTTATGCAATAAACATATAAAAAGGGTCGTTAAACAGGAATACAAGCACCTTTGTGACTTAAAAAAAAGAGTTTTATAAGAATGCTGCATTGAGTTTAAAAAATACAAAAAACTCAAAAGAATTTTGGGAGGCTGTTGGGCTGTATGGGTTTGGAAGTTCGGCTATTGGAGAAGAGGTTAACTTAAACAGTTTACTGCAACATTTTTCAAGACATTTGAATACGGAGATAACGACGAATCCTGTATTGTATGCAGAACCGTTTATCCTCAATGAATATTTAGACCTGCCGTTTAGCATGGAAGAACTTCAAATGGCATTGGATTGTTTAAAACCAAATAAAGCACCAGGAGTTGATAGAATTGCTGCTGAGCTCTACAAGTTTCTTCCAGAAAACGAAAAAGTGCTTGTACTTGGGCTTGCTAATAATTTTTTCGTCAAACCAGACTTTCCTTGGGGTTTTTATTATGCAATAATGTTTCCTCTTTATAAGAAAGGAAACATGGAAAGTATAGAAAGTTATCAACGTATTAGCTTCCTAAATGCAATAAGTAAACTCATTGTGGCATTGACCATTGACCAGACTTACCTCGTCGGTACAAAATAATAACATTTTAAATGAGTTCCCTCGCAGGATATAGAACCGGCTAATCAACTATAGACAACATTTTTAATCTTAGGAGTATAGTAAAAATTCAACGTGCACGGGGAGTAAAAAATGTTTATACATTTTAAAAAGTATGTTTGCGAATACAAAATTTGCAGTCTGGTCTAAGGAAGGTCTATTTGAATGGTTTGACTGTAGGAGGGAGGCAGGGATGTCTTTTAAGTCCATTACTCTTTGCGCTAATTATAATTTTTTTTTTTTTTTTTTTTTTTTTTTTTTTTTCTTGGCTTGGACAATTGTCATTCAGCCAGTCACAATCAGCATGAGCTTTATTTTCGAATTTAAATATGCATATAAATATTTAAAGAATTAGTGAAACATGATTAATATAATAATAATAATAATATAATTATTCCGTACTTAGCTAATGTACATACTATGTTAATAAATACTATATTATACCTTAATTAAATTTAGTTATTGACAGACGTGAAATACATAGTGTATACATCTTACAAATAAAAATATCTACCTACTATGTTAATAAATACAACTATGGTAATATATATTTTTTTTTAATCACTACGTTAGGACATAAACCCGATTCAACACCTCGGAGGTTTAGATCCTCTTAGTGATTGTTTTACTATATTTTTATTTTTTTTTTTATTTTTTTTTTTAATATTTTTTTTATAATCTTTTTTTTTATTTATTTTTTTTTGTAATTTATTTTTTTTTAATTTATTTTTTTAATCTATTTTTTTAAGTATTTTTTTACATTCCTTTTTTTTTAATCTTTTTTTTTTATTTTTTCCAAACATAGGTTACAAATCTAATTACAGGCATACTTTACTATCAGACAAAAAGTTTATCAAGCAGTCAAACATTTTCTTTTCATTAAGTGATAGTAGAAAGAGAATATTAACAGGAAGTGGGATGTTCTTGTCCATCATTCTTTTAATAAGGTTGTTGGTGTGTTGTTTATACTTTTGACATTCAAAAAATATGTGGTTTAAGTCACTTTTAATCTGACATTTTTGACAAATATCGGAATCTAATATATTTATTTTAAATAAATGTGCAGGATAACATGCATGACCAAATCTAAGTCTACTGATGGTAGTTATATATTTGCGAGGGAGGATGAAATTGTTATACCAAGGTTTTTTTGGAATATTTGGTTGTATCAAACTATATTGTGTTGTTGAAATACTACAGTACTTTTCCCAGTGTGCTTTCCAGTTGTTCATTTGTTCAGTTCTTGAACAAGCAAAAGCATCTATAATGCAAGGATGATAGTTGGTTAGTGTTCCATGAATGATGGAATTTTTAGCTAACTGGTCTACGTGTTCATTATATGTAAGTCCTGAATGTGCTTTGATCCACATCAATTGTATTTTTTGGGTGTATTTATTAATTTCAAATAAGCATTTTTTAATTAAAAAAATGTATGGATTAGAAGTACTACATGGTAGTTGCGGTTTTTGAATAGCTGTAAGTACAGATAATGAATCAGATAAAATTACTGCTGAACTATAGGATGCAAATTTAAAATAAATTAAAGCTTCATATATGGCCGCAGCCTCGGCACTAAAAATAGAGAAATTTGTGGGCAGCTTAAACATTTTTTCTATAAATTTATCTGGAATATAAAAGGCACAACCAGTACCCTTTGAACTTTTAGATGCGTCTGTATAAATACAAACAGATTTTGGCCAATTTGTTAGATAGTTGTTTAAAACAATACGACTTATTAAAGGGTTCTCATGATAAATAGGTTGTATTATATGTACTTGATCCAGTAACTCAAAGAAATCTTTAAAATTTACCACTTTATTTGCAACTGTAAGTTCAGTATATTTATTTGCAGTATTTCGAAATGCTTCGCATAAGGGTGGAGAATTCTTGTGAGTCCAATATTTATTTGTTAAGTCGAAATAGTTTAAACTACTAATATCTTTATATAAACAAGTGTTGTAACCACGAACTTTAAGGAGAAATTTTTGACTGAGAT